>NC_044066.1:2637500-2953750 GCF_902167405.1 Gadus morhua | reverse complement strand
TGAGACATTGTAACATGTGTTATCAACATTGTGTCATTTTTATGATGTTAATTGAGGGAGGCTTAGCCTGGTAATCCAGACCCACATCTAGAAAACTGTAGGATCTGGCAACGAGTAATGAAAATGGCCCAACTCGAGGGGCCGCACCAAGCACGCAGAATACAAGGGGGTACATATCCAGATCAGTGGAGCTAACCAATAGATAAGACTCTTGCCGTATCCGGTCGGTAAAACAGCAACGCTTTTGGCCCGCCTATATTGGTACATTGATGTGATTGATTAATGTTCTGGGCCACGGGAGGCCCAGAATAGACACGAGTATATTGCTCGTTCCCAGAGTGACTCGCTAAGCAAATTCAAATTGTGCTCTCACGAGAACTCTGGATTTCCAGGGTATTATCGGCTCCAACTATCGGCTCAAGAAAATCGTTATCGGCTAAGGCTGATGAAAAAATATCGGTATCGGTATGCGGAGATGAATGAGCGGAACGATATTTATTTTTCAAAATAGCGTATACAAATTTTGTTTCTGTGGCGCTGCGCCTCACATTGGTCTACGTATGGGAAACACTGCTCTCTGTTGGTGACTGTATCTCTACCCCTGGTAGAGCTGTAAAGAGGTTGGCTGAGGCATGTCTCTCTCTGTTGGTGACTGTATCTCTTCCCCTGGTAGAGCTGTAAAGATGTTGGCTGAGGCCTGTCTCTCTGTTGGTGACTGTATCTCTACCCCTGGTAGAGCTGTAAAGAGGTTGGCTGAGGCCTGTCTCTCTGTTGGTGACTGTATCTTCCCCTGGTAGAGCTGTAAAGATGTTGACTGAGGCCTGTCTCTCAGTTGGTGACTGTATCTCTACCCCTGGTAGAGCTGTAAAGAGGTTGGCTGAGGCCTGTCTCTCTGTTGGTGACTGTATCTTCCCCTGGTAGAGCTGTAAAGACGTTGGCTGAGGCCTGTCTCTCTCTGTTGGTGACTGTATCTTTTTCCCTGGTAGAGCTGTAAAGAGGTTGGACGAGGCCCGGATCCAGAAGGAAGTATCTGAATCCGCCCGTACCATCCGCCAGCAGGAGCTCCACAAGAACCTGCAGGTACACCCCTTTTGTCAACACTGTCACCACGACGTCGAAGTTACCATGGGAATACAACATGGTTATCATGACTATGCCGTGGCAACGGTAGCCATAACATCTTGACAACAGCATTTCTTTGTCTCATCCTGGTTTTCTCTTTCTAGAATCTGAACAACTTCTGCTCTCAGATCGGAGACGACCGTCCGATCTCCTACTGTCAGTTCAGCCCTGACTCCAAGATGCTGGCCACGGGCTCCTGGTACCACTTATAACACCAGTTATAATAATGACAATAATACATCATTCAATGTAATAATATGTATCTATCAAGATCTGCTGCTGTCAGTCTTGAGGCCAACATGCTTGCTACAGCGTCCTTTGCTGCCGTTGCACATTTAAAAATAAGCTAGCCCAAAATATTCGAACATCACATCATTACTGTAGTTTAGTACTCTGACATAATTTGAGATTTTGTTAATTACCAAAGGAAAATTTAAAATCTACTTGTGTTGCCTCGTTGGTTTTATCCATGTTTTTTCGTGCAACACCAACCCAGTGATCCACTAAGGCCCCAGACCAGTGATCCACTAAGGCCCCAGACCAGTGATCCACTAAGGCCCCAGACCAGTGATCCACTAAGGCCCCAGACCAGTGATCCACTAAGGCCCCAGACCAGTGATCCACTAAGGCCTCAGACCAGTGATCCCCTAAGGCCCCAGACCAGTGATCCCCTAAGGCCCCAGACCAGTGATCCCCTAAGGCCCCAGACCAGTGATCCCCTAAGGCCCCAGACCAGTGATCCACTAAGGCCCCAGACCAGTGATCCACTAAGGCCCCAGACCAGTGATCCACTAAGGCCCCAGACCAGTGATCCACTAAGGCCTCAGACCAGTGATCCACTAAGGCCTCAGACCAGTGATCCACTAAGGCCTCAGACCAGTGATCCACTAAGGCCTCAGACCAGTGATCCACTAAGGCCTCAGACCAGTGATCCACCAAGGCCTCAGACCAGTGATCCACTAAGGCCTCAGACCAGTGATCCACTAAGGCCTCAGACCAGTGATCCACTAAGGCCTCAGACCAGTGATCCACCAAGGCCTCAGACCAGTGATCCACTAAGGCCTCAGACCAGTGATCCACTAAGGCCTCAGACCAGTGATCCACGGGCACAATTTATTTTTCAAATCACAAATTTATAAAAATGTACACAAAGTAATTTCACTAAACAAAAGTGTTAAATTGTCATCCCTAAATATATATATGTATATGATTAATGTATGCAATGTAATGTTCATATTGTAACTTCCTATGGTCTATAATATGGTGTGTATCATATAGATTGGGTGATATAATGTGTATGTCGGTGTCGATCTGATTGCAGGAGCGGTCTTTGTAAGCTGTGGTCAGTGCCCGACAGCCAGCTGGTCCGGACCCTCAGAGGTGAGTTAACTGTTCATATGGATATCTCCTCGGACGCCACGGACACTAAGGCCCAATCCCATTTCTACCCCTTACCCCTTCAAAACAAGGGGGAGGGGGAAGGGGTAGAAATGGGATTGGGCCTAACATTGCCCACATATCTGCATCTCGATGATTCTGCCCTCTTTTTGCAGAATCATCTAGATGCAGTTCTTGCACGAGCTGCTTGGGGCTGGTCTCGACGGAGGGTCACGGGTCAGGGTCGGTCAGTGATCAGTGTGCTCCTCTCCCTCTCAGGTCACAACACCAGTGTGGGGGCGGTGGTGTTCAGGCCCGGCTCCACCCTCTCACTGGAGAAGTCCGACGTTAACCTGGCGTCGTGCTCCACCGACGGGGTCGTGAAGCTCTGGAACCTCCAGAGGTCAGGCCGGAACAGGATGTGATGTCACACCTTTTGAACCATTCGACTCACAAACTAACTAACCCTTTTCCTGTTGCCATAGTGACGAGCCAGTGGCCGACATCGAGGGTCACATGTCGCGAGTCTCCCGCCTCGCCTGGCACCCTTCTGGAAGGTTCCTGGGAACCGCCTGGTATGTATTATATCATATTATACATTGCATCATATTTAATGAAATATAACATAAGATATGTGTTGTGAATTGTGTTTAGCTCCAAAAACAATATTGGGTGGGGGGGGGGTCTACGTCTCATCAAAGACATCAACGAGGACTAGCCAATGTCTGGTTTGCTCTTGTTTACTGCTCGCTCCACTTCCGGCCAGCGTGGAGGACAGACTCACTGTAAGAAAGCTGTTTCATTGAAGTCATTCTGTGTGCGTTAAGGTGAGCCTGTCAACACAAAGAGCCAGTGAACTCACTTTTTCATCTGGAATTCAAACCCTGATTTGAAAAAAATGACACTGTTGTGTTATACAAAAAGCTTCTGAAAATATCAACTTTCTCCTGGACACCGCAGTCCTGCGCTGCCCAGACAGAGCTCCACTCATCCACACACACACACCCCTTGGTCGGGAGGTCAGACGTCACGAAAATACCGCAGCCTGTGATCAGCAGACTGAATGTTCACCAAGGGTTTTGGGGAGAATAACAAGAACATAACATTTAACCCTTTTTTTTTTTATTTGGGGACTTTGATGATAAGTTCATATGGGATCGTCGAAAAAAACATAAATCCGCTGTAACTAGCCACCGGCAAATGTATGTTCAGTATACACATCCAGAGCATCAAAGTCCGGTCCCAGCGCGACCCGCACTGCACTAACTAGGACTCCTGTAACTCTGTAACGGTTCCCACGCTAACCAGGCGAAGCAAAGCTCACCTCAGCACATTTGCAGGGATCCACAAACCTACCTTTTAGTTTGTGTCGTTTGTATCTCGTGATTGTTGTAAATAGGTATTACAGTGTACTACATTAAAGGCACCTATAACACATGATTATATTCATTATTTGTCCTCTTAAAAAGAAACAACTGTCAAGAGCTGGATTTGATCACGCTCTCCACTACAAAAGTATACACCACCGAGCAGCCTTTATACAACTGGTCCGTGTGATGTTAGTAAGACGCATTACTATTGTGGGAACATTTTGGCTGGTGTTTGTTTGAGACCCCTGGATCCCTTTTTTTTTAAACAACGTTGTATCCTTTCTCTGACCAGACATACAGCGGCCGACTATAACAGTTAGATGAACCCACTGCACTTCTACTCATACAACTCTTCGTACCCACAGTTCTGTGTAGACATGTTCTTTTGAATGTGAATACATTCAAAAGTAATTCTGGGACTGAAAAAGGTCTTGAGGGTGAACTTGTTGATGCATAAACCCTGTACCAATGAGCCGTACCCGAGGCCTTCTTTCAGAACTCTCTCCCTCTGGTAGCTATGACAACTCGTGGCGTCTGTGGGACCTGGAGCTCCGGGAGGAGATCCTGCACCAGGAGGGTCACAGTAAAGGAGTCCACGACCTCCACTTCCACCCAGACGGATCTCTGGCCCTCACTGGGTAACCAAACCAACACACGCCCTCAGACACGCACACCACACATGCCCTTCAGCTAAAGACGGAGTCATATTCTTAACCTATTTAACATTGAGGTGTTTTGTTCTGGCAGCGGACTGGACGCCTTCGGGCGGCTGTGGGACCTCCGCACTGGGCGCTGCATCATGTTCCTGGAAGGACATCTGAAGGAGATCTACAGCGTCTGCTTCTCTCCTAACGGGTAATCTGCTTGTTCTGGGTCCTCTTTATTCTTATTCCAACCACTCTCTGGAGCTATCTACTCATGAGGACCTCCTCCTTGGGGAATGTGGACATTCTGGGGGTCATCAGCTCAAAAATTTACATCAGAAAGCCAACTGTTGTTTTGTCACTTACTCTTGATAATCTTCTATACAGCTATTCGTAACTAACTCGATTCAAACATGTCTTTGCTCTACTTCCCTTTATTCATCAGTCATCAAATATTGACCCAGGTACTCATCAGATGTGCTATGGTCAATGTTGTGCACGGTCACACTCCAGTTCACAATTTAGAATTTTGAAATAGCTTCACAGTTCCAATAAATGAACCTCCAAGAGCTTAGCGTGGTAATCCAGACCCACATCTAGAAAGATGTAGGGTCTGGCAATGAGTAATGAAAAGGGCCCAATTCAAGGGACGGCACTAGGGATGTTAACCGATGATCTTGTCGCTTGTCGGTTAAAAAATAAATTGGGGTCAGTGTGGACTGGAGTGTGTGTTGGTTTCACTTCACACAAAAAGATGATCAGATGACCGCCAACTTATTGGAAGTTGGACGGACGCCGCGTCTCTAGCCCACTGTTTAATTTCTCCTCAAGTCTTAATTATTCCCGCATGCGAGCAGCGGAGAATCTGATCTCTAAATTATTATGGATCGTAGACTAAACTTCCAATTGGCCCCTGGTGAATCCCGCGCAGGGTCTCAACCAGGTCCGCGCCATCTCAGACCATTGTGGGCGTTCGAGCCCGCTCTCTACACACAGCATGAAGTAAGCATGCCGTGTGTTTCAATTCAAACACAGGTCGTGCCGCGGTTAGAGCCACTGCCTCTCACTCAGAGAGTGTGTGTGTGAGTCGGAGACAGTGCGGGAGAGAGATAAGCAGAGTTATGTTATTTCACATAGCACATTTTTATCTGATCGGTTAACTGGTTTCAACCGGTTAATGAGGCTCGGTGGTCGGTAAAGAATATTTTACATTTTCGCCACCCCTAGGCAGTACCAAGCATGCATTTGAAAATATCACTGCATGCAATTGGATATCACTACGACCAATCAGAAGAATATACGGGGTGACGTATCCAGAGCCCCATACGCTTGCCGTATCCTGTCGGTAAAACAGCAAAAACGTCACTCTTGCAAAGGAAAGCTAAGTCTAAGCGAAGCCAAAGCCGTTTCTTATTGTAGCGGCCAAAGCCGTTTCAAACAACTGGTGTTCACCGTAGCCATATTGCAATGTTTACTGACTGATTCCGGACTGATTCCTTCGCAGCACTATTGCCATCTGTTTAGCTTAATTCTGGCCCGCCCATATCAGATACGACCATGTGATTGGTTTATGTTCGGATCCAGGGGAATGGGGTATGACACGCTGAGCAAATTCAAATTGTGCTCTCGTGAGTACAAAGATCCAGTTTCTGTGTCAAACCCTGTTTTCTGTGTAACTTAACCCTACTTCCTGTTTCCATACCCTTTTTCCTGTCTCTTACCAGTTGGCATGCGGCTACAGGAAGTGGTGATCACACCTGCAAAGTGTGGGACCTGCGCACCCGGAAGTGCATCTACACAATCGCCGCCCACCAGAACCTCCTGTCCTCTGTTCGATTCCAGCGTCAGTATTGCTGTAGTATTATAGCATCAAGTGGAACTGTAGTATTTGGTGCTCTCGGCAACAGTAATGGACTCACCCCCCCCCCCCCCCCCCCCTACTTCCTTTAGCCACCGACGGTCACTTCCTGTTGACGGGCGCCTATGACAACACAGCAAAGGCCTGGAGTCATCCTGGTTGGTCGCCTATGAAGACCCTGGCAGGACACGAGGGAAAGGTAGGCCACGCCCTTTTATATACCCTATAACGGTAGGCTAGACGAGGCTCTAGCCATGCTGTAATCGGAAACAACCTGCATATGGTAGTTATTTAATTTAAAACAAAGTACCTGTTTCTGATCAATGTCGTCTTTTCGGTAACCAATATAATTCCATACAACTGAAGTTGTTCTACGACTAGCGGGGGCTGTCTACGACTGCTTTGGTTGTCTGATCCTTAACTGATCAACATGATCAGTGATTGGTGGTTCACTGTGCATGCAGAGCCTGCATGTCACTGCCTAGCAACAAACTGTGTATACAAGAACCCTCAAATCTGAATAAATGATGTGATATATATATATATATATATATATATATATATATTATTGATTACAGGGGTCTTCTCAATGCTGTGAAACGCTCCGTTCACTTGCATGGGCCCTGCACTACTTCCGGCGGTGAATTATATTTGATAATTCACCGTTGCTAAGTATAATTGACCGCTGACAAGGAAAACAAAGGACTTTTTGCATCTAATGACGCCTTTGGTATCACTCCGCAAGTAGTCCGGTAACTTGTCAACCCCAGCGTCTTTGGTTGCTAAGCGACGTCAATGTCTTTGGCAGACTATTTCTCTGCTTATCAACACTACGAATGCTGGTAACAAGTAAATTGTAAAAAGACACACCAAGTGAAGTTATTTTTTAGTTTTGGCAAGTAGCCATGTAATAAGCGGGATAATGTATAGAACGTCGCCGGTCATTATCGAAAATGAGCCCCTTCAAGGCGAACAGGACACCAACGCGCAGCGGAGGTGTCCTATCGGGGCTAATTTTCCCTATAATTACCTGCGTTCTATACATTATCCCCTACATAAATGTGCAGCTCAGCCCATAGAGGTGATGTTAATACTACTAAGGCTCCCACCTAAAGGTTATGCTAATGCTCTGCCTCTACAGGTGGTGTTAATACTAGGCTCCCACCTAAAGGTTATGCTAATGTTACGCTCTGCCCTACAGGTGATGTTAATACTAGGCTCCAACCTAAAGGTTATGCTAATACTCTGCCCTACACTACAGGTGATGTTAATACTGGGCTCCACCCCTAAAGGTTATGCTAATGCTCTGCCCTACAGGTGATGGGCGTGGACATTTCCCCTGATGGTGGGCTGATCGCAACCTGTTCCTACGACCGGACCTTTAAACTCTGGCTCTCAGAGTAACACACTGCACACTCACTTATCATTACCACAGATTAAAAAAAATAGTTTTTACATTTTTCTTTCAATGTATCATTTTCATCTTTTTCCTTTTTTACAAATAAAGAAATACAAACTTAAATTGGAAAAGTCTATTTACTGAATAATTAAACATTATTGTATATGTTTAGGTAGGGATAAGATAGGGTTGTGATAGGAAAAGGGAAAGGTAGGATAAAGCTGGGGCTAGGGTAAGATAGGGGTAGGGTAAGATAGGGGTATTGTAGGGTTACGTTATATAATGGTTAGATAGGGGTATGGTAGGGTAAGATAAGGGAATTGTTGGGTAGGGGAAAGGCAGGATACGTCTATGGTAGGGGCGTGGCAGGGGTCTTATTAGGTTAGGATTGGGTATGGTCGAGGTCGCCCATAAGGTAAGATTGTGATTGTAATTATTGTGAGCTCTATACCTGCACATGCACACAGTATTTCTCTGCACACAAACACTGTTTTTGCTCTCGTGCTCGTACTGTGTTTTCCCGCTCGCTCTGATCTTTGTCTGCTTTCTCTGTGGTTTTCTTTGTGGACTCAGTGGGCAGAGTGGTCATATGAATGGAACCACCTGCCTCGTGTCTACCACACATAAGTATGCATAGTGTTATGGGTTAAAAAGAATACATTTAGTAAATGGCATAAAAAGAAGTTCAAAAGTCATTGGCACTATAATACCGTTCATTGTTGAAGTAAAATATGTAAGAAAACAGTCGTGTATTCTTTATTTTTCCTGTTTCATTTTAGTGGGATAGCCAAACATGTCACTAGATAGCATTGCCTTGGAGAACTCAAAGTTCTTTAAAGGCAGGCAGCACTGCAGTAATGATGCGAAGGTCAGATATTTTTTCGGACTCGGATCTTCGGAACTCGTTCATTCGAATGAACAAATCTTTGAGTCGGATTGTTCATCAGGGATCAACAATCCACTTAAAGATAGGGATTGTATGTACTGGGTCATATAACGGATGTGTCAGTAGTCTAATGCGCTTGCACATACACTGGGTGATATTTACGCTAACAGTGAATACGTAGGGGGCTTCATTAAATGGTGTTTTTCAACACACAAGTAGTCAAACGGTACACGATACAGCCAACATTTTCATAATCAATCTCCATAATTTGTTTTATTTTGCCACATGAAGAAACAATCTGTCTAAGGATCTACTTTAGTACCCAAATGCAACCATCACATAGAAAAAGGGTCTGAAAGTGATGTTCTTGGGCAAAAACAAAATTAACAATCCCCTCCTAGATAGCCTACTGACCGTAAGTACCGGATCATAGAAGAACTGAACATGTGTAAATCCAAGAAAGAAATAAGGAAGTGGAACGATCCACTCGCAGAAAGGAATCGTATGGACCGGATCACAGATTTGTTCAAAAAGAACGATTAGTTTATGAATCACATCACTGCACAATGAATCCTGCCGTCAAGCTGAACACACGTTAAGGTTTTTCCCTCTTTTTGTTTAATACATATAGGGGGGTAATGTTCCTCAAATCAGATGCAGTTAAAGGCATATTGTACGGGATCCAGTAATATGCACTTTTTAATATGTTGTTGAAATTGGTTTTTACATCCTGACAGCAATAAATAACTTATGGGCAATGAAAAAGAAGCGAAAAAAAAACAATTCTGTATCTGCTATAAACCTGTTAAAATGCTTACCAATCGGAGACACTGTGCCCGGATCTAAAGAACCAATCACAAGCCTGCGCGTTCTCTCCCCTCTGTGTACGAGCCTGAGCCGGCCTGAGCGCGTTCACGGAGGACAAAGAAAGCGTTGTTGTCATAGTAGTTCATGACAGTAGTGATGGGATTTTCGGCTCCTTTGCGAGATGCGGCTCTAATGGCTCTTCTTACTGTGGAGAGCCGGCTCTTTCGGCTCCCAAACGGCTCCCCATACACATGTTTTACATTATTAATTAATCAATAGCTTAAACCTAATTTTATAACATTTTGTTTCATTATTGACATTGTTAAGCACTTATGAGTAAAAATGCAGCATAACAATGCTTTATGAATAAAACCTTTATTACTAAATAGCACCACTTCCGTCTGTGCAGGTTGTTAGTGGAGCCTGCACGATAGGATATTCTGGTTTTGCAGAGTCTACACTCTGCCCTGGTGGAGTCTGACATTAAAATGAGTCCAGATTTTGCTCCGTTTTCTGTCACCACTCATTATCACACAGGCCTATTCAATTGTCACACTGACTCCCCTTCTTTATGCCGTGTGTGCTTCTTGACTGCTGCGTGCGTGACTGTGCATTGACACCTGCCCACGAACGCTATACAGCTTGGCCAATTGCCTGCGGTTTCCAAAAAAAAAGTGGAGAGAAACTTTTTTTTCAATGTTTTCCCGGCGCATTATTAATTGAAAGCTGCGTGTGATTGGTCAAATGTGTGGAGCACACGCTTGACACGAGGGCAGTGGAGACATTAAGGCACCGACGGAGGAAAAAAAAAACCTCTGCTTTACCACAGGCAGAACGCGCAAGGAGAGAGTGAGAGGGAGAGGGGGAGGGGGAGGGGGAGGGCAGGGGGAGAGACAGCGAGGCACTGCAGGAGAAAAAAAACGAAAAGCAGAGCAAAAGCACATGCAGCGACGGGGAGGCGGAGAGAGCGAAAAACTGAAAAAAAAAACCGGCTCCCAAATAGGATCTTAAAACGGCTCCCATCGTAGAGCCGGTTCCAATCGTTCACGTCAAAGAGCCGGCTCTTTGAGCCGGATCGTTCGCGACCGACACATCACTACATGACAGTGGACTAGACCTAGTGAGCCTACAACGTTTACACAATGGAAGAGAAACAACTGAAGTTACCACTGCCACCGTTACTTGCCCCGGTTCATCCTTTTAAAAAGGCAAGAAAAAGAAAGACAGAAACTGTAAAGGGAGCAACAAAAAAGAAGTTGGAGACTGCTCGAGGAAAAACGAGAATAAATATTGGATTAGCTTTTCAGCGATGGCGACAGCTGAGGGAGTTGAATGGCCTGAAAAGTGACGCAATGGTTACCGTTGAAGTAAGCCGTAAGCAGCAGCATCAGCGCTCGTGCACGGCTCTGTGTCGAGGGTTGGGGGCAGGGAGTCCTGAAGGATGGGGGAGGAGTTAAACGGAACTCCGAAGAGAAGCTAATTTCAAATCATGCTAGCTCTCTCACATCGTACAGTATAGCTTTAAGGTATGCTACCCCAGCATATGGTGTGACATTCCTGAGCTGTCCTGCTTCCCTGTTCCTGCTGGCTTCTGTTCTCCTTCCAGGGAAGCTGATTGCCTGGCCCCTCCCACCTCATTGAGGGGTTGCGCTCATCTTCCGGAAGCCTTCATAAGATGGAGGGATCCAACATGGCCACTCCCTCCCACCTGAAAGGCAGGTGCCGGCCTGGCACCCTCCGGAGTTTTGTTTGGGGTTTTGGTTCTGTTCCTTTAGCATTCGTTGCTTACTCTTAGTTAAACTTAACATTTAGTTGAATTTCCCTCAAACAACATACTACACTACTGATAGCTGATTTGTTGTTTTCAGTGGTTTAAACTGAGTTATTAGAAACATTTATCTGACATTTATCCGTCTCTGTGTGGACCTCCCTTCTTTGTTGTGCTCTTTAAAGAGCTGGGCGCAACAGAGAATTAGCTGCCTTAAATGGTGTGGACAGTAGGGTACAGCAAACATATAGAGGAAGCCTGCAATGAGCCCCCCTCGGGTCACATGGTAGAAAACATACCTTGATGTGTAAAGCTGTGCGCACGGATTTACTGCCGTGTTTGTTCTAAATAGCAGGGATCCCCCATGAAGCATTCTGACGCCTTCAGTAGGCCTGTGAATGACTGAATGTAGGGGTTATCATCTACACAGTATGAATGACTGAATGTAGGGGTTATCATCTATACAGTATGAATGACTGAATGTAGGGGTTATCATCTACACAGTATGAATGACTGAATGTAGGGGTTATCATCTATACAGTATGAATGACTGAATGTATGGGTTATCATCTATACAGTATGAATGACTGAATGTAGGGGTTATCATCTATACAGTATGAATAACTGAATGTAGGGGTTATCATCTATACAGTATGAATGACTGAATGTAGGGGTTATCATCTATACAGTATGAATGACTGAATGTAGGGGTTATCATCTATTCTACACAGTATGAAGGACTGAATATAGGGGTTATCTTCTATACAGTATGAATAACTGAATATAGGGTTATCAACTATACATTATGAATGACTGAATGTAGGGTTTATTATCTATACAGTATGAATCACAAGAAGTAAAGTTGCAGCAGGACATAAAGCAACTCCAATTGCTGATTTACAATCGTGTCCATTATCACCAACGAGAGAATATCGCTGTATATCAAGAATGTTGTAAAATGTACATATTTTTGTTCATTGTATACCAAATTTTGTTATTTTTAATCATTGTTTTGAATATATGGTTGTGTTCTTTGAATGATGATGATTGAATATTTTTTCAAAATAAACAAATCTCTGACTGAAACACTGTTTGCCTCATCTTGAGAGAAGAAATACTGCTTACACAATTCGATTTGACTGTTATTTTGTTGCCAATTGTATGTTTCACATTAACATTTTTGTGTATTTGTCGGCATGTCACAAATTAGGTGCATATAGATTCGAAACACGACGAGTAATTTGAGTTCAGGTACTTTGCTTATTATGCTTGCTATTGATGTTTTGAACAAAGTTCTATCTCTAGAGCACACAGGGTTCCTACTCCTCTCCCATTCAGTTGCATTGCACAGACTATTTGTTTTGCGTGAGGCTAGGTAGTCATACAAACATAAACATAAAGGCAGAGCCTTCACTAAGAGGCGCCACTCCTCATCACCCATGGTGCAATGCCAGATTGCTCATGTGTGTGTTTCATGTATGTATAATAATAGCAACAATATATTTGTTTCAGGAGCACAGTGTGCAGTGTGAACCTCTGTTCAGAATGTGGTTGCTCTAATGATACTAATGTAATTAATTACGATCCTTTCTACATGTGCCCAAGGTTGGGTGGTGAACTCATGCTATTACATTTTACACACTGGACCTTTAAATGTTAGCTTGTGCATATTATATGAATCTAAAGAATGTCATATATCTGGATGCAGTCAAAGAGCAATGTTAGTGAATATTTACAAAACATATTATCCACCTGAATCAGCTCTGTATTTGCTTTTGTAAACACTCTGCCTGCAAACTAACACAGCTTGAATCTCTCCCTCAGTGAGTGAGCGTTTACCTGCGAACAAATCACATGCAACTGAATGAAATCGACGGATCGTTTCAGGCAGTGATTCAGTTCAGTTCATCCAAAAATAATCATTATTTCCAATGAATCGTTAGTGAAAATCCAAAACTGATGTTCAAGAGGTTCTTTATTTGTTACCTATTGTTTATTGGTAATATTTTGTAGAAGGAAAATCAAGCACTTTCTTACAAATTACTGTATATATAATTACTATATATTGTAGACAATTTCCAAAAATACATTTGCTACTTCTTCGCTTGACGCTTCGGGAAATTTCTGGGCTACCCCATCACTCCACTGTAGCCTACTGTAAGATGTACTATGCTGGTTTGAAGCGTCAAAAGGGCCATAGTTGCACTCCGGTACTTTCCTTTGGTTAAGTGGATGTGATGGTTGGGGGGTTGGGGATGATGTTTACATCCTATTCGGACATCTACTGACAAAACATGCAATTTAAAAGGTTGGATAGTGCACCTTTAAAATTCCTATTCCTTCCAATAGGATCCGACATGAATTAAAACAAACTTGTATATAGAGCATGTAAAAAAAATTGTACAATATTGTATATTCAATAGATATCGGTATAGACGGCTCTTACAACTAGAGCAGAATACAATATGAATAAATAGATTGAAATATTAATTTGACATTTCTGATAAAGATGTATTATTGCATCTATAACACTATTATATACAACTAATATATTATTGTTATATGCAACAAATCATTTTAATATTTATCTTTAACATTTAAAGACATCTCTCGACCTTTTCAGCTCCATCTTGTCCCAGTTATTCTGACTTGACGTGTTTGTCCTTATTTGGGCCCTTCCTTTCTTGATTCCACAGGCTCCTCCCATTCTGTTAGATCTGGCCCCAACACAGACCGTGGTATTGGAAGACTCCTCCCACTATGCTAGCTCCGTCCCCAACACAGCCAGCAGCAGCAGTAGTGGAAGAACCTGCAGCATCGCGGTGGGACGTTTCCTGGCAGCCCAATCGCCTCGCCCCCAAGACCGCCGCCAAGGCGGTAATGGAGGCGTGTCTCTGTTGGGCCCCCAGACCACGCCTCCAAACCTGCCCCTTTGAAGCCTGCCTCATCAAAGGTCATCCTGCTAGTGATCTCACTGCCTACCCTTGACCCCATCTCCTGGGAGCGAGCATCCCGCAGGGCCAGGAAGCAGTGCAGGTCCAGGTCCAGGTGGGCGGGGCCTCCGCGCGGAGAGGGCGTGTTCTGACGGCACTGGGGGCAGGGAAGCCACACCTACAGGACACAGGTAGTGGAAACTATTACAATACGGAAATCCCAATTTACCAATAATATGAACTTTTTTCAGGAAGTGAGAACTACGACAGGAAGTGAGATACTATAATTCAGAAGGGAATACAACTGTGACCCGGCAGGAAGAAGCTTTGGTGACCTGCTCGTTGATGACTGTGTCCAGTCGGCTCAGGCATGCTTGGCAGAAGGTATGACCACAGTTGAGTCGTCGTGGTAACCGCTGTAACAAGTCATAGGCGCCAAAGCAAACGATGCAGTCCCGGCGACCACGTCCTCTCCCCGCCTCCAGATCAGGCCCCGCCCCTCGGCCACTCTCAGACTCCTCCCCTCCGGGCAGGTGAGGCCCCGCCCCTTCCTCAACCATTTCAGCTTTAAGACAGGACGCCAACACATAACAGACCTGTTCTTTGATTTGTTTGTCTCCTAGGATCTTCGGTGAGGACCTAAGGTATCTAAAGAACTACGGGATGTGAGGTATCTAATAACCAAGAGTAACTAACGAACTGATGAACTAATCTAAGTTATCTAAGCACCTATGGTATCTCAGGACTTAAGGCATCCAGGGTAAAAAATATTAATCGAAAACAATTCTCCAACAGTTTGACCTTTGATAGACCCCTGTGAAAAGAGCAGATTCGGCTAGAGTGTCTAGACTACTTCCTTTAGGTTCCATGGAGGAGATAGCTTTTCAGGAAAGAAGTCTGTATACCTTAGTGATCTGAGGCTCATCACCTAACTAATTAATTAATGTACCTGGAAATAATAAATTAATCAGAAAGTATGAGAGCAAACAAATTATTTCAAGCTAAATGCTGCAATTCATTTAGTTACAGATCAAAACCACATAGTTAACTTATTCTGTCAATTCGAATAATACAAAAAAAATCTATAATAATAATTTTTTTGATATAGAACCCTTCATACAGCAGCTAAAAGTTCTTTACACTGAAAATAATATAATGCAGAGCAATTGAAAAAGGCAAACATTTTGAAATCAATCTAAATAACATGTTCATACATTTTCAATTAAAAGGTTCAAAGAACTAAAGGAGGTAAAGAATGGAAAGGATTGTATACTTGCTTAAATTACAAAATTATAAAAATAACGTTTTTTGTTCTTATAAAATTACTAAATTACTAAATGATAAGTTAATAATACAAATATAATAACAATTGATGTTGTTATAATTAAAACCGATTAAATAAATAACCCTAATGAGACTAAATAATAACATTTATAATAACATAATAACAATTTATTTAGTTTTAATAAAACTCAACCGATGGAGTTAATGTGATAATGATTTATCAATTCAATTAAATCGAAATATCACATAGTTTGACTAACGATTAATGCTTTCACATAGGCATATAGGCCTAGCCTATATTCAGTAAGTATTTTAATCAATATCAATACAGTTATAGAATATCTATATGTTAATATTAAAATATGTAATATATAAGATGTTTTAAAATATACGATGAACTTCTTACCTTTAAAACCAACAAGTCCTGTGAGGGCTCTGTGTGAGTATGTGTAATCTGAGCTTGTCGTTCAAGTTACTTCGGCAGTGTGGTTGCCTAGCAACCTTTTGTCACTCTACCCTATGTCCATCTCTCTCTATCACTGTCTATTTCTTTCCCTCCATCTACATCCATCTCTTTCTCTCTATCTGTGTAAAATGATTTACTGTCTGAACTAATAATTTGAATAACCAGTGATTCATTATATATATGAATGCATACACAGTTTGTATCTCTGGGAAAAATGATGCAAAACAGAACGTAACCGTAAACTTAAAGATTGCCCCTTATACAATATATGTATAAAATAATCATATCATAGCCTATGATATGATTACTTTATAATTATATTGTTAAAATATAAAAATATAATTAAAAGGTGAGGTGCTGATTTAAGTGCTTTTATTTGGTTCTCATGAAATGGGACAGTTGTCCATCTTGGTCATAAGTGAACATTGGCTCTGACTGTTCTGGTGGACGGCCTGGCTGTCTATGACCATTATTCCTAGACCATTAGACCATTAGTCCTAGACCATTACCATAGCGCCCCAAGATATGCTGATAGAGGAACCTGAATTGTAGCGTTAAACCGGTCTACTGCAATGATTTCCTTGCTCTTACTTCTAAACAGCTGTGTTTGATAGTTATAAGTCCCCTTGTCGAGGAAAATATGAACATGCATGAGACAAGAATAACATCAGCAACTTAAAGGAGAACTTTGGCGGTCGTAAATTTGACATGAAATACAACATCAAACAGAAACATGTATCCCTCTATCGGGACTACCGTCTTCTCTTTTTGCCAATTACTCCATAATCTTAAAGGTCCATTGTGTAGTATTTAGTGGCATCAGAAACTGAAACGGAATGCATTTTTTTAAGAAAATGCGTTTTACCACATCAAAATGGATGACATTTGTTTTAATCTCTATTTTAAAAATAAAATGCGATATTTAAGATAGTTTCAGCGTTAAAATGCCTTTTGATAACATTTCTAGTCAATCAGTGAGTTTAGATTGTTAGTTAATGCAATGTTTTTTTATCCTTGCCATTGTGATTCATAAGGATGCTATCCCTGAAACTACTCAGCTTGCATGTTGTTTGAATCAAGTCTTTGCATTGTGTAGCCATCTGAGCGCTAATTTACGTAATAGATGATGTTCTTTCAAATAAAACTTTTTTTAGTGACCCAGGAATGACATTTATTCCTATTTGTGACGGATTAGGAATACGTGTTTTCTTTAATAAATGTTTATCAAGATAATCATGACACATTAAAGCTGAGGTTCACTCTGGACGCCAGGGTTGATTGGCTGTTACGTGACGACACTCCGGAAGTGAATGCTGATTGGCTGGTCTTCACGCGACAATCACGGCAAAGTTCAAATATTTCAACGTGTGTCGTGTCGCGCTACTAATCCTCGTGAACGTGCTCGCCCGTGGGCATCCATTCTTCAAGTCGCGCTGCAGGTTTTTCTAGCGACAAAAGCGACATTTGTTGCCCGTTTGCGTTGTTGCCGAAGTATTGTCGCGCGGCACTTTTTTTGCCCACCAACGGTCGTTCACGCCAATTCGTTCTCAACCACCATTGCATGTCTTTACCTTTTGTGGAAGAGGGAGAGACGTCGGAGAACCCGACGCAGACTATTCATAATATTGTAATGACTAGCAAGAGGCAGTGAAGGCCTACCTAATAAACCTTTGGAACACACAAGACCAGTAACCATAGCAACGCCGGTAAACACACCCCGCGAAGCCCAATCCCTACGAGAGCTCCCCGCGCTACGGCCATCCGGAGGCGCACAGAGCTTTTGGCCGTGATATTATGTATACTATTATATATACTATACACTATTATTTATAGAGCTCTGGGAGTCACAACGGCAACAATCACTTTCTCCTCCATAGTGTGGTTCACCCCGGATTGGCCTTGAGGTTCAACAGCGTGGCCGAGGTGGCCACGCTGTTGAACGCTGATTGGCTGTCATCACGCGAAATACGCGTCAAAGTTGAAATATTTCAACTCGAGCAAATTTGTCGCGCCACAAATCCTCGAGAACGCGCTCGCCTGTGCACGGCGAAAGTGTGGCGCGACAAATCAAACTTGTCGCCGGTTTTCTTTCATGAAAAATTCGCCCGATTCGCGTATCTACGTTCACTTGGTATGGAATCTTGTCGCCCCGTCGCGTTTGATGTGAACGCACAGTAGCAAATAATTCGCCCGATTCTCGTCTCTACGTTCACTTTGTTTGGGATCTTGTCGCCCTTTCGCGTTTGGTGTGAACGGACCTTCGCGTCTCTACGTTGACAAGGAGTCGCGCCACCCCGGCGCTTTTGGTGTGAAGTATTGAAAGACGATGTTCTTTCAATAAAAATTTAGATTTTCGAAGGGATGACATTTCTTCTGCTTTGAGACTGACTCGGCCGACAAGTTAGAGGTCTATGTTCACTTTGGTTCTTCTGAAAAAAAAAACACATTCCAATGATTCCTTTTATAAAAACATTTTGTTTATCAAGATAATCACGACCCATTAAGGCAGCTTTATTGTTTTTAAATCGTGAATGCTATTAATAAAGTAAAAGGCAGACGGAAAACATTCTTAAAGGCAAGATGATTAACATGGAGGGCTATTTGGGGCACAGAACGACTTTGAAGTGAGACGTCTGGTCTCTTGAATCGTGTCTTATGAAGAGCATTGAGCTTTGCTATTCTATAGATCTAGCCCAGGAGGTGATGTATTCTGTTGTCTAGGTTGTGTATCACGTTGGATTTATTCCAGGCTCAAAATCTGTAAAACATTTACCCTTCTGCAATGCAAATTAAACTCACTTTTTCACATAACGGGAACGCATACATGTACAGTCCCATTTATTTCCGTGATCTTATAATTTTATTGACATGGGAAAAACGCATCGCACCATCGTATTCAATATAAAATTACTTTTTCATGTAAGCCATGACCTATAGTTTTACTTTAACAAACTAAATAACAAAAGACAAATCATTTTTTTACCATACAAACTACAATAAAAAAAACTTGTTCACTTGGCACCTGGCTACACTACATAAATTACAACGTATATTTTAAGTAGGCCTACGTAATCTCATTTTGGGCAGCCTCAAGACATAGGCTACTTTACAGAGCAGCTATAAATAAAACCTTTTAACAATGCAAAAGGAAAGCAATACATTTTTTGCTATTCTGCTTTATTTTTACATTAAAGATCGGGAAAAAAAAGAGGAAAACAGCAATAGCAGGACAAATTGTAAAAATGTAGAACGTTTGCATTCCATAAAATACTTACATTACTACATTCTCATAGAATAAGCTTTTTTAGGTTTCACTACAGGCCTACATAAATATGAATTCAGGTAGCAATTTGATAAAAGTAAAATGCTATTCAAATATATAAAATAAAGTTCTATGTTGGCACAACCATACATAAATAAGTCCTTCACATAACAAAAGGCGAATATTGCACACTTTAAACACGACAATATTTGATCATAGGTGCTTTAACCGTATAAATGCAAATGTAATACAATTTATGGTCTGCTCCATGAATAGATGCATTGGCACACATGTAACAGCATGTATATTCATAGAGTACTAATATTACATATAATAATTCATATTATTATAATTCATATTTGGCAAAGACCTATTTTGAATGGGCCTTATCATGGCATGTTTGGTTGATTATTCTCATTGGTTAAGGAGGATGGGGGCATTGCTGATTGGCTAAGACACAATGACTGATCTATAATATTCATACATTTTACCATCATACATTATACCTTTTACATCAATAAGCAGACAAATATAACACATATATACATGTAGAAATCGAGCTACATGTACATGTCAGTTAATATGTTCAACATTTAAATACAAATGGAAAAATTATGTGATCAAGATGTATGAAACCAAACTGAAATAAACACTTCTATGTTTCAGCTCAGTAAGACCAGTTTTAACTGTGACAAAGATAGAGGAAAGTCAGAAAACATCAAAGCTTTACATTTCTCCCAGATTTTAAATATACCAGAAGCCCCGCCTCCCTAACGGGAGCTGCCTTGATTGGTCAAGCCAGCTCTATGCATCATCCCTCTTCTCCTCTCCTTCCCTCTCCATCTCCATCTCTACTCCTCTTCTGTCCATAGCTCCTCCACTCTCTCCATCACTGTTTCCGACGGCGACAACGGTAGCAACAGGCACGGCAACGCATCTCCTCTTCTGGCTCCGCCAACTTGACATTGTAAGGGGGCGGGGCTTGTGCCTCACCACCCTCTGTCTTAGCATAGGGGTTGCCCAGTGCCACAGGGTTCCCAATCACCAGGCTCTGGTCACCACGGAGCTTGGCTCGTGGAATGGTCACATCTCCATAGGGGTTGTCCAATGAAACGCTGATGCCTGACATTTTGATGGCTGACTGGTACAAACGTGAGAGGAAAAAATATATTTGTAGATAATAAAAATATAATTTTGACAGCAACATGAGCATTTTTGCTTGAATAGCATACACAATTCTATCCAGTAATCTTACCTTTGTTTAAAGGCCGAAAAGTCAAACCCTCCAAAGTTTACAGTTGAGGAAAGTGTGTTTCCTGTGAAGAAGGAAAGCAGGTTTTAATTGTCTTATAACTATTCATAACACACTAAACCCTTCATGTATGTATATATATATATATATATATATATATATATATATATATATATATATATATATATATATATATATATATATATATATATAGCTATCAGAGGTGGAAAAAGTACTCGAAAAAGCTACTCAACTACTCTAGTACAGTTACATACTCAAGTACAAGTACAAAGTACTCTTTTCAAACTTTTCTATTTTAGTCTATAGCCTACTTTGACTTGAATGACTGTCATGACACTATATGCTTGACATCTTTGATATTGAACTACACAAAACGACTACAACTATTTAAAGTCCATAACTGAAGTTTAATTTTGAAACTTGACATAACAAGACAGTCATCCATTAAGCATTCAGCCTACCGACTACACCCTAGTTACTGATTGACTGCACTGACGGCTGAAAGGTAGGCTTGTTGCTACTTGCTAGGTGAACTCAGAATTTCTCAGGCCAATGCAGCATGCACTTTGTCGTTCTCGACATACTTGCCTGCAATTTCTGCTCAGTAACTTGTGTGGTTTAATATGTAACTAAGTACAATACTTCAACCAAAACGTAGGTGTACAGTTTTTAAAAACTACTGAAAAAATACAAAATACCCCAAAAATCTATTCAATAAATTTACTTGAGTAAATGTAATTAGTTACTTTCCACCTCTGATAGCTATGTAGGCCTATCTATGTAAAGATAGATTGATATTTGATGCTAATAAAAAAAATTATGTGAACAAGACGGAAGAAACCAAACTCAATTAGACGCTTGTTTGTTTCTGCTCAGTCAGACCATTGTCACACATATACAGCCTATATAAATAGATAGAGAACAACAGAGAGAGAGATCTATATATAGATGTAATTACACTTTCTGTTAATATTGTGAAATATATATCGTTTGTTTGTTTGTTTGTTTGTTTGTTTGAAATGTATGTTTGATCTTGATCCGTGAGAAACGCCTTCTCGTTTTGTTGTTCAATCAACAAAATGACAATAAATTTGATTTGATTTGATTTTGATTTGAAACCTTTCTCACCTGGCGTTGACGTGGTGACGTCACCTCTGGCCCGAAACCGCCAGAGATATTCCTACTAAACTACCGGAATTCCCTCGTTCTGTTGTCCTCTAGTTTCCTCCGGTGGTGCAAGTCCTCTACTCTTAGGTGAAAGAAAAGGGCAATATTTAAACCATGTAGATCGTTTAAATAGTTACTTTCTACAATTAAATCCACTCGGTCGAAGTTAAGCTTACTTCCTGTCGAGCGAGAGAAAACAATCCGTGGTTCTTCCTTATTCTTTCTGCTTTCACTTATTTCTCTCGAAATGTTGCTCTTTTCAATAACACGTTCATAACATCTTCTTTATTCGGTTTCCTTTTCTATCTCTCCAATCTATCTTTCCCCCTCTCTGCCTCTCTCTCTCTCTTCAAAGGTATGCTCTTGGTTTCTGTGGCTGCGAAAGAAAGGGACACACCTGTCACTAAACTCCTCCCACTGAGATATACCTGTGTGGGGGTGGGTGAGTAGCTCTAGGTGTGTCTCTTTATATATATATGTATTTGTATGTGTGTATATATATATGCAGTCATATATACTATAATGTAGTATATACTACTTATATAAATAACAATATGTATGTATGTATATATATATCTTCATACATATAGTGTAGTATATGCTATTATATATATATATATATATATATATATATATATATATATATATATATATATATATATATATATATATATATATATAAGCAGGCCATCTTGGCTGCATGCACATAGATCAAGGAGGTTGCTATATGCAACGTACACAATAGCAGCTTTGATATTTATTTTTTCATCACAGGCCAGTGTTATATTGATTTAATTATTGGCTATTTATTTACATTAATCTGCATTAAATGTTGACATCAGTGTTAACCTGTCCAGCTTCAGAAGGATGACTTTGAACACTGCTTGTTGGATTGTTGCATGGCACGGTGAGGATGGAGCTTCCCGCTCCAGAGTTTTGGTTTCCAAATTTAACAATAGCTCTGGGGGGTGTTGCCCTTTCGGCCACTTAGGGCCAGAAGGTCTCGTCCTAACCAGCCTATGATCGTTTGTCAGGCTCCATTTGGTTAAATGGAGCCACTTTGTATTGACAATGGCTTTTTTCTCAGACACGGAGTGATACTGATTTCTTGGAAGGAATGAAACGTCATAGCCATGGTATGTTTACTGTACCACGGGTGGTATGGAACCAGATTGCTTGATTTATATTATTTTCCTATATTTAATCCATGTCGCAATGTATTTCTCCAAATATACATATAATATATGGAGAAAAACATAACATTGTTTAAATATAGAAAAAAATTATATATCTGAGAACTACATAACATGGATATATATGGGTTCTTTCTCACAATAACTCTACAAGACACACTTTAATCTTGTAGATATCACAGAACGGTCCTGTGATGAGGTACTGATGGATATAAAAAAAAAAAAAAAAAACTACTGTGGCTTTAAATATACTATACAATTCATGTCACTACTGACTGCATGATTATAATATATTTTCCAATGGATTCTTAACTGAATAAACCAAAACAAAATTTAAATAATTTATTTTCATTCAGTTTCAAACATTAAGTATTTTTTTAACCATTCACCAAAGAACATGGCGGAAATCACAAACAGGAAGAGAGCAAAACTTTACGAATCACAAGCAACAAAAGCACTGTAACAAAACATACATCTTGAAATATCGGCTAAACCAATACGTTTTTTAATTTAACAACCAGATTTCCATTACCATACATCCATACATATATCTTTTTTCACAATGGAATCATTAAAGACGTAAACACCCCTACAAAAGAAAACGCAGACAAAAACCAAGAGCTTGGTCACAAACATATACATAATGGGATTGTTTTGGTGGAGAGGTTCACCTGTTCACTCATCCAGGTGTCAATGGTCACGTTAAGTATCGGTACACCAATTTTTAGGCTTTATATTTTAGAGTCAGAATAGTCCCAGCTAAGAGAGATCGAATGTCATAGCCTAGCATGGCCTCAGCTAAGAGACATTTCGTTGTTTTTGACAAATTCCCAAATCCTACATTTAGAGAGTTAATCTATTTTGACCACCCGTCCCCTCGTTCGTGTGTTGGTCCGGAGGTCTAGCCAGCAATGCGGTAGTTAGCATGGACCTGGGGCCGAACGTCGCAAGCAAGTCGTAGGAGGTCGCCCAGTACCACCTCCCGGTTGCCACGGTAGCTGGCCTGGATGCCCTGCATGCGGCTCACGGTGTCGCGGTCAACTTCTACCGCACTGTTGCCGTGAGAACCCAGAGCCTAGACAAAAAAAAAAAGTTTTAATTCTGATCTGAATCCATCTTTAAAGGACCTTTATTTTGACAAGACTTACAGCAGCTTCCTTTGTTTTGAACTCCTTCTCCCTCTGGAGGCGGTACTGTTCAATCTCCGCCTGCGCCTCCTCTTTCGCCTGCTTCAGACGACGGTTCTTCCCTGTACAAACACATACACGCAGAATTAGACACCAATACACACCGACTATTACGCACAAGTGGTGTAGTCTATGTGACATGCAGGTATATCACACCATATATACCCACTTAAGAATGCAAAGCTGCTCAGAACTTTCACTTCAGCAATTTGTTTCTAAAATACTGTGTGGAGAGATATTGTGAGTAGGGCTGAAAGATAAAGGGAAATAATCGAATTGCGATTATTTAGATTGTGATTTAGTATGCGATTTCTCTTTTTAAAGTTCCTTATGTTTTGTATTATTCACTAAACAATAGGGCTGTAACGATACGCGTATCGAAACCGAAATCACGACACTCAAAGCCACAAACCTGTCTCGCGGTGTGAGAAGGCAGAAGCGCGATATGCCCTTTCTAACTCTCCGGTCAAATTGTCCGATTGAAATGTGCCAATAATTGTCTAAATAATAGTCTGCTGACAGCGCCCCTTCCTATCGATGCCGTAAGTATGCGACGAGATGCCCTCTCTGTGATGACAGCTCTCCGTGGCTACGGAGGATTGCATTTCTCCACAGCCGTCGAAGTCCTCAGATATGCGATATGAACGACATTTATCCTGAGTGGGCCAAGCGCGAAAAAAATTGCCTCTGTGATCCTGTCTCTATTGTTTTGTGTGATTTGACTGGCAGTTTGTCTGCTTATAGGTCGGAATGAAGCGGCCACCGATTATTGACAGGATGGGTACTATATTCTACCGGACTCGTTCGCTTCTTCACTAGACACACACGCTACCGCTCGCTCTCCTCGCTCGTCCACTCACTCGCTGACGTTACTCACACGCAAACGCACACTGCCAATCTCGCGCACACACATATGCTACTCGTAAAACTATGCCTCGTTATTGCGACGTTCATGTTAAGACGTTCATGTTTTTCCCCATCTATTGAAAGTTAGGCTATTAAACATGTTGCATTCTATACGGCCTGATTATGTCATTATTTAAGCTACATATCCTAATAAGAAGCGCTAATAAGGATATTTGACTAAACCAAGTTGAGGGTTTTTGCCTACCAGCAAAAAGCATCCTCCAACTGCAATCTTTGGTTATTTCTTTATTAATTTAACTATACTTTAATAGTATTCTTTCTGTTCAAATCTGTTCAGTGTTCCAAATTATTTGTTATTAAATGTTACATTAAGTTAATTGGTATACAAGTGTTGTTTCAATAAAATGCTTTTTAAATTTAAAAAAAACGTGGGATGTATCGAACCGTGGGTCAAAAATTGTGATACAAACCGAATCGTGAGTTTGTGTATCGTTACAGCCCTACTAAACAAGCAATAAATTATTCTATAGTATGACCAACACAACATTGGAATCAGTGAACATATAAACTGCTCGTTACTTTAGGCCAGGTCATTGAGTAGGGATGAATTGATATGACATCTATATTTAACTATTGAATTGTAAAGATGTGATTTTTGTAGAGCAGCCTTTGTGATTGCAAATCCCGTTCTATTACAACGCGATGCCGGTTTGATTTGATTAATTGTTTAGCCCTAATTATGACAAAACTAAAGCAAACGTTCCCTAATTGGAGCGAGCGAGTGACAGAGTGCGATGGTGATTGCGAGCTGAGCAGAGGAAAAGAGCCTTGTTGCTTGGCTTCCGAGGATGGGAGGAAACTGTACCTTTCTAATGTCCCAGCTTCAGGCTAACCACTATGCAACTTTAATGTCGGGGCCAACTTTGGCAGAAACTACGAGACTGGCCTTGACGATCTGTCCTGACTTGCCATCAAGTCGGTGGTCGACACAAGGGGGACTTGGAACATGCATGGGTAAACACTAGGGCTGAACGATTAGGGGAAATAATCTAATTGCGATTATTTCGACCAATACTGCTATTGCAGTTTAGTATGAGATTTCTTTTTAAAGTTCCTTATGTTTTGTATTATTCACTAAAGAAGCAATATATATCATTCTTTAGTATGATCAACACAACATTGGAAGCAGTCAACACATACAAACGGTTCCTTTAGGCTAGGCCTAGGTGTTGAGATTAATTGATTCACATTTTTATCCAACTATTGACATTTTTAATTGTAAAAGAATAAATATGAATCTTACTTATCTCCTGTCAGTAACAAGTCCCCCAAAAATACTTTTTATTTCCATCGTAGCCTTTGCAAATCACTTTCCATTACATCGCGATGTCAGTTCCAATTTGATTAATCTTTCAGCCCTAGTACACACATGAATACCCTTCTCTCTGAAAACCCTCCACACGTAGCAGGAACACGCCCACCCAGGTAGACTGGAGATCCGCAAGATATGTTTGTGTAACGGCTGCTGGATTTATCAAAACCTCCATGAACAGTGCCGGCATTTATACTGAAGCAAATGTTTCAAGCAGTTTCAAACCTGCAATGTTGTCTGTCAGACAAATTAACTGGTGGCTCCGGTAAATAGTTAAGCAGCAGTCTAACCAAATGGTTAGGGACAAATATCATGGGTTTGTGTCCGATTGCCAACATTGTAATCTAGATATCATCCGTCATGAGGAATGGGCCATTTGTTTGGGTTCATTCGTTCCTGGCCACACCCGCGTCAGGAGGAGTACAGTGCTCCTCACGTCAGGAGGAATATAGTGCTCCTCACGTCACGAGGAGTACAGTGCTCCCCACGTCACGAGAAATACAGTGCTCCCCCCGTCACGAGAAATACAGTGCTCCCCCCGTCACGACGAGTACAGTGCTCCCCACGTCACGAGGAGTCCAGTGCTCCCCACGTCACGAGGAATACAGTGCTCCCCACGTCACGAGGAATACAGTGCTCCCACGTCACGAGGAATACAGTGCTCCCCACGACACGAGGTATATAGTGCTCCCCCCGCAGTTCATCTGAGCGTTTAACAATCAATAATCAAAATACGACACAGGTTATCACCTTATTAAATCCCGTTATGACACGAATAAGTGTCTAATTCCTACGATTTTTTTGGCTGATTATTACGCGATGAAATTTGTACGGTATATATTCCGATATACCTTTGATTATCAGTAAATCTAGATACAAATGTTCCTATACATTACTCACTCTTGCGGGCCTCCGCCACCTTCTCAGCCGCTCTCTTCTCGGCCTGCAGCAGCTGCTGGATACCCTGCGATTGGCTCGCCATCTTCTCTATTTAATACAATGACGTAGAAGGTTGAAAACCATAGCATTGATAAATACATTAAGATAAGAACATCCTTGACGCCGTGAAGCCGGTAATAAAGTAAAGCTGTCGTTACCTTTGCGTTGAAGGGAGTAAAAACAGGAGAAACGTTGAAGGTCAGTGATGGTTTTATGCACTCGCCTCTCTGAAGCTCAAGTCAGCTGATCAGCACCACGTCACCTGATCGCATATAGAATCACGTGATCTCAGCGAGTGTCATGTGATCCGTTGTCCCGAGGTTTATCTTCGGGGAAAATAGTTATTTCACATTATCTTAGCCTCGTATTCCAGTCTCTCTCTTCGTACCAGTGGCGTCACTAGGCTGTTTTATTCGGGGCTAGCCCCGGATCTAATTTGATTAGCCCCGAATCTTTTTTGTTAAAAAAATAAAAAAATAAAAAATATATATTTTTAGATATTTTGCTGCATGCAGAGCCTGTGCCATATCCGCCCGTCGCACATGCTCCCATTTGTTAGGACTCTTGCGCAGGTTACTGCTCGGAATTTCTGTTCTACTGCTCAAGATTTTAAGCCATGAATTTATGAACTTGCATTGAAGAAAATATGTCAGTTTTCTGTGGGCTGTAAATAATAATAATAATACATTTTATTTATAATGCACTTT
The DNA here is from genome assembly GCF_902167405.1 of Gadus morhua. NCBI lineage: Eukaryota > Metazoa > Chordata > Actinopteri > Gadiformes > Gadidae > Gadus > Gadus morhua. The sequence goes on along the minus strand of NC_044066.1, from coordinate 2,925,869 downwards.
ATATTCAAGAATCTCAAAGTGCTTCAGAGAAAAAAAATAACAAAAAACTATTAAAAGGGGAACCTCAAAGAAAGTTTAGCTAAATGCTCTTTTAAAGAGATGGGTTTTGAGGTTCCGTTTAAAAAGAGCTGTAGTCTGTGGAGCCCTCAGGTGGTCAGGGAGGGCGTTCCATAGTCTAGGGGCAGCAGCAGAAAAGGCCCGATCACCCATGGTGCCAGGCCCGGTTCCAGAACAGAATGCCTTGGGGTGCATCTGAGATTACAGGGGGTGCACCAGTACTATACTAAAACCAGCTACCCAGCTTCAGTTCAGACTTCGCTTTTTTACACACAGGCTTTTCCTACCATAGACAAGCACTTCTGCGTAGTTCTACTGACATGTTGGGACAACAAACAATTACTGTGCTTAAAAGATGGTATCATATCATGTCTTGTGATGTGGAGAACATTTCAGCCGAAACATTAGCTTATTGATATCTTAGATAGCTTTGAATATGAGATAGGTTTTTGAGGTGTAAAAAAGAACAGAATTCTACACAAAAAAAAAAACATGTGACTGCAATTCAAAAATAACGATTATTTTTTTTATAAATTGTGGCAGGATAAAAAAGAACAGAATTCTACACAAAAAAAAACATGTGACTGCAATTCAAAAATAACGATTATTAAGTGGCAATTGTACATTGCCACTTATAAATAAAACAGATTTTAGCTGAACAAGGAAAGAACACTTTCAGACTTTGAACTTTGAACAAAAAGTAATCATACTCTTAAAGTTAACACGATTGTAAATAAATGCAATAAAAAGAAATATGGGTTCTTATGAACATAATACATTTAATACATGTATTGGATATCCAACGGATATATAACTGTTGCTGCCGAAGAAGTTCAACGTCACTACCGCGCGCACCATAGATATACTATATGGGTGCGTGCATTTTGCACATGATGCCGGCCGGCGGCCAATCACAGCAGCGCTGATATAGAGCGACAACATTGCGACCTCGAGTGTGATATTGCTTTATACAACAGTTATACTAGTAAAATGTACTGTTAATAATAATAATTGACAATAGATTTTGATTTGTTTGTTTATTTAATCATACATAAATGCGGAGTGATTTTGTCAGTTTGGTGAACAGTCAGAGTGATGTTGGATGCTGATATCTCAACGGTATTTAATGGAAATTGTCACAGGTTTCATTACAATTTGTTTTGTGAGCAAGTATTTTATTATTTTTTATCATATTTATAAAAAAAATTATCTTTTTTATTTTTTTTCAATTGAGGGTGCAAACATTTTTTTGGGGGGTGCAATGCATGCTTATGCACCCCCGTAGAACCGGGCCTGGATGGAGCGATTGTTGTACTTCAGCAGCTGTGGGGCGAAGTACGTCAACATCGAACCTGATGTTGAGTGATGTTTGCCTGTTTGTAGCTAGGTACGGACCCGACGCATCTGGGGAAGAGCTGGGAGGCAGTGCAGAAACTCCACGAGACAGTAGAGACAGCTTAGCAGGTTGACCAGGGCATATTCCTCACCAGGATCACCGAAAAAAACGCCAGCAGTGACCAGAAAAATGTCACATCAGCTACTTGTTTTTAGCCGTTGTTATTAGCCATTACTAGGCCAATCTATGAGGTTAAATAGCATTTCCACTATAAAATGATGCAGAAAAGGCACAGATAGATGAATAAGAATCCACCAGAATGCAGGAAATTAAGTGTTTGACGCTCAAAAAATGTTTGGGAGCACCCCCATACCCCCACCTATAATTTGTCCCCGAAAATGTTGAAATGAACCTAGCCTATATGACCCTATACGCAGGTTGTATGCAATATATTCATAGATATTTTGTCTTTACTTTTTGTATTAAAAAGAAGGCATGTCAGTAAACTCCATGCCGGCCCTTAGTGTGATTATCACTTCATCATAGAGTGGCCCTTCGTGAAAATGAGTTTGACACCCCTGATATAGGTAATGTAAGGTCTGTCTCACTCCAAAAATGTGCATGTGCAATAAAGTATACAACAAAATTTGCCACACGCGCACTGTCCTATTCCCTCTTGGGCTAAGCCCCAGATGTTTCAGAAACCTAGAAACGCCCCTGCTTCGTACCACACTCATGTGCACCTTTAAAGAACAGATTTTTTAATAATAATGTGTAATAATCGATGTAATGGTATAACAGTAATCGTTTGTGTTTCTCTATCAAATGTGTATACCTGTGTATATGTTTGTATATATATACTATATGACTACTACTATATATGACTACTGTATAATGTGGTCCTTATAGTTTCCTTTCCATCGTTTTCGGTAACTGGTAACCGTTGGATGTGTTTGTAAGTTGGGAGAGTGACACCTTTTCTAGTTCTGATTAATAATGTCTTCAATAAAATTTGCCATGTTCAAATTTGTTCCGTATTGCAATCCCCTTTCAATCCCTAGCAGGAATCATTATGGGAGAACCTTTTTTGAGATGTTCCCTAACCAGAGACGGTTCAAAGCCGGCGTTTATCAAAATACCATGTCTCTGAACGCTGATACAGTCTCCAAATTGAAGTCCAGATGGGAAGAGGAACTGAGTCTACCCAGACTCCAATCCCAAATGCAATCGTTGCGGTAGTCTACAGGCGGACCTCACGCGTATGTTCACACGTGTTCCCCTATTGGTCCCATCTTTGATGTAATACAACATTGCTAAAGAATAATGTACAACCCTGCCCGTTACTGGCTATTTTCGGTGTAGGCCTATCTACCGAACCCCTCCCTTGCACCTCCAATGAGGCTGACATGATGGCTTTTGCATCGCTACTGGTCAGGTGGAGAATTCTCCGAAGCTGGAAGATCCTAATTCTCTGCCTAGCTAGCCTACATAGGCCTATGTGATGTATTTTCTGCGTTTAGAGAAAATCAAGTTTATAGTAATAGGGTCTACCAAGCGATTTTTATAAAGTGGCCACCCTTGATTCATACTTCAGAAACGTTTTATCTGCTCTCCCCTCGGACTGAGTGCATACCTCATTGTATGGGGGTGTTGTTCTGTGGCTGATTTCTGAACACTGTGCCCCCTGAACCCATGTCCACACACTAGCAGGCTTTAGTAGAGGTGCTCTGGTTTCTGTATTGCGTTGGTATACGTGTATGCATTCTTTTTTTATTCTGTACTGTACATTATTTTTTATTTATTTATTTTATTTTAACAATGTGATGTGTTTCAATGTTGTTTGTTTTTCTTCCCTGAAGGGTTGGGTGGGATGGATGGGTGGGCTGGTAAACTGGTAAAATGTAGGTGGTGACATGTTAACCTGGAATTGTACATTCAAATATTCATTGTTTGAATGTACTTCCAAAAAGATATTTAAAAAAAAAAGAGGTTGGAGAATGCTTGTTCAGCCTCAGGAGTACAAGCGAACGGGATAGCATTTGAGGCAATTCTTGTGAAGGAGCATCTATCCTTCTGTAATTCCTGATGAAGAATGTCCTTCACCAAGGTATGAAAAACAGCGGGCGTATTAGTGGGCCAAATGGCATAACCAAGTACTAAATGGCTGTAACGGGTGTTAAAAGCCATCTTCAACTTGTCTCCCCCCTTATCTGGACCAGGTGGAAGGCTTTTTGAAGAGCTTTCTCCCTTTTGGTACTCAAAAGCAGCGCTGATCAGAGGCAGAGGATTCTTGTTCTACACTGATTGTTCTGACCTCAGAGATCAAGGGCGGAGGGTTTTATCAATTAAATTAAATTAAATTAAATTAAATTAAATTAAATTAAATTCAATTCAATTCAATTCAATTGTATTTGTATAGCCCTTAATCACCATTCCAGTCTCAAAGGACTTAACAGGCCAAATATTAATGACACCCCCCCTTTACCCAAGCCCCCACAAGGGCAAGAAAAAACTCCCTTGAAATTAGCAAGGAAGAAATCTTGAGAAGAAACGCATAGTAGGGGATCCCTTCTTCCAGGGATGGTCAGGAGTGCAATGGGTGCCATAATTGACATACAGGTAAATACATGCACATCATAATAAATTGTTGATGTGGTGCTGCCCGGTTAACCATGAGGAGAGTCCAGGCATCCAGTCCAGTCAATGCAACACGCTAGAACAGACCGAATAGTGAATTAGAACAGAAAGGTACATACTGGAAATGTATATTGTATGAACAAAAGCACAAAGAAATACAGAGTGGTCTTCACATCGCATCTGTGTGGTTTTCACACTATGTTCCAAATGCAAGATTGTAGAGGTGCGTTTTGAGCTTTCCTTTGAATAGCTCCACAGAGTCAGCCGCCCTGATCTGAACCTATGTGAGTAATAGAGAAGAAAATATTTAAAATATTTATGCAAGTGCCTGTATGCATCGCCTTCACATGGTTTTGCAAAGCTGTACATGTCTTAAAGATATTGATGTGGATGTGTCCAACATTGTCATATATTCTCGTTTTTTACATTTCTCACAGCAAATATGTTTTTGAATGAGTTTCTGAAAATAGGGTTTTAAGATCGGACATATGTAATTATAATTTGTAAGCCCATGTTGCAAATATAACAACAAAAAAAACATTTAAAATGTTGATGCATCATTGTGGACTATATGGAAATAATACAATTCCAGGTCTTCTGGAAATGTTTTTTGTCACTGTGTCATAATTCAGCTTAATTTTTAATATATTGTTGCATTAACGAGAAAATGTCAAACTGGCACTGCATGTTGAAAAGGTTGCTGACCCCTGAGATAGACAGTTGTGATTGGCCCGACCTGGGCCCGGTCGGCAGTTATCAGTTTGAACAGGAGGGGGGGCTATAGATATGCCAGAGCAAATTAAACATGAGCTCCCAGATTCCTCATGTTCCCTGGCTAGCCGAAAACCTCAGCTCGAGCTACGGGAGGAACGTCATTGTCAGGCTGAGCCAATGAAAGGGAGAGCAGGGAGGGGTCACGTCTCCTCAATCCTAGGGAAATGATTGCGAGGGGTCAAGGGTCAAAGTGAAGGAAAACAGGAGGAATAATTGGCAAGAAGAGAAGATAGCGGAATAAACAAAAAGAACTGAACAGAAGAAAGAAAAGGAAAAGTAAGCCGGCCCCGTGCTAGCAGCTAGCTGTGTTGTGCTGGTTGTCGGGTTGGGGTTAGGGATCTTTGTAGAGCAGGAGGACCGTGTTGTCGGCCGCTGACTGCACCTCCCTTCCTCCGGGATACAGGAGGTGGAGGCTAAGCTAAGGTGTAGCACCGATATGGGACACCGGAGGGGTGGAGAATAGGCAACGGTGTAGAACATATATGCTAGACTAAACAAATGAAAGCTGGACGAAGGTGTCTGCTATGTAAAGGACAGCGCCGAGCTAAAATAGATGTGAACCTCGGGTTTTTTCTTCAAGATCCGTTAGCGGGGCGCTAGTTAGCTGTCATCAAGGGTGGACTGACTGGAGTCGGTTTAATTTGTAAGCTCCAGACCGTTTAGTTAATTATAACATCACAGTTTTAACGTTATATTGTATACCTCATTTGTATAATATTATATATTTATTATTTTATTGTATAATATACTTGGGGTTAACTGCTGTGCTAACTATGCTAACTCCCCTAGTAGCTGAATGCTGATGTCAACAATGTTATTCACTGATAACCTCGTCTGATTTGATACACCGGTATTACGTGATATTATTTAAACTATCACTGAAAAAACGAATACAAATATATAAAGGGTTTGCTATTAACTGTAAATCAACCATAAGCCAAGAGCAAGCTTTTGGACTCACAAACTTTCTGTGAGTCTGTCGACTTTCTATACGCAATCAAGTTTCATGCCATCTGCTAGGTTATAGTATAAGTATCTATGATTGATTATTTTATCATGTATTATTACTCCTGTACTATTTTAGTTAAGGGTTTAGTAAATGTAAAATCTGATCAGTATATATATACCAAAGCACTTCATTATGGCTGCACATATTGTCACATTTAATGATAAAGACTATTAATCGACTGCTTTTACGAAGATTATACATTAGCATTGTTATTGTTATCTATTTACCTATTCATACACATTCACCACAATTAATATCACTTAATACTGGTTTATATCCTAACCACATGCTTTCAATTTACTCTATTAATTTGGCAGATGCTTTAATCCAAAGTGTAATTTTTTTGTAGATTGTGTCAACAAATTGTCAAAAAGTAATGGTGTCTCTCTCTCCCCCCACAGGCCAAGCCATGTCGCACCTGACCTCACTCACCCATGCTCTAGCTACCTAGCCTGCACTAAGGCTAGCAGGCTTAATTAGGCTGTGTTTTGTGTGAGAGTGTGTGTGTGTGTGTGTCTGTGTGTGGAAGGAACAAGGAGAAAATGGGATTCGGAAAAGATCTTCGGAATTCCCATGAAGGCCTCCTTAAACTCCAGGACTGGGAGCTGAAGGTAGGCCAGGGAGCTGAGGGAGCGGTGGTTGGCTGAGGGGATGTGATTCTGAAGGTGGGCTTGGGAGCTGAGGGTGGGGTGGGGAGCTGAAGGTGGTTGGCTGAAGGTGGGGTGGGGAGTTGGGATCTGAAGGACATGGTGCTTTATTGAATTGCCCCCCTAACCACCAGTGGTGGGGTAAGCGCCTAACCACTGGTGGATTCTAACAAACACTAAACAACCACACGAGGTGTGGTATTTAGCTGTGTAGCGTTCCATGGCGTGGCGTGGAGTGGCGCTTTTGGGCGTTCCGTGGCGTGGCGTCTCTGTGCGCGGCGTTACGGTGCGTGGTGTTTCGGCGTTCCGGTACGTGGCGTTCCGGTGCGTGGCGTTCCGGTGCGTGGCGTTCTGGTGCGTGGCGTTCCGGTGTGTGGTGTTCCGGTTTGGGTGTTCCGGTGCGTGGCGTTCCGGTGCGTGGCGTTCCGGTGCGTGGTGTTCCGGTGTGTGGCGTTCCGGTGCGTGGTGTTCCGGTTTGGGCGTTCCGGTACCTGGCGTTCCGGTACGTGGCGTTCCGGTGCGTGGCGTTCTGGTGTGTGGCGTTCCGGTGCGTGGTGTTCTGGTGAGTGGTGTTCTGGTCGTTGGCGTTCCGGTGTGTGGCGTTCCGGTGCGTGGCGTTCCGGTGCGTGGCGTTCTGGTGTGTGGTGTTCCGGTTTTGGCGTTCAGGTACGTGTCGTTCCGGTGCGAGGCGTTCTGGTGTGTGGCGTTCCGGTGCGTGCTGTTCTGGTGCGTGGTGTTCTGGTGCGTGGCGTTCTGGTGCGTGGCGTTCCGGTGCGTGGCGTTCCGGTGCGTGGCGTTCCGGTGCGTGGCGTTCCGGTGCGTGGTGGTCCGGTTTGGGCGTTCCGGTACGTGTCGTTCTGGTGTGTGGCGTTCCGGTGTGTGGCGTTTCGGTTTGGGCGTTCCGGTGCGTGGCTTTTCGGTGATTGCCGTTTCGGTGCGTAGTGTCTCGGTGCGTGGCGTTCCGTCGAGCTTATTATTTATTTGTCAGGGACAATGCAGCGCACATTATTACGTACACGATCACAGTCAATTCCATAACAATGAGTTGTAGATGTGTTGCATAGAAGGTTTCTAGCCAGTTGGATAATTTGTAACCCCAGTCCCTGGTCACACCTTTCTCAAAAAGATAATCCAAATATAATTTCTAAAATAGCTACATAGTGTGATTACACAGTCATGAGTTAGTACATTACATGAGCAGGGCACTGAATGCATGTGTGTATGAACCCTAAAGACATAAGGAGCATCACAAAACAGCACATCACATGAATAACGCCATGCTTAGGTGTGTGGTGTTCCGTGGCGTGGCGTGTCATTTTTGGGTGTTCCGCGGCGTGGCGTTCCGGTGTGTGGCGTCTCTGTGCGTTGCGTGGCGTTTCTGTCTGTGGCGTCTCTAGGCGTGGCGTTCTGGTACGTGGCGTTCTGGTGTGTGGTGTTCCGGTTTTGGCGTTCAGGTACGTGTCGTTCCGGTGCGAGGCGTTCTGGTGTGTGGCGTTCCGGTGCGTGCTGTTCTGGTGCGTGGTGTTCTGGTGCGTGGCGTTCTGGTGCGTGGCGTTCCGGTGCGTGGCGTTCCGGTGCGTGGCGTTCCGGTGCGTGGCGTTCCGGTGCGTGGTGGTCCGGTTTGGGCGTTCCGGTACGTGTCGTTCCGGTGCGTGGCGTTCCGGTGCGTGGCGTTCTGGTGTGTGGTGTTCCGGTTTTGGCGTTCAGGTACGTGTCGTTCCGGTGCGAGGCGTTCTGGTGTGTGGCGTTCCGGTGCGTGCTGTTCTGGTGCGTGGTGTTCTGGTGCGTGGCGTTCTGGTGCGTGGCGTTCCGGTGCGTGGCGTTCCGGTGCGTGGCGTTCCGGTGCGTGGCGTTCCGGTGCGTGGTGGTCCGGTTTGGGCGTTCCGGTACGTGTCGTTCTGGTGTGTGGCGTTCCGGTGTGTGGCGTTTCGGTTTGGGCGTTCCGGTGCGTGGCTTTTCGGTGATTGCCGTTTCGGTGCGTAGTGTCTCGGTGCGTGGCGTTCCGTCGAGCTTATTATTTATTTGTCTGGGACAATGCAGCGCACATTATTACGTACACGATCACAGTCAATTCCATAACAATGAGTTGTAGATGTGTTGCATAGAAGGTTTCTAGCCAGTTGGATAATTTGTAACCCCAGTCCCTGGTCACACCTTTCTCAAAAAGATAATCCAAATATAATTTCTAAAATAGCTACATAGTGTGATTACACAGTCATGAGTTAGTACATTACATGAGCAGGGCACTGAATGCATGTGTGTATGAACCCTAAAGACATAAGGAGCATCACAAAACAGCACATCACATGAATAACGCCATGCTTAGGTGTGTGGTGTTCCGTGGCGTGGCGTGTCATTTTTGGGTGTTCCGCGGCGTGGCGTTCCGGTGTGTGGCGTCTCTGTGCGTTGCGTGGCGTTTCTGTCTGTGGCGTCTCTAGGCGTGGCGTTCTGGTACGTGGCGTTCTGGTACGTGGCGTTCTGGTACGTGGCGTCTCTAGGCGTGGCGTTCCGGTGTGTGGCGTTCTGGTACGTGGCATTCTGGTACGTGCCGTCTCTAGGCGTGGCCTTCTGGTACGTGGCGTTCTGGTACGTGGCGTCTCTAGGCGTGGCGTTCCGGTGTGTGACGTTCTGGTACGTGGCGTTCCGGTGAGTGGCGTCTCTAAGCGTGGCGTTCCGGTGCGTGGCGTTCCGGTGCGTGGCGTTCCGAAGGGTGGCGTTCTGTTGCATGGCATTGCCTTTTGGTGTGGTGTGGTGTTTTGTGTGTTTCTGTGTGTGGCGTTTCTGTGCGTGACGTTTCTGTGAATGGCGTTTCGATGCGTGACGTTCAAGTGTGTTACATTCCTTTTCGTGGCGTTTCTGTCCCTGGCTTTTCTGTGCATGACTTTTCTGTGAATTGCGTTTCTGTGCGTGGTTTACCGATGCGTGGCATTCCGATGCGTGGCGTTCCGATGCGTGACATTCCGTTGCGTGGCGTTTCTGTGCCTGGCGTTCCGATGTGTGGTTTACCGATGCGTGGCGTTCCGATGCGTGACATTCCGTTACGTGGCGTTTCTGTGCGTGGCGTTTCTGTGCGTGGCGTTTCTGTGCGTGGCATTCCGGTTCGTGGCATTCAGTTGCATGGCGTTGCAATGGCATGGCCTTTTGGTGTGTGTTGTGTCGTTTGCGTGGAGTTCTGTGGCGTGGTGTTGCGTGGGGTTCCGTGGCTTGGCGTTTCGGTGCGTGGTGTGGCATTCCGTGATGTGCGATAATTCACCAACGGCTACGTTTTACCACAAACTGCTAGGTCTAACCACTCAATTTTTAGGGCTAATTGCTAACCCTACCTGCTAAATAACATAACAACAATTTAGCTATGTATCTTTTTATAGTTTTTTGCTAACTTAACTTTCTTAACGTTTCAAATTCATGGTTAGAATACATAGTAATCTGTGTTTATTGTAAGGACTAAACCACGGAGAAAAGCCAAGAGTGCTTTGTTCTGCCAAATATCAGTTACAAACTGTGATTCAATGTTTGTTACTTTAATTTATAACCTTTTTTTGTTTTCGTTTTTTTTTTAATTGTCTCAACCTACTCAAAACATTTTGCGATGTCATGATAACATCTCGTCTATAGTTCTATTTGGCCTTTGTTGAAGTTGGATTTGTAGCGCATTGATTTGGAACTGTTAAAAGGCACAGTGTTGCGTTATTTAAAGAGGATGGAAACCCATGCTTTGGTATACATAAGTTATAAACATTTTAGAGGTCTTTTCAAAATGACCTTCATCTTACAGTCACTTCCTGTCTCTGTCAACCATTTCCCGTCCCCAACCGACTAACCCCGTGGCTCTCATGTCTCGGTCCTATCAGCTGCTTGAGACGGTGAAGCGCTTCATGACGCTGCGTGTGAAGAGTGACAAGGAGTATGCCGCCATGCTGCTCAATCTGAGCCGGCAGACAGAGAACCAGAACCCGGACTACAGCAGCACTGTCAGCCAGGTGAGAACACTGTCAGCCAGGTGAGAACTCTGTCAGCCAGGTGAGAACACTGTCAGCCAGGTGAGAACACTGTCAGCCAGGTGAGAACTCTGTCAGCCAGGTGAGAACTCTGTCAGCCAGGTGAGAACACAGTCAGCCAGGTGAGAACTCTGTCAGCCAGGTGAGAACACTGTCAGCCATGTGAGAACACTGTCAGCCAGGTGAGAACTCTGTCAGCCAGGTGAGAACTCTGTCAGCCAGGTGAGAACACTGTCAGCCAGGTGGGAACACACTGTCACCTTTTTGGATTTTTATGCCTTTTCCTCCGTTAAAAATGGCCTAGATTACTATGTTGACGATCATATAAAACAAATGACCACCTTGCAAAACTTTTTTATTTTGTTTGTTTGTTGTTGGCTCTGTAAACAAGTAGAAGCAAAGCAAATTGTGCAATTAATTAATTGTTTTTAATCGATTAACAACCCTAATATATACGACGATAGGTGATGACATCACCCCTCCTTAGCCCAAGGTGTCTAGAACGAAAGCTAAAAAACTCTGACGTCGTGGAGCCTTACAACAGACTACAAATGTATGTATAAAGTAAACAGCTGTAGTTACATTAAATTTTTTCCAAGTGCTTAAGACAAAAACACTTGGTAATGCCCATCCAGTTTGACGGCCAAAAAATGTATCCGTAAAATGTGGAAATACATCAAATCCCATCTGAGAAGGAGGCAGCACCTCCAGCAGAGACCAGAGGGAGTCTGCAGGCCACGGCAGTGAAGTGGAGTACCAATGGTACTATTTGTTTGGAAAATATTTTTAATTTGGCTAATTGACACAAATGACTGACGGACAATATCTTACTAAAGTGATGCGATTGATCGGCAACAGATTGTTATCGATATACGCCCTAAATACGTGATCGGTGATGATCGGCTCATCAACCTGAAATGTCAGATTGCCAGGCTGAACAAGGAACGTTTTCCTGCTTTAAGGTTGTCAAAAGGACCCATAATATCCGTCAGGTTAGTTTTTGCTGTACCTTGAAAAACATAACAAACCATAAGCCTGATTTTTGTTTTTACAATGGAAGTCAATGGGGAAAAAACGCTGACTTCAACCGCTCCGAAGGCAAACAGCGTACACGTCTAGAAACCATGCATTAGCGGGCCTCCAAAAAGCAAAGTACTACTTCTGCTACTGGGAATGGCATAACTCACAATCAAACCTAAGCCATCAGCCCCAATGTTCGATCAATAGCAAGGCCCCTTCAGAGCGGCCCAGGGACTTGTAACTCGGCGTGCTCGCTCATCAGCCGCGGTGGCATTAGGATGTCAGAATTACACACAACGAGTTGGTGCAACCAAACGGATTTTCTTTAAAATGCACATGCAGTGACATGTCTAGTAAAACCTGTTCTGCTTCAAAACAGGTGAGCCCCACTACCATGGGGAATAAAAGTGTGAAGTAGGGGTAGGCGATGTGGCAGAAATACCATATCACGATTCCTTTCAGGCAGGATCACGATCCTCAAGTCTTTTTCATGTTGTTTTTTAAGTTCAATTTGCAAGTTACTGAACAGTACAACTAAACAAATGTCCTTATTTAAAAGCTATAAAAAAAATAAAAAACAACTAAACAACCATTTATGCCAAAGTGCCTTTTTTCGAAAAGGTACAATGATGGCTGTGTAGCACTGGAGCACCATTTTCTGTAGCAGTTTAAATTTGTTCAGCTGTCGCAGGAAGAAACTCCTCTGTTGGGCTCTCTAAACAGTGCGCACCAGCCCACCTTGGTAGCTGTCCAGGGCACCATCTTCAGATCATCATTCATGGTGACATGGTCCATAAATAACATCTTGCCTCTACTGTAAACAATTCAATGTTATGTATTATTTTTGTTTCATTTGAAGCACCTCAGTCGATACCCTGTTGAGCAGGGGCACTTGTCCAATGTCATAATATTAACTGTCTTGGACCAAGCTATGACCATAGGGCTAAAGCTAGGGGTTGAACCCAGCTATGATGACCAAAGGGCTGAAGCTAGGGGGTTGACCCAGCTATGATGACCATAGGGCTGAAGCTAGGGGCTGATTGTGTCTCTAGTCATGGACCCAGCTATGATGACCATAGGGCTGATTGTGTCTCTAGTCATGGACCCAGCTGGTGAAGCAGACGGAGGAGCTGGGGCGCGTCATGCGGGGCCATGCGGACGATGTCAACTCTGGGCCGCTCCATCGCCTAGCCACACTGATCCGGGACAAGCAGCAGGTGAAGAGGAGCTACCAGACCCTCCACACCACCCTGGACAGCGAGCGCAGCAAGGTGCCTCACCCTGACCCATGACTCCTGAACCTGACCCTAACTCTCATGCCCTCCGGTCTGGATGTGGTGATGTTCTCTATAAAGAAATGCAACGCTCAAATATCGTTCCAGGTCACAAAGGCCGATCTGGAGAAGCTGAAGGCTACGTATCGTCAGCTTACGAGAGAGGCCCACACCGCGAAAGAAAAGTACAAGGAAGCCATGGTCAAAGGTGTGTGTGTGTGTGTGTGTGTGTGTGTGTGTGTGTGTGTGTGTGTGTGTGTGTGTGTGTGTGTGTGTGTGTGTGTGTGTGTGTGTGTGTGTGTGTGTGTGTGTGTGTGTGTGTGTGTGTCCCCGTGTGTGTCCCCGTGTGGCTATCTGCAGATCATCCTAATCCTGCTCGTTGTCTCAGGCAAAGAGGCGGAGCGTGCTCGTGAGCGCTACGACAAGGCTACCGCCAAGCTGCACAACCTCCACAACCAGTACGTGCTGGCGGTGCGCACCGCGCGGCTCCACCAGGAGCACCACCGCTGCCACGCCCTGCCCCGCCTCCTGGACTCCCTGCAGAGGATGCAGGAGGACATGACCGGTGCACTGTAAGACCACCGAGCACAACCTGCACCATGCTAGCGCTAGAGTAAAGAGGCTAACCAAAAATGCTATTTTACGCTTGCGCATAAAATATATTAATATCTTTGCCGCGTGTCTGTGGCACATCAGTAGGCTCAGTGTACAGCTCCCATCGTCGGTTAGAGCAGGAGCATTTCCCTACGGCACGGCGCATGGGGTCGAGACCCGTGCGTCCCGGCCTAGCGGGGGGGTAAGCTTGTCCTAAGCGCCGTGTCCTGCACTTCATGTAGACATGCAATGTTAATCACAACAGCTCAGTGAGATGCACCTTCTTCATTTAGGCATTTCTTCCTGGCTGTCATCTTGAGCGTGTAACCAATTGAGTTAAATTCAAAACATTTTTAGGTTTTGCCAAGCTTGGTATCCATGACTACGTATATAAATGGCTGATAGGATGGTCCTAGTGTGGATTCCAGAGTTGAGTAAATCTGCCTCATGAGGATTAATGAAGGATTAAATGTCGGTACTGATCGTGTCATTTATATATATAATTAATCAATAAAGTTAGGATAATGACACTTATAAAGAAAGTTTGGATATTGACACATAAAGATGGGAGATTTGGACAATCATTTTAAAGCTAAATGCATTACTAGAATAATAATATATAATAATGGAAGATTATTTGATTTAAATATAATGCGTTCCATACTTTGTTAACAATAGGACACCCCATAGCAACATATCGTCGAGCATGCCGTTGACTAGAGGTCGGCCTTTACGTGAAAATAGCGATGCTGACCACTGGCTTGAGTGACGATCACTTGGTGACACTTGTTGGTGTCAACAGGAAGTGGATTCTGGAGGACTACAGCCAGATTAGCAGCCTTCTTGGGGAGGAAATGGTTCGTGTTCACCAGGAAATCCAGGATGCCATCCAGAGCATCGACCCAGTCGCCGAGTACCAGTACTACGCTCAATCCCACAGGTATTTTACCAGTACTACACACACAGTACCAGTAATAAGCTCAATCCCACAGGTATTTTACCAATACTACACACATTGTACCAGTACTACGCTCAATACCATGGGTATTTTACCAGTACTACACACACAGTACCAGTACTATGCTCAATCCCACAAGTATTTTACCAGTTCTACACACAGTACCAGACCAGTACTAAACTTACAGTACCAGTTCTACCCTTACTGTACCAGTATTACTGATGGATTCAGGTTTTCCATCCCAAAGAAACATGTCCAGACATTGTTTTTGATCAGTATAGAAACTCAAGAATAAATATAGATGCATACCACCATAATGGCATCCTACAGTATGAACAGTGTGGTGGGGGCCTAGTAAATACATGGTAGTAAACAATGTTTGTCTCACAGAATGGTTAGTTGAGGTTAGATTTGAACCAGAGACCCAGCGATGACTTTAAGACTACATAGTCCCACAGTCACCTAATACATTTACAATTAGGGCATTAAGCAGACTTTAGCAGACAATAGATACATTTGTCAGGAGAAGGTGAAACAATATATGTCTGTCGGTACACTAAGGACGTTCATAGAAACAAGTGCCATGCACCAACAATTGCTAGGTTAACCCATTCCCCGTATACAACAGAAATAGCTAGGATAAGATGCTACACTAACTACTATAATTTAGTATGACATACAATAAGTGCTTAGGAGCCTAGTGGTGTACCTAGTACATAGTACTTGGGGATCATGCCTGTGGTAAATGTTCGTAAAGAAGAGTATGCTCACATAGTTTAATATACTCAAGATGGCTAATAAAACTGACATTGTAGATCCCGGGGCACATTCAAGTCAGCAGTGTGGGAATCATGTGGATTATATAGGAATGGAATTCCTGTCACCGATATAGCCAAACATTTGTGTTTCAGAAATCTACCACAGGCGACAGGCAACACTTCAAATACAAAAGTGAATATCTTAAAACATCATCCCTACATTGATATCCCCGGCCCATAAAAAATAATCCCAAACATTAGTAAACTTTTGCCAATATCTTTAGAGGCTAAAAGCTAACTGATCCCTTACTAAGGCAATCAGGTTTTTCATGGCACTGGTAATCTGCCCTTTTTCAGTTGTTGAAATCGAGAAAAGGATATCTTCTGGAACAACAATAGTAATTGACGAGCTGACTGCATTTCAGTCAAATTGTGTTGCCTAAACTTTATTACGAAGTAAAGGCTAAATCAATGGAGGACTTGAGCAATGAATAATGCATTGCTTCAACTACAGATGGGTGGACCTCCAATGCAACAGTGCTTCATTACAATCACACCGCACTAGATTACAGACAACTTGGTAATGCCAACCTCGTTCTCCAGACATGCGATGTGTATGAAGCTAAAACATGCGGGCCTGTGTTGGAGGCTATGCTCGTAAACAGTGTTTACTTGCCTTCTACATTTCAGAAATAGACAGTAAAGATTTCAAAATTGCGCTGAATTATCAGTGTTTACGGTATTTGTGAAACGGTATCTGTGACCAATCATATAGTCTCTTGCAGAGCTGTAGACTGAGGCTTACTCTTGCTAGCCAGCTCTCTGTCAAAGGTGACTAGCGTGTCTGGAATCCTATCCAATGGATATACAGTGATTTGTAAAACATCAAAAAAATCAAATGTCTTTAACTTTAAAATGCTTGTATAGCGATTGTAAGACCTCTTTTCGTCATTTTAATCATTGCAAATAGTGGTGAGGCAGGGTTATTGTTAGAACTATTTTAAAACACGATTTCAAGGAGGAACAGAGAGAGGAGAAACAGGAGACGAGGGGAGGAACAGAGAGGAGAAACAGGAGAGACCCAGAGGAAGAACAAAGAGGAGAGTAACAGGGATAGGAAAAAGAGATGCCAACAACAATTTTTTCTATCCATATGTTACATCCTAATGTTTAGCTTCTTCTACTGTCACTCACGGGTAAATATCTAAGTAATGTGATATTTGAGATTACAATTTTTTTGAGAGTTATGCTCCCCATACACATGTGCTACCGGTTGTTTATTCCAAATACAAATAAATAATAATAATTCTAATAATAAATATTCTGAATACCATAATTATTTTACCAGTATTTTGTCGCCCGCCTTACCTTGATCCCAGAATTCCTATTTTACCCACCACTTTCTTTACCACTACACCCCATCACACAAGTGTCTATTTGTCAGAAATACCACAGGGAGCTTTACCAGACCAACAGACAGACCAACACAACAATTCACGTGACAACGCAAGACGCCAAGAATATTGTGAATGCGGTTGAAGCAGGCAGATTGTCACCAAGCATTTGATTATTCTTCAAATAAAGTAACCTTGCCTCCCGAAAGGGGATTGGTGTTAACCCGCTTTTAGTGAGAAATGTGGTATTTTCTTCGCATTGTAACCCCAATGCTGCAGCAGTGTTAAAGGAAGAACATGGAGTGCTCCAGCTTCCGCCTCACAAGTTTCAGATGTCCCCACTAGATGGAACTCAAGACACCTTTAGCTGCAGCTTTCTAAGCCCCTACAGGCAAGAGCATTCAGATAAACATTAAGGACATTGTTACTCTTTCTGATGAAGATGTAATATTTGCTAAAACGGGGACAAGGATAATGAGCAGTGAACAGCTGTCTACAGTTTCCACGGTAGTTCTACTGAAACTCACAATCATGGTATCCGTGAATCACAGTGACTCAGAATCAACATCTCAGTAGAGGTGCTTTTTCTGGCCGAAGGCTGATCGGCTCCGTGCCATTCTGCATTGATGCAGTTATTCCTGCAAAAGGAGCCCCACCAAGTGCTTGGTGCATATAAAAGAACATACTTTTCAGTAGGCCGTCAATGTCATATAATTTATTTTATCTTGTGTAATATTCAAATTTTCTGAGATACTGAATTTTGGGTTTCCATGAGCTGTAAGCCATAATCAAGATTAATACAAATAAAGGCTTGAGATATTTCACTGTTAGTGGAATGAATCTATATAATATGCTATAATCGCTTCTTAAATTGAATTATGGAAATTATTTCACTTTTCCACTATATTCTGATTCATTGAGATGCATCTGTGTGTGTGTAGAGGGGTTGGCCTAGCTCAGGAGGTCAAGGTGTCCCTGAGCAAGACACCTAAACCGAACTGCGAACGAGCTGGCTGTCGCCTTGCGTGGTTGACTCCGCCGTGTGTGTGGGAATGGTTATAAGTCGCTTTGTATAAAAGCTTCTGCTAAATGTAAATGTCAAATCTATTGATCAAGCATGAGCCTCTGGTCTCTGGTGGTGGAGGAGGTGCAGCGTGACAAGGCAGTGCAGCTCCATGATGGAAGGACAATGAGAGCCAGGTTCCCCATTCAGCCCAGTAGGCCCCCAGGGAGGGGGACCGATGCAGGGTTCAGCAGCACGGGGAGCCGGCCTCTCACAGAGAACGGGGACACCATGGGGTTTTTGAAGTAGAACTTAAAACTTCATTGAAATGTTAACTTGGATAATATTAATAAATGAATGGTCTTAATGGGAGTTTTTTTATTCATCTTCGTTAACTTTGTCAATTTAAGTTAATTTATAAAGTTCCCTTCATAGTGTTCTTTTGTGTTCTCGATAGAGTGGCGAAGTCACGCCCCCTTCCGGTAGAGCCCATGGGACCTAGGAGATCGAAAAATATGAATGGGTTTCAGTTGAGAGAAAGTAATTATTTTCTGGTCCCAGTCTTCATATGCCCCGGTTTACACATATGATGTTTGTGGATTTAAATGATACATTTTCATCTCAAGAGTTCGACCGTTTATTGTGCAATTGTTCAAGGATGTAGAAAAAACACAATGAGAAAGACTACACGTCTCGCATGTGACGTCAAGCTCCCTGCGACTGGCGTGGACAAGAACGACAATCTCCCCATCGGCATAGCTCTACCGGAAGGGGCGTGACTTTGCCACTCTATTCATCTGTAGTTGATGTTATAAAACCCAGAAATGTTTTCCCTGTTTATTTATGTATATCAAGGTGTAAACTAAACAATGAATTTTGAGAATTGTTACACCTCGAACCACTACTGTAACAACCACAGTATCAGAACTGCAGCGAACGTTTGCTTAAAGATAAGTCAAATGCTTGACACTTACACCTGATGTTTACAATTTGTGGTTTATCTTTCCCTCCACCAATCAGGACCCCTGAGCCAGAAGAAGCCGATGTGGAGTTTGATGCGTCTCTTTTGGAAGACACAGAGAACATGGCAGCCAATGAGATCCTGTGGAACAATCTGACCGCCGAAAACCTCCAGGCCCTGTAAGCTAATAGCCATTGAGTTTTGTATAGGGAAATGTTAGCACCACAAAAAATATATTATCATACTGATAGTATTATACTATACTACTTCATCTGAATTTATTCATTTAGAATTTACCTTTCAAATTCAAACATTTCATGTTGAACTATTTCAAAAACACGATTTCAATTAGTCTTTCAATTTTCACTAATTCAGATACAGAATGCCAATTGAATACAAGTAATGAATATCGTATTGGGAATTTCTGCAACTTAAAAGATTCTCAACTTTCAGTCCATCGCAACCTTTGTTAAACGAAAACACAATTCCAACCCCAAACAGAAGAATAATAATGTTACAAAAATAGTTATGTATTTCATAACTCGCCACATTCACTTGCACACCAATAGAGATCCCCTTCCCCAATACCTGTAATCTGATTAAACACGAATAGTTTCCCCAACAGTCAAATTATTATCATACCATCACAGAATTGCGGCTCGTGATATGGCCTCATTTCACGAGCAGTTCTAATGGCACTGAGAGGAGAAGATGAGACAAGCAGTAGCGGTGATACTCCAAATTGTCTTTATCTTAATAACGTCATTTTAATAAGAAAGGGACATATTTGCCTCCAAGCTTCATATTTCTTACATTAAAGTTTGAAGGGGAATTGGATAGCATCACCTCATAAGTGGTGGTAGCTGGTACTTGACCAGTTAGCAGTCCTCATCAAGGCTTGGGCAGCAAGGCTCTCGTGAATATGCATGAGGAAATGACTTAAATCAGGTACAAATTATGTGTTGACCATTAAGATGTGTTTCAGGTTGTCGTCGGGGACTGTGGAGCTAGCACTGACACAGGAGAGCCTGAGCAGTAAAGAGGCCCTGCTCTCCGACCTGGAGGCCAAGCTGCAGGAGTCGACTCAAAGCTGCCAGAAGAAGAGCGAGTCAGTACACTCCTGTCTTTCTATATATTTGGCTGTGCTTCCTGTCTCTCGGTTGGCTACTTCCTGTCTTTCCGTTAACTACTTCCTGTCTTTCTGTTTGTAATTCGTGTATTTTACTAATTTTCTCTTTGATATCCACTTATTTTCTCTGGGTCCTCTTCTGGTCGTTCTGTGAACTACTTCTTGTCCTTGCTGGCAATTAGACTGTGAATGCAGTCTGTCTCTCTCGGTCTCTCTCTCCGTGTTCATCCTCCCTGTCTCTCTCCCTGTATAGCGGTCTCTCTCGCTCTCTCTCTCTGTCTCTCTCTCTATAGCGGGGTGCTGTTGCGCTCTCTGTCTCTCTATAGCGGGGTGCTGTTGCTCGCGCTCTCTCCCTTTCTCTCTCCGTGTTCATTCTCTCTCTCTCTCTCTCTTTCTCTTTCTCTTTCTCTTTCTCTTTCTCTTCTCTCTCCTCTCTCTCCATAGCGGGGTGCTGTTGCTCGCGCTCTCTCCCTTTCTCTCTCCGTGTTCATTCTCTCTCTTTCTCTTTCTCTCTCTCCTCTCTCTCCATAGCGGGGTGCTGTTGCTCTCTCTCCTCTCTCCTCTCTCCTCTCTCTCTCTCTCCGTGTTCATCCTCTCTGTCTCTCTCTCGCTCTCTCTCCATAGCGGGGGGGCTGCTTCTCTCCTCTCTCTCTCCATGTTCATCCTCTCTCCTCTGCGTCTCTCTCTCCCCGTGTTCATCCTCTCTGTCTCTCCATAGCGGGGTTCTCTCTCTCTCTCTCTCTCTCTCTCTCTCTCTCTCTCTCTCTCTCTCTCTCTCTCTCTCTCTCTCTCTCTCTCTCTCTCTCTCTCTCTCTCTCTCTCTCTCTCTCTCTCTCTCTCTCTCTCTCTCTCTCTCTCTCTCTCTCTCTCTCTCTCTCTCTCTCTCTCTCTCTCTCTCTCTCTCTCTCTCTCTCTCTCTCTCTCTCTCTCCGTGTTCACTCTCTCTCTCTCTCTCTCTATAGCGGGGTGCTGTTGCTCGGCCAGCGGCTGTCGGTGGAGGAGCTCCGTCAGGCCGTCCAGGCCCTGCGCTGCTCTGAGGAGAAACTGCTTTCCCAGAAATCGCTGCTTGAAGAGAAGCTGATTTCCCCTGGCAACAGTGGCCCTGGCAACAGTGATGCCCCTCCCCTGCCCCCAGTTGTCCCGCCCCCAACTCTCAATTACGAGGACGATGCCCAGTCCGTTGGCTCCACGGTAACCGTGGTGACACACATGTATACAGTATATAACATCGATAAATTGTAGCATCCCAAAATATATAGATAGATATAATCTATCTTGATCTCTATCTAGGCAAGGCAAGGCAAGGCAACTTTATTTATATAGCACTTTTCATACACAAGGCAGACTCAAAGTGCTTCACATATAAACATTGTTATACAATAAAATAAAATAATAGATAAGTAAAAGAAAACATATGCAAAGAAATGAGTAAAATAGAAAGTTAAAAAGGCTTTTTAGTAAGTCAAATTGAAAGTGCAATGTATTTAAGAAAGTGAGAAAATTAAATTGAAAGTTATTTAAGATCAGATCAACAGTCTCTCTGGAACCCAAGTCGGGACTACAACCCGACCTAAAGGACAATATTCTAGGACTCTAACCCAGCTTCTAGGACTCTAGCCCAGCAACCTTTCTCTCTGGTATCAGATCATGTATTTTTCTGGTATCTAGAGATATTGAGAGATAGATGTGTATTATTATATATAGATATTATATATTGTATGGTTCTTCAGTGCTAGCCAGCAAGAGATGGCCCTTGGTTGGCTGCTAGTAGGTCTGCAACATACCGACATCCACTGGCTACCGAGTCCACATTGCACCAGAAATGATTGTGTTCCACAATTTGTAACGCCCTTTAAACTTTGTATAGTAATAACAATGAATGAATGACTGTTGTTTCCCAGGACAAAGGTAAAGATCGTATCTCTAAGTTTGACACACTACGCCACTCTCTGGCTGGGATGATCCGCTCTCCCAAATCTGTCCTCTCCTCCTCATCTTCGGTGAGAGACACATTTTATTATAATACTATATTATAAGCTTATTATTGTTGATAATTTTGTAGTATATTATGTTATTTTATGATACTATATTATTATTATTATTATTATTATTATATCAGTGTTTCCCCTACCATTGTTCAGGCCTGGCGGGCCGCCAGGCCAACGAGCGCCCCCGCCAGGCCAACAACCGGCCAAAAAAATGAAAAGAAATGAAAAAGAGAAAAAAAAAAAAAATGAAAAAAAAATAATAATATCATAACCATCCAGGCTCACCACCAGCTATCTCAATATGTATTGGTGCTTTATGCTCCTGTACATGAAATTAGTTTATATTAAATCAACTTTGTTTTTAGAAAAACACTGTTTATTCTCCGGCAGAAGAACTATACCATGAACCGATCGCGTAAATGCGACGTCTGATTGGTTCAGCCCGCCGTTACCATGGACATTTTTACCGCCCCCGCGAAACACTAGCCTCGTTCTTTATATGTCCATAACTTAACCAACTTGTGATGGCTAAGCAAGTGTTTTATTTGGAAATAACCAACAAATACTTTAGCATCCCGTGAAAAATGTATAACAAATCACACCATCAGCTCTTACCACCGGGCCTAAAAAGAATTCTAGGGGAAACACTGTATATGATATTATTAATATGTTATTGTAACATTATCCTAGCATAACATTACGAATTATGTTATTACAATTGTATATTATAGTATGGAAAGATAAAGAGCTGACATGTTTTATTTCCATAGTTAAAGGTGGGAGGATAGAGCTGACATGTTGTGATTAATATTGTATACTATTCTAGTTTTAAGGTAAAGGATATAGAGCTGACATGTTGTGATTAATATTGTTATACTATTGTAGTTTAGACTTAGGAGATGTTGAGCTGACATGTTGTGATCAATATTGTTATTCTATTGTAGTTAAGAGGTGGGAGATGTAGAGCTGACATGTAGTGATTAATATTGTTATACTATTGTAGTTTAGAGGTGGAGGATGTAGAGCTGACATGTTGTGTTAATATTGTTATACTATTGTAGTTTAGAGGTGGGAGATGTTGAGCTGACATGTTGTGATCAATATTGTTATTCTATTGTAGTTAAGAGGTGGGAGATGTAGAGCTGACATGTAGTGATTAATATTGTTATACTATTGTAGTTTAGAGGTGGAGGATGTAGAGCTGACATGTTGTGTTAATATTGTTATACTATTGTAGTTTAGAGGTGGGAGATGTAGAGCTGACATGTAGTGATTAATATTGTTGTACTAGTCTAGTTTAGAGGTGGAGGATGTTGAGCTGACATGTATATCACTATGCAGCAGTTCTTTGACGTGATCGGGCCGGCCACCTCCTCGTCGTGCCCCACGGGGGGGCTGGGGTCGGGGTCGGGCGGGGCCGAGCGGCCCCTGGTGGAGCTGGACTGGTACCACGGGGCGGTGCCGCGGGCAGAGGCCCAGGACCTGCTGCGGCTTCACGGAGACTTCCTGGTCAGAGAGTCTCATGGGAAACCAGGAGAGTACGTCCTGTCGGTGTACTGGGAGGCCACGAGGCGCCACTTCATCATCCAGTACGCCGAGGTGAGGGCCTCGTCACTCAACCTATACGCCATGTTCAATGAGCCAGATGAATAACAGCCGCCATGCTACCCAATCTCTACTACATGTTCCATCTGCAACTCTATGCAACTTCGTTGATGTCATTTTGAAAATACATTGAGGACGTATTTGCCCTATTCCTGCATTGCTCTCCACCAATAGAATTAGGCTAGTATTAGGCTAGGTATTGATGAAGGAGCCTTTGTTCAATCACGAGTCTCTCTCTCTTGCGCTCGCTCTCTGTAGAACCAGTATCGGTTTGAAGGGACCGGGTTTCCCAGCATCCCGCAGCTCATTGATCATCACTTCAGCACAAAGCAGGTGATCACCAAGAAGTCCGGAGTCATCCTACACACCCCTGTGCTCAAGGTAACCCCCGTCGCCTCCTCCCAGTTCAGGTTAGCCAGCCCTTTTCAGGTTTACATACTGCATAACCACTAGTCTTCTTAACTGACCTGTTTGTGTGTTCCAGGATAAAAAATGGATTTTAAATCACGAAGATGTGGTTTTGGGCGAACTGTTGGGCAAGGTACGATCATTTAATCAATTCATACGTCATTTAATTGCTGTTCCTTCACGATTTATAAACAATTACTGTCAGGAATTAGTGGATGCACATTTAAATCATTGATCTATCCAAATATTTCAAATGTGTGTACGTATATCTATAGAAATATATTTTTTGTTGGAACAGATGTTGGAAGACTTAGATTGAGGTTTTGTTGTGTGTTTTAATATCAAGTGTTAAAGGGTGGCACGGCGATGGGGTTCAACAGGTGTAGAGCAGCGCTAGAAGTTACCTAGCAGTCGTATGGCAGCGCTGGTGTGAACGCTCTCATTGTTGGATACACGGACCAATAAGTTCAAATCAACTGCTTATCCCCCGAGTCCCCAGACCCGGGCAATGCCACCTCCCACTAAATGTGAAGGTGTTTTAACACTTTGAGAAAGCCTTGTATGTAAAGACCCCTAGAAAGATGTCATATCCATTGTTGGCTAAACAAAAGACCATCCCAATCCCAACCCAAATTATTAGCATGCAACAACAATGTTTATTGTTTTTCACGTCATGTTTTTTACACAAACTGTTATATCATGGGAAAGCTGAGACTACACTGATTTAGAACTGTCCAAACGATACCACTTAGCAACCAAAGCTCGAACTAGAGTTATAACCAAAAAATACCAGGGGTCTTCGGTGCGTGAGGGATTCAGTTCGCAATAATATATAAAACCACCTGATGCCGCCGTTTCAATTCCATTGAAAAAGCTTTATGGCACGACTATTGTTTTGAACAGTATTACCAATGCATTATTTATGAAAAGTATGGAAGTATGATGGAAGTATGTTTTCTTTCCCTATGAGAGTTTTGTACTTTGTTATGCATAACAATTACATTTTTTATTTTTTTCTAAATATATATTTTTATACATTGGTAGTCAAGGCGGGGCCCTACTGTTGTTAAGGCGGCCGCCTTAACAGTGCTGGGGGAAACATTGCATCAGTAACGTTTGAGAGGTGTTGAAAGGGTAATCTTTGTGAAAATTTAACCCAGGGTCTTTGTTTCGGCATGTATACCCATCAAATTTTCATTGAAAATCGTGCATAGAGTTAATGCAAACCAAGTTTTTGATGCTTCGTTTTGTGTGTCGGGACGCTAATCATGCTACTGCAGAGGTTTGGTGCTATTTTGACCAATATTAGTGGTTAAAAAATGCAGATTTGGAAGCGTTCGCAGTGCCCCCTAACCAATAAAATGGAAGACAAACATTGCGCCGGGCAAACTCTATACTCGATTTTCAATGAAAAAAAGTATCTGGAGGGCTTATTTGATGGGTATACATGCCGGAACAAAGACCCTAGGTTCAATTTTCACCGGGATTACACTTGGGGGAGAGGTGTTTAAATGTTCTTCCTGGTTTGCTAACCACAGTAACGTGGGAGAGGTGTTTAAATGTTCTTCCTGGTTTGGTAACCACAGTAATGTGGGAGAGGTGTTTAAATGTTCTTGTAACCACAGTAACGTGGGAGAGGTGTTTAAATGTTCTTCCTGGTTTGCTAACCACAGTAACGTGGGAGAGGTGTTTAAATGTTCTTCCTGGTTTGCTAACCACAGTAACGTGGGAGAGGTGTTTAAATGTTCTTCCTGGTTTGCTAACCACAGTAACGTGGGAGAGGTGCTAAAATGTTCTTCCTGGTTTGGTAACCACAGTAATGTGGGAGAGGTGTTTAAATGTTCTTGTAACCACAGTAACGTGGGAGAGGTGTTTAAATGTTCTTCCTGGTTTGGTAACCACAGTAATGTTGGAGCTGGGTTTACATTCCATCACATTTTTTTGTTGCCAGGGTAACTTTGGGGAGGTGTTTAAAGGCACTCTGCAGCGAGACAAGATGGCCGTGGCTGTAAAGACCTGTAAAGAAGATTTACCTCAAGAGCTGAAGATCAAGTTCCTGTCAGAGGCCAGGTGACTGGGCTGGGGGCTGGGGGCCGGTGACTGGGGTGGGGGCCGGGGACTGGGCTGGGGGCCGGGGACTGGGCTGGGGGCCGGGGACTGGGCTGGGGGCCGGGGACTGGGCTGGGGGCCGGGGACTGGGCTGGGGGACTGGGCTGGGGGCCGGGGACTGGGCTGGGGGCCGGGGACTGGGCTGGGGGCCGGGGACTGGGCTGGGGGCCGGGGACTGGGCTGGGGGCCGGGGACTGGGCCGGGGGCCGGGGACTGGGGTGGGGGTCTTGGTAGGGTCTGGTTGTTAAGGAGCAGGGCTCGTCTGGCTTACTATTATATACATTATGTCCGTTATATCCATGTGTCTGTCTATATAGTACTAATACCCCCACTTGGTTACATTTTTATTGTCATTCCAACAGGATCCTTAAGCAGTACGAACATCCCAACATTGTTCGTCTGATCGGAGTGTGCACGCAACGGCAGCCTATCTACATAGTGATGGAGCTAGTACCAGGTACACACCCATACTGTTAATGGTTCAACTGAACCCCCTGTATCAGAGGGATAGCGCTAGTATACACACTCGCACTGTTAATGTTTCAACTGAACCCCCTGTATCATAGTGATACGGCTAGTACCAGGTACACACTCGCATTGGTAATGGTTCACTGAACCCCCTGTATCATAGTGATACAGCTAGTACCAGGTACACACTCACTGTTAATGGTTCCACTGAACCCCCTGTATCATAGTGATACAGCTAGTACCAGGTACATACTCACTGTTAATGGTTCCACTGAACCCCCTGTATCATAGTGATACAGCTAGTACCAGGTACATACTCACTGTTAATGGTTCCACTGAACCCCCTGTATCATAGTGATACAGCTAGTACCAGGTACATACTCACTGTTAATGGTTCCACTGAACCCCCTGTATCATAGTGATACAGCTAGTACCAGGTACATACTCACTGTTAATGGTTCCACTGAACCCCCTGTATCATAGTGATACAGCTAGTACCAGGTACACACTCACACTGATTGGTTCCACTGAACCCCCTGCCTCAGCATGAATTACGCTGTGATTAAAAAAATAAGGGTTTTAGGAAGGGAAGGGAGTTGTCCCCATGGTTACAACCAACAGCAATTTTGTGATACTTATTTTTAAGCTTGTACACCTTGTGTATGAGCTCATATCGCTATATCATATATCGCTGTATACATATGCACCAAAGACCATGGAGAAGCTTAACCTTCTCTGACGCCAGCATGTATAGATAGGGTTAGAAAGAACAGAGTCTATACATGCATACATAGCTACCTACATACCTTACACTGGCAGTACATTTCAAACAGAATACAGACAGTCAGTGTTGGGGAGTAACGGAATACATGTACCGGCGTTTCGTATTCAGAATACAAATTATAACTAACTGTATTCCGTTACAGTTACAATTTAAATTGTTGGTATTTAGAATACAGTTACATTGTTGAAATCAATGGATTACATGACGATACTTCTGTTTCAGCAGTTTATTCGTGCTTTCACACCAACCTCATTTAGTGCGCACTAAACGAGTTTGGTTCGGTACGTTTGCGTTGGTGTGAATGCAACCACCTCACTTTGATGCGCAAAACAAATCAGCCGGTCGGGTCCTCCCTGTAGAGCTGGTCTCAGTTTGCTTCGAAACTAACCTTGGTAAGGGGTTTGGACGTAACAGGCCCCCGCTCAACAGCGTGCATTATGGGAATTATTGTTTGATTAGCGGTAACTCCAAGACTAGCAGCACACCGTCGGGTGAAAATGAGTCGTGGCTCAACATGGAGTCAAGAGGAGACGGAATGTCTCTTGGATATTTGGACAGACCTCCACATAAAACGTATGCTGGAAGACGCACACAAAAATACCGATGCATTTAACACATTCAGCACCAGTAAGAGGGAGAAGGAGTTGAACTGGTCCACAACTGTATGAAACAAATCAATATCAGAACGAGTGCAGCCCGCTGGATATCCATGATTATTTACTTTCACAGACGCTTTTTTGTTTCTCTCTCTGTCTCTCTGTCTGTGTGTGTGTGTGTGATTTTATAGGCAACACCTATGCACTTAGCTCAGTTTTTTTTTTTGACGTAATAGCAAATATCTTTTGCATACACTTATAGTCTTTGTTCCTCTACAGCCTATAATGTAGTGCACTTTCAGGGAGACTTGGGCCTAACGCAATCATCCAGTTTGAACAGAAGAACACACCAGAATAGGCCTGTTTAGGTAGCAGGATTTGATGCCACATTCCCACACTTATAAAATGCAATTCAATGTGGAAGAAATCCAAGTATTCAGAAAACAATACTCAGATTGAGTGATGTAACGGAATGCGTTACATATTACATGTATTCTGTAGCTGGATACATTTTAAAAGTATCCTTCCCATCACTGCATACAGTACATGGACAGTCGTCTATACCTCAATACACAGTACAAATTTGCCTGAGACAACTTTGGTAGCGTATACGAGTCGTTGTTTCAAGATATCAGAAATTACTACGGCGGAAGTAACTTCTGAACTTCAGAAGTTCAAGGAATATATGAAGTTAATGGTTCAACTATACTGCCCTACAAAGGCAAAGTGCAGTAACTACGCCAACATTGAAACTGAGAAAAATGCCTTCAAAGTATTCATACTGGCCGGCCAAACCTGTTTCAGGTACAATAGTGGTGATACTCTCAATTAATACCTTTATAGGAAGAAAAATAGTTGTTGTCTCAAGACAAAGAAGGTGTTATAAAACCCATTTTCAGTCTGAACTCAATTTTGGCAAAATACGTAGTTACTGCACTTTGCCTTTGTAGGGCAGTATAGGTGTCCATGTTGAGGGTTTAATGTAAGAGTTAAAGGCTGATTATGGTCCCTCGTTCACGCAACACAAGGGGGTTACGGACCCATTACGTCCACTGCAAGGGCCTGACGTGCGACTCCAAAAAATTGTCACCTTCCATCGAAGCGACGCCGCAGCAAGGGCTGTGATTGGTCTGCTCACTAAAACCCCACGCAGAACCCAAACAGGTTCACAACGAAGCATCTGCGCGTCTGCATGATTCGTGCGTTGTGTGAACGTGGGACCATAATCAGCCCCTTAGATGTTCATGATTAGGATATAAGGTCAGTTTGTCATGTTACGGGTAAACGGTAAAGTGTGGATTTTAAGGGCTAAATGATAGGGTCAGGTGTTCATGTTAAGGGATTAGGTTTCATGTCAGATGGATGGCCCTCACCAAATTTGAAGGGTTAAAGCTTAAGTATTCATGTTAAGAGTTATATGTTAAGTGTTGATGTTTAGGGTTAAAGGTTAAAGGGTTAGGTGTTTATGTTAAAGGTTAAGGGTTAAAGGTGAAGAGTTGATGTGTAGAATGTTGGTGTATTTTAGTGTCTTCTGTTCACATTTCTAGTCTAGGAACAGGCAAGGGCCTCTCATACTGATGAGATGTGTTGATGTCAAGGGTTAAGCCTTCAGTGTTTGTTAAAGGTTAATCCATGTTAAGGATTAAGCCTTTAGTGTTAGTTAAAGGTTAGTCGTTCATGTTAAGGGGAAAGCCTTCAGTGTTTGTTAAAGGTTAGTCGTTCATGTTAAGGGGAAAGCCTTCAGTGTTTGTTAAAGGTTAGTCGTTCATGTTAAGGGGAAAGCCTTCAGTGTTTGTTAAAGGTTAGTCGTTCATGTTAAGGCTAAAGGTTATGTTCTCATGTTAAAGTTCAGTGTTCATGTTAAGGGTTAAGCATTCAGTTTTTGTTAAAGGTTAGGTGTTCATGTTAAGGGTTAAGGTTAGGTGTTCATGTTGAAAGTTAAGGTTATGTTTTCATGTTAAGGGTTAAGGTTAGGTGTTCATGTTAAGGGTTAATGTTAGGTGTTCATGTTAAGGGTTAGGTGTTCATGTTAAGGGTTAAGGTTATGTTTTCATGTTGAGGGTTAAGGTTAGGAGTTCATATTAAGGGTTAAGGTTATGTTTTCATGTTAAGGGTTAAGATTAGGTGTTCATGTTAATGTTAGGTGTTCATGTTAAGGGTTAGATGTTCATGTTAAGGGTTAAGGTTATGTTTTCATGTTAACGGTTAAGTTTAGGTGTTCATGTTAAGGGTTAAGGTTAGGTTTCCATGTTAAGGTTAGGTGTTCATGTTAAGGGTTAAGGTTATGTTTTCATGTTGAAGGTTAAGGTTACGTTTTCATGTTAAGGGTTAATGTTAGGTGTTCATGTTAAGATTATGTGTTCATGCTAAGGGTTAAGGTTATGTGTTCATGTGAGGATTAAAGGTGGCCTTTCATAGTCAGGTTGTTAGTGCTAAAGGTTGGGTGTCTTTGTAGGTGGGGACTTCTTGTCATTCCTGAGGAAGAAGAGGGATGAGCTGAAGACAAAGCAGCTCGTCAAGTTTGCCCTGGATGCTGCCGCAGGGATGGCTTATCTGCAAGCCAACAACTGTATACACAGGTAATACAAGTTCATCAATACAATGAATCGGTCATCAACAGGAATCGTGTCACTGCAAGCCAACAACTTTAAACACAGGTTATTCACGTTCATCAATGATGAACATGTATAAAGTCTTATTACATTTACATTAAAGGCATTAAGCAAGCTGTGTACCGCTTTTATCCAAAGCGACTTGCAACAATTCATTCAAATTGTGTGTGCTTTAGAGTGCTTTAGTTGAAAGCAATTTGATATTCAATAAATCCATTTTGAGCCCTTCTGATTTATTAAAGTCAAAGGTTCCCACTCATCTCTGAGGAAGTTTAATAAATAATAATATGACTTCTGGGGATTTGTGGTGCCTCCACCTGTGGGTTTTATACGGGGCACCCCAATACTAAGAGGCAGAGATGGGGGGACTCGAGTCAAAGACTTGACTCGAGTCCGACTCGAGTCGCCAGTTTTGCGACTTGTGACTTGCTTGACCAACACTAACGAAAGACTTGACCTGACTTTGACTTGCCCCTTCCTTACTTGTGACTTGACTTGACTTGAGTCATGTGACTTGCCAAGTCATTGCAGTCTTGTTAAATATTTTAAATAATAATAATAAAAAAAATATTAGATGAACATTGTTTTATTGTGCGCGAGTGCTCCTGACCTGCAACCTGGCAACCCGCCCTCTTCCACGCAACGTGACATTCCCTTACTCTGCCTGGCCCGCCCAGAGACGTTGGCCCGCCAATGAGACTCGACCGTGCGAGCGCCACATGTGTGTGTGTGAATACACACACTGTAACGCAAGTGTTTCTTGTCGGTTCTTTGACGTGTCTTGTATTTCCACAACGAGACTGTCGTAGGGGTTATCTGAGCCATGGTTGAGAAGGAATTGGGGGAAAGGAACTTTGGTTTGACTCGCTGAAGTACATGAACTGCGACATGCCGCCGGTTGCCGCGAGGCACCATCGGCCGGCAGCGGGCAGCCGGCAGCAGACAGCGCGCGGTTCAGTCGACTTCATGTGAAAGTGGAAGAACCAGAGACGTCGCAGAACCCGACAAAGTCGTTTGTGATTCATAATATCGTCTGGAGGCGCACACAATATGTTATATGATATAGATATCTATGTATTATATGATATTATTTAGATATAGAGCTCCAGGACTGTAACGCAAGTGTTGTACACTTCCTTGTTATTTGGATAACCGTTCTGCTGTTGGTGTTATGCGCCATCACACCAAGACCCCATCGGTCACAACTCTTTTTTGCAAGTGTAATGGACATATGTAATGGCTCACAACTGTCAGTTGTTCTGATGAACATGTTCTGATGTTCACCTCTCTCTCTCTCTCTCTCTCTCTCTCTCTCACTCTCACTCTCACTCTCACACACACACACACACACAAATAAAAAGCTGTTTGAGATTCATTCATGTAAAAGCTGATTCATTACGTAACTTATCTTCGTACATTTAAAAAAAATGACTCTGAAAAACAGGTTTGATGAAATACAGACATTTGAAAAAAACGAATTTGATAATGACTTGACTTGATGAGACTTGACTTGCTTGACTAAAGCTGTGCTTGGACTTGACTTGCTTGATCCTCCTTACTGACGACTTGGACTTACTTGAGACTTGAGGGCTAAGACTTGCAACTGACTTGAGACTTGCATGTATGGGACTTACTCCCATCTCTGCTAAGAGGTGTAGGTGTACTAGGAACCTCATCCGGCTAACATACCCAGTCTTCGAGACTCTTTGCCTTCATACGAGGCTGCTGTAAGGGAATGCGTCCCTTCTGGCTAAGATATCATCGATACTAATAAGGTTTCTTGGTCTTTCTGAGATGATATTAATAAGGTTTGTTCTCCCTCAGGGATCTGGCAGCCAGGAACTGCTTGGTTGGGGCAGAGGGGGGCGGGGTTGGTGGGGGTGGGCGAAGCTTCAGTGGAGGAAGTGGGCGAGACATCCTGAAGATTAGTGACTTTGGGATGTCCCGTCAGGAAGACGACGGGGTTTACTCTTCCTCTGGCCTCAAGCAGATCCCTATCAAGTGGACCGCCCCCGAAGCCCTTAACTACGGTAAGGAGCCTTAACTACAGTGAGGAGCCTTAACAAGGAGCCTTCAAATACAGTAAGGACTCAATTACAGGAAGGAACCTTATCCACAGTTAGGTTCCATAACTTCTTTGTTTGTTTAGTAGGGGTGTAACGAAACACGTATTTGTACAGACGTGGACCACGGTGCTTAATTGTGGCGTACCTAGCGTTAATATGGTGAATGTAAAGGCTTGTTTTGCGATGCGGAATTTAAAACTTGAAGTCAGAGTTCCCCCCGGACCTTTGAGCCAAAGTATACTTCTCCGACTCTGTAAGTACAGAGACCCCTCAGCAGCTCTCCGTCGGGATGTCGGATACGCAATGCAATTCGCCGCCCGATCGATCTTATATGTTGACTACAAACCATGTAAGCAGTGTTGTAAATAAACTTCCAAAGCTTTTCTAATCTTATTTGGGGTTTTATTGGACCGTAAGGTGCAAAGTAAACGATGTACAAAGTAATTAAGGTGCAAAATCAAACCGGAGAAGTAATTCAGGAAAATAATTTGTTAGAGGACCAATCATAGACTTTGCCGTCTCCGTTGCGTCGACCAATAGGTCCATGGCGTCGACGGATAGTTAAAAAATATTGGATGCGCACGTAAGCTACGGAGAGGATCTCCGACAGGCTCTCCGTGCCTACGTACAGCACTTTAACATGCACACGCATTTGAAAAGGCAGCATCCAGGTGTTACTATCACCTATCAAAACGTGCGGTGCAAACCCAGCTCACAACACTATTTCAACAACCATTCAAAAATGCCGGTGCCATAACCACGTTTATTGGTGTTTTCATTGCTGCTGATCTCAGGCCATTCTCCGTGGTTGACAAACAAGTAGTTTTTAAAAATGTTCCCCTTAACTATGAACTGTACCGTCCTGGGCCCCGTTTTCCGAAAGCATCTTTAGCC
Source organism: Gadus morhua (assembly GCF_902167405.1). Lineage (NCBI taxonomy): Eukaryota > Metazoa > Chordata > Actinopteri > Gadiformes > Gadidae > Gadus > Gadus morhua. The sequence goes on along the minus strand of NC_044066.1, from coordinate 2,892,790 downwards.
TAAGTGGATCGCAGAGTGGGTCGTACGAGCAACGTACAGTTTTCACACCGTTTCCCGAAAGCATCTTTGGTAACGAACGTCTTGAAAACGCTCACAAGTCATGAGTAGCTAACGAGTGCTCCAGGGTACTCGTAGGACGCTAAGAGCCTCCTTAGCCTATAGCCTCAGTGGCGTAACCAGCGGACATTCCTAGTATTGGATGCGTCTTATTATAACACATTGGTAATGGTGTATCACGTGCGTCTGAGCCTAATGTGGGCCATTATGTTCTTAGTTTGAGAGAGACAGTCCAGGAAATGTTTGAGCAGGCAGGGCACTTAAAATGTGTGAGAGAAAGTGGGGGGGATTTGTGCAGACTGACATAGGCTACTCATAAAACGTAGCATAAAATAATGTAAAAAAAATAAAAAATAAAAAAATTATAAATAAAAATATAAATATTAATTATAAAAATATTTAAAAAAAATGCAAAGGAGCAGGCAAAAGGCTGGGATATGGTGGGGATTGGTCACGTTGACTGGAATGTTTAGTGACGTGGGAGGGTGGAGGGGGTTAAAAAAAAGTCTCAATCACTCTTTGACGTGCATGAGAACCAGCCGCGTAGTTATGAGGGAGGCCGTCCTCACACCGATCTTCCTCGTCGTCATCGTCCTCAATGTCCTCCGGTTCAACCAAAGCTACCCCAGCCTTAGCTGCAATATTGTGCAACATAGCTGTCACACATATCACAGCGCATGACTTGGCCGGCGAAAACTGGAGCCCTCCGCTGGACTTGTGAAGGCATCTAAAGCGTAACTTCCACCTCCCGATCGTGCGCTCAGGATTAGGACTGATATATATGTCGGCCTAGGCTTAATCAATTGTGTTTTAATATCTTTAGCATTCATATTATTGCAATCTATTCTTTTCGTAGGCTACTCTGCGGATGGCCTTGATGGGGAGATATTTTAACCCTTTTTAACCGCATTTTCCTCCGACATTCCTGCGTCTCCCCCTGCGTCATAGCCCGTTTCAGCACCATGTCAGTGGACAGGTACAATCCTACTATCGTCGTAAGTGCAGCGAATGCGCGTTCACGTTAAGAGGAGTTTCGGGAAACGCTCCAAAGAAATTATCGATGGTTCGAAAAATCCATCTTTCGAACCATCTTACGAGCGATGATCCATCGATATCGGGAAACGGGGCCCTGTACCGTGACTTCAAAACCGAGGAACGTATAGAACCGGGACTTTTGTGTACCGTTACACCCCCAGTGTTTCCCCAAGCACTGTGTGGTTAAGGCGAGGGAGGGTGTTTGTTTTGTTTGTCTTTACGGCTCAGAGGGGGGGTGTTTGTTTTGTTTGTCTTTACGGCTCAGAGGGGGGGTGTTTGTTTTGTTTGTCTTTACGGCTATGAGTGAGGGTGTTTGTTTCGATCCTCAGGGCGGTACAGCTCAGAGAGTGACGTGTGGAGCTTCGGTGTGTTGCTATGGGAGACCTTCAGCCTGGGGGTGTGTCCTTACCCCGGCATGACCAACCAGCAGGCGAGGGAGCAGGTTGAGAAAGGTGAGTTTCAATTCGATTCGTTCTTAGGGTTTCCGTGCGTAGTGCAGCCATCTGACAATACTGTTTGCCCCGTTTCTAGGCTACAGGATGTCCCGCCCTGAGCGTTGCCCTGACGACGTGTTCCGCATGATCGAGAGATGTTGGCGCTACAGTGCCGAGGAGCGACCCAATTTCTCTGAGCTGCAGCGGGACCTGGCCGCCATCAAGAAGAAGTGAGGGACCCCTGAACTGTGAGCTGCTGCAGGACCTCGCTGCCCTCCAGAAGAAGTGATGGACCCCAAAACCCCTCACACCGATTCACCTTCTCTGAGCTGCAGCCGGACCTCGCCGCCATCAAGAAGAAGAGATGGACCCCTGAACTCTGAGCTGTTTCGGGACCTCAGGGCTATTCAGAAGTAGAGGACCCCTGAACTAAACCCAGCCTCTGACCCCCTCCCACCTCTACTGACACTTTGAGTGAATAACACAAAACACAAGCTAACAGGATCACTGGTGTCAGCCGCAAACTGTTAGCCACTAGCTTTAGATGCTAGCTGTTAGCCACTAGTTTCTAGCTGCTAGCTTCAAGTCACTTGCTGTTGTTAAGTAAAAGTAATGAGGGATATTGGAGGTTATCTGAAGATTGGAAAATAATATACAGTCCTTGGATTTGTATATACTACAAAATTATAGTAAAGATGAACCTAACTAACGAATGAAACACATGTAATCATTGTGTTCCACCACAATCGAAAGATAAACACTTAAAAGGCTAATGTAGCGTGAGGAAGGAATGAGGGGCATCAATGATGCACCCTCATGTTTCCAGAGCTCCGGAGAGCAGGCCCTAGCAGGTAGTTGCTAGAGACAATTTGGAAAAAAAATGATGAATATATCGAGGGAGATAAAACTAGGAACAATGCTAGGAACAAAATACAGCTTTTGATTATCTTACTACACCCTCAAACAACACTCACTAGCTGTTAGCCACTAGTTGTTTGGAGCCAACTGTTAGCCGCTAGCCACTTCAGGGAAACACAAGCTTATATGAAGAGCAAAGACAAAACCTTGGAGGCAGACCTCCATTTGACTTTGATCAAAATAATTACTGCAATAGTAGTTATATTTAGTACTTCCTTTAACTAAATGTACTTAAGAACTTCGTTTCATTGAAACTACTAAAGTACTTCCGTTAACTGACACTACTAAAGTACTGAATTTAATTGAAACTACAAAATTACTTCCTTTAACTGAAGGTGGGAATATGTTAAAAGTATTGCCCTTGGACAGAAGGATTTACTGTCTGATGAGAGGCTTGGCTTGATAAGGTAGGCAACCATAGCTAGCCGCTGTGGCAGCTTAAGTAATGAAGTGGGCATGCTGTTACTTCTGCTGAAAAACCTCTCCAGGAAGGACAAACTTTTGCTCCCTGTCCTGGGCTCACTACATACACTACCAAGTTTGGTAGCGCAGATCTTTGATTGGGGACTTCCGCAAGCTGGTGAGCTACCAATACTGGTTTCTCCAGCATTCTCCCAACAGTTTTTATAAGTTTTGTATTTTCTGATTGTTTAAGTATGGAAGCATAAATCTATCTAACAAACCTTGCCAAAAATGATTAGACATTTTTAACCCTAAAATGTTGCCAAATATTAATTAAATGTGGCAATATTCTGGCTTTTTTTGCCTTTTGCTATCCTTCCCAGGGTTATACAAAATCATTGATCAGTTCATTGCTCCCCCAGTACATACCTGGGACCGGTTAGCATTATGTAAATTTCAATTTCCAGATTATGACAAAATTAATCATTACTTGTGTGTATCCAGAATAAACCATGTGAAGATAAATTTCCAAAATGAGAATTTGGCTTATTCTAGAAACATTTGCTGCAGCCTGATTTTTTTTTATTTTTTATTTTTTTCAAATGCCAGTTTCTACAAATCAATTGTGATGAGAAGAAATGGTTATCCTGAACAAAATGGGTTGTAGTAACTGAGTAAAATAAACTGCATTTTCGTTTTTGGAATTCAACTTTTTAATGTAGGATATTCCAGATATACACACCTAAATGGAGTCATGTTTGATATATCTGGAAGGTGTATTAAGTTGAGTTGTGGAGCTAATACTCAGCCAACCTTGAATTGACATCGGTGCCCATAGGCTTACTGTGTAAGTAAGGGGGTCGCTGAACCGATGGACAGAAAAGTGGTCTCCCTGCTCTGGTCCATCCCCCTGGAAGGAACACAAAATGGGTAAACAACTCTAAATTGTCAGCTAACCCTGTAAGTGACCTTCTTTTACTGCCTTGCTTTGAGGCCACGTCGCCTTCCCAATAATCACAACCCAACCCCCTCTATACCGAACACACACCCTCCCACTGAACACTAACTATCCCCCCTGACCACACCCCCTCTCAATCGGCTCATTAAATATGTAACATATTTCAGTTATTTTTTATTCACGTTGGTTTACTTTGTTTGATTTGTTTTAGTTCTTTAATGTTTAACTATATATTGGGGGGGGGGGGGGGGGGTTCTACCATTCAATAACACTTATTTAATTTAAGTGATTTCAAAGTAAATGTTTTGCTTCTAACGTGAATCATTTTTCAAAAATTTCCAGGAAAACGTGAAAAAAACAGATTGAAAAAACTACTTTTACAGTTTTTCTAATTCTGGGAAAAAAATGAATTTTATAAAGTTTATATTTTGTGAATATCATTTATGTATTTTATATAAATTTGATTCGATTTTTAACATTATTGTTTGTTCTTACTAAAGAAAAGAAAATATGTAAAAAAGTGTATGTTAAAAAATGTAATAAAATATGTAAGGTTGGAATCTTTGACTTTAACTGGCGTTGGTCTGATCACATGGCATCTCCTGATGAATTTGATCATGTGATTCACCTTCCTGCTACCCAAACCCAGTTTTGGCAGGAAAACATCCTTCCAGCAAATTAAACGTTTCCGTCTGACCCATAAAAACATTGGGTTACTATTACTACTACTAATAACAATTAGTAGTAGTAATAGTAGTATTACTATTGTGGTATCTCCAAACTCCCCTAAGTTTGTCCATGGTATATTAATTCAGTAATTATTACATTATATGAATTAATTAAAAATTATAATCGGTAGAAGATTTCACAAATTGTTTGAATTTGGAGGACAATATGGTAGCCTACGTTTAACACTATTTTGATGAATTAATTTGGCTTGGAAGTTGATGTGAAAAGCAGTTTCTGCAGAAAATTGTGGTGGCACAGAATGAAGATAATCGCCATTGTGGAGAGACTGATGTGGAGGGTTGGGGGCCAACAGAGCAGGAGAACTGGCCTTGTGAAATTAGCTTTGACCAGTGGGTGAAGCTGGAGACCTGGGGTCTCATTTATAACCGTTGCGTACGAACAAAACGGGGCTGAAATTGGCGTACGTGACTTTCCACGCCAAGGTTGTGATCTATAAAAAACCAACTTGACGGGAGAATGTGCGCAGCCCTAAGCAAACTGACCGATGCGTATGCATAGTTTAGAGGAAAAGGAGAATTGGCGACACAGATGGTGTGGTGGTGAACTGAAGTCAGACCGAAGAATTGTAGAGTGAGAAGAACGATTATGTTTTATCATCGCCCTTCATAAATTTAATTTCAACTCGTATCATGCGTTAAATCTATGTAATCAGAATAATTTAAGTCAACTGCGTTATTTCTCAGTTATAACTCCAGAAACATCTTCCATAGAAATAAAAAAAAATTCTCTCTATTTAATCCCGTCACTCCATACTGTACACTGACGGCGCGACTGCATGGAATAAAGCATCTGTCCAACATGTGTCAATAACATAATATCTTTATGTGACACTGTAAACACATAATCAACTGTCATTTAAATCCCAAGTGTGGAAAACCAAGCCACACTCCTCATCACAATCGTTGTCCCTTACTCTTGATGCTTTTCATGACAAATCAGGCATTAAAAAGGGGTTATGTTCAAGAACATTTTACGTGGGTGATTACAAACTGATTATCCAAGGTGTTCTCGGTCAGTCTTATTACCGTAACCCTATAAATAGGGAGGTTTTTCATACACTATTCATACACAAGGCAGACTCAAAGTGCTTCACATATAAACATTGTCATGCGATAAAATAAAATAATAGATAAGTAAAAGAAATGGGTAAAATAGAAAGTTAAAAAGGCATTTTAGTATTAAAATAGAAAATAAAGGCAAAGTTAAAAAAGCTTTTTAGAAAGTGCAATGTATTTAAGATTTAGCAGGAAGCTATAGCAAACATAAAAGTCTTCAGTCTTGTTTTAAAGGTGCTCAGAGTTGGGGCAAGTCTTAAATCCTACATAAAGGCTACACAAAAATATGTACCTTTATGTCGGACCACTTCTATTTTAATTCTGGGACTGTGCGCTCCGTGTTACTGACAGAGTTCACTGCTGCAGCAACATGTTGCCACTCACTCTGCTTTTTGTTGTTGGCGATCCCAATCCCGTGACCGCCGAACAAAACTACTTTTCGGGCCTCCGTCTCACCAACAAGTGTCTCCACTTCAACCTCTGTGAAATTTCGCTTTTTTGCTTTTCTCAGTCCTTCTGCCATTGTTTCCGACAAGACATAATACTTGCATCTGTGTCTGTTTTATATGCAGATCGCATTCATGAGGTAATTTGCATTGACCATTTATGGTTAAAAAGGGGCGTGTACAGGGCGGAACGTGAAGCTGATTCAGCTGCGCACACTTGTAGGCACTCTGTGATTTATAAAGCAAAGATTGCGTACGGTGTGCGTACGCAGGGTTTTATGAGTGAATATTTTTTGGTGCACGCAAAACTTGGCTTTTGGGCGTACCTACACTTTTAGTAACTATCCCACGCAGTTTTATAAATGAGACCCCTGGAGCTTCATTGATAAAACTCTGCGTAAAACCCTACCTAAAACGTACGCCCAAACCTCAGAATCTGTGTCCGCACAAAAATATTGAGATCTATAAAACCGTGCGGCGCACACCTGTACTCACTCTTCTCATTATAAATACCAACGTGCGTTAAATTTTGCGTGCGTGCATGAGCGTGCACGAGCGCCATGCTCCTCAAGATTGTCCCTTAATAGTCCTTAAAAGGTCAATGCTAATTAGCCTTTCCTGACAAAATATAATATAATTAATTACTATAGGCTTATTGAATGAAGGCCAAAATATTTTGGGCTTATTAATGAAATTTAAGTGATACAGTAGGTCTGGCCAAGGATTGTGATTTGAAAGTATTGTAGTTTGAACGTAATATTTCACAAATTTAAAAAAAAAAAATAATAATAAATAAACCTGAAGTGATATGCACGAGGTGCGTAGGTATCTAAAGTTAGTGTGTTCTTCTTATTTTGGGCTATTTTTTTCTTTTATCCGATATAAACAGTCAGAATTTAGTAGGATCAGTTTAAAGTTCGAACGCCTCCACTTTCCTTGTTGCCTATCACCTACTATCCTTTTGCTTTTATTTATGAGAAGCACATTGTACTGTCACTATATGGAAGGCTACACTAGAGCTCGTTTACCAGTAGGGAAGAGCCGGGTCGATTGAAACCATGATTGAAAAACGGGACGATTGAAACACAGCGATTCCCTCGAAAACCACGCATGGCTTTCACGTCAAATTTCGTCACTACGTTCAGGACGCAAGACTGACCAACCCAGCGAAATTTCGTGTAAGCACGTGAAACCGTTCAAATGTTATCCCCCGAACTTGTTTTCGAGAGCGCTATGTAAAATCCTTCCTGCGGTAGTTTTTTTGTAATAAATAGTTGTGTTTTTTATTTCATGCCATAATAATATGACTATACAACAGATGAATTAGTACTTAAACCTGTGCTAAAGTGTGCAATGTCAGAGTTTTGAAGTTTAGGGGTAAGAAAGATTTAAGTGTCAGAAGTCGCTTTCGGGACGATTGAAACACTTGTTTGAAACGCAACAGGAGTCATCCGGTTGACGTGGTAGTTTTTGTTTAAAATAAATAAAAGGATGTTCAACTTTGTATCCCTAAACATGACTTAGGACAGGGAAATAAGTAAATTTAATGCAAATTTAGTCGTCCAAAAGAAGAAAGGTAAGTTTTAATCGAAATGTGCATCTTGACAATTACGCACGGGCCAAAAATGTATTTTAACCTATTTATATTATGCAGAATTATGTGAAATTTTAGCAATGACGAGTACACTACTATGTTGTCCGGTATGTTGCATAAAAACAAGAGTAAGGTCAATAGTTTATTTTTTAAATATGCTGTTTCATTCGTCCCGCATGTGTGTTTCAAACGTCCCGACTAGGCGGGGTGCTTGAAACTGATGTCAACTTACGTTCAAAGTTAAAATACAGCTCGATCATCCAACGTATACATTAAATTACACTTGTAACTAAGAGAACACACATGTGAGTTGTTGATCACATCTTCAAAACAGCTTGGAGGTCCGGAAACATCCTTCTTCCGAAATAAGAATTGCGTAGTTTATGACATAAAACCGGAAAAAAAAAAAGCAGGGACCTCTTTGCGCTTCTTTACTTAATCAGATGAATCAGTTATTAGAAATGTATCTATCGTAATGCAAATGTTAGAATGGGTGTTAAATTCGCTTCTTAGTGCTTTCTGCAAGTTCACTTTAGGCTATCAATGAAATGAGTTAGGCCACTCTCCAGACATCCACCCACAGAACTTCCGCTGCAGACAACCACCAACAGAAATATCCACCAGCACACCGGAAATTGCATTATTTTTAACTGTCGTTTTGCACTGCGCAAGCACGAGTTGCAAATTCTATTGCCAACGTGCGAAAAGGACAGAATTGCACGAAGCTATGTGACACGTTCGGTTCAGCTGCACTTGGAGGTTATGGTAGGTGACTATTCAAAACAGCGATGCAATTATAAATGCACGAGACTTGCATTTCTTTACCGATCTATTAGTTTCATTAAGTTTAGATTTTTTCATCAAACAAATAACCGAACGTTACACCAACACGAAGCATTGTTTAATCCACATTGGATTAAAGAACATAGTGGGTCATATGTCAACGTTTTTTGTATGCATTTTATTCATTAGTAAGCTACATGGATATGCCATCTTTCAGAACCTTTCATTACCTGCACTAAAGAGAATAAAAGAGCGCATGTCATTGTTTGATTGTGGTCGTAGGTGTTGTTGTTGGTGCTGAGTTACCACTGAAATCAGTGGGTCAGTGGGTGGGATCGGAAAGAACTCCAACGGGGCTTTAGTGTGGCGGTGCACTTTGGCCCGCTGGCACTCAAGACAGGTGTCTTGAGCCCACCCACTGCTCGTAGACGGCACCGACAGCGTAGTCCGAAGCGTCCGATGTGCCAGCATGGGGGCGTTCGCCAGGGCCGCCTTAGTAGCAACAAAAGCCTTGTCCCTGCTCTCAGTCCAGTCCACAGTGTGCTTGGGCTTACCTTGCAAGGCCTCATGCAAGGGTCGCATGAGCTGGGCGGCTCGAGGGATGAAACGGTGGTAAAAATTCACCATGCCAAGGAACTCCTGCAGGGACTTGACAGTGAGCGGGCGTGGGAACTGTGCGACCGCCTCCACCTTTGATGGGAGGGGCTGCACCGTCCTTAGTGACTCTGTGTCCAAGGAAATCGATGACGGAGAGACCAAAATGGCACTTGGCGGGGTTGAAAATTAGCCCATGTTGGCTGAGTCGCTCAAAAAGTGTCCGGAGGTGCGCCAGGTGCTGAGATTTGGACGTGCTCCCCACTAGGATGTCATCCAAGTACAGAAAAAGAAAAGGCAGTTCCCGCAAAATAGATTCCATGAGGCGTTGAAAAGATTGAGCTGCGTTTTCAAGGCCAAACGGCATCCGCAGGAACTCAAACAGACCAAACGGCTTGATCACTGCTGTTTTGGGAACATCCAGTGGGTGTACAGGCACCTGATGATATCCCCGGACAAGGTCCACCTTGGAAAAAATCACCATACCAGCCAGATGTGCCGAAAAATCCTGAATATTCGGCACTGGGCAGGCGTCGTTGCCTCATTTAGCCGCCGGTAGTCGCCACACGGGCGCCAGCCGCCGCCGGCTTTGGGGATGATGTGGAGGGGTGAGGCCCACGGGCTGTCGGACCGGCGGACTATACCCAGGCGCTCCATGTTTGCAAACTCAGCCTTTGCAACGGCAAGCTTGGTTGGGTCGAGGCGCATAGCACGGGCGTAGACAGGTGGACCAGTAGTGGCGAGATGGTGCTCAACACCATGCTTCACGGCAGACGCGGAGAAAGTAGGCTGAGTGAGGGCTGGGAAACCGGCAAGCAGACGCTGGAAGTCATCTAAGGCGGAGAGCATGCTAGACAGTCGTATGGAGTCAGCCCAGCTGAGCGTGCACGCATAGGAACAAAACGTGACGTGTCGATCAAAAGGCGGTTCTTGACATCCACCAACAGTCCATGCGCACACAAAAAATCAGCACAGAGGAGGGGGACAGAGACCTTTGCTGTAACAAGCCAAACCGGTGGCATCCGAAACACAATTCAATGTACCTCGTTCCATAGGTACGGATGGGGCTACCATTAACAGCTTCCATAGGGGGGCCGTGGCCGTCGGTCACCATGTCCAAACAGGAAGCAGGCAGGACGCTCCTCTGTGCTCCCATGTCGCACAGGAACCGCCGTCCGGAGATTCTGTCGCGGATGAAAAGTAGCCTGCCAGCACGGCCGACGCTCATGGCCACTACCGAGCGCCGGCCCTGGCGTTTCCCAACCCGCCGTAACTGCATGGCGGACGGCATTTAAGAGCCTTCAGTCCAAACTTTGCATGGTAGAAACACATACTGAAGACTGCTGCGGGCCTGAAGACTGCTGGGGGTCAGAAGACTGCTGCCGACGAGAAGTTGTGGCAGCGATGAGCGTGGAGTCGTCCAGTGTCACAGGAACGATGTGGGCAGTAAAAAACGCGGCCACAGAGCCGCTGTGGCCGCGTTTGACCCGCCAGGAAAAAATTATCAGCCTCTTCAGCCAGCCTCCGACAGTCAGTGATCATTGTGTTGGCTAAAGCAGCCCTCACTTGGGAAGGCAGCTGACGCTGGAAAAGCTGAACAAAAAGAAAATCCGGTTTGTGCTCACCCATGAGATCCAGCATACGGTCCATGAGCTCAGACGGTTTGCTGTCACCGAGCCCCTGAAGTGAGAAAAGCCTGCTGGCTCTCTCAGCGTCCGACAGTTCAAACGTCTTTAACAGGTGGGCTTTGAGTGCCGCATCCTCCCTTGCCGGAGGATTTTTAAGGAGGCTCACCACTCTGGATGCTGTCGAATTTCCGAGAGCTGACACAACGTAGTAGTACCTCGTCGTATCCGCGTGATCTCCCGCAACGCGAACTGTGCTTCGGTCTGGGCGAACCATGCCGACGCCGACGATTCCCAGAATTCGGGGAGCTTGAGAGTAACAGCGTTCGCGGTCATGGTCGTGTCGTGTCCCTGGATACGTCCAGAAGACTAAAGTCGGGGTCATCACTGTGGAAATTGCGTTGAATGAGAGATACAAATTCGCACGTTGAGCACACATTTGTGTGACTCGTTTATTTAGTTAGAGAGAAAACCGGAAATCAAAATGTGCTGCAAGTGAACAAATCCCGCATTGGGCTCTGACGTCATGAGACGCTCGTAATCCTTAAAGGGACAGCGATCCCTGAACCACCAAGACAGTAAACGACATGCCTAACACAGTGGAAACACATAACAAAATACTGTAGGTGAATTATGTTACACTCACTCACAGTAGAATCATAAGAGCCTCATGAGGTCTCGTTGATGTGAACGCTGCCAGTGACATGAACGCACCATATGTCCCGTCTCTCCTTTATTTTGAGAAAATGAAATACTCTTCCTTTGTATAATTTTAAACATACAAATTGGTGTCAAACCCGATAAAAGACAGCAGCGAGAAACTATGGAACGCGTTTTCAAAGATCGTGCTGGTCTTCTTGGCGAGATGCGACGTCCCACGTCTGTGGGCTGACTTTTTTTCTTTCGACCAAACTGAATTTATGGTGTGATCCAGATGCCTCGGACTATGGCAGGCCGAATTGTCATTCATCAACTAAGTTTGACTATCCGGAATTAACATTGTAGATATCAACAACGTCATTCTGACTAGTCGGAATAGAATTTTGAATAGTTGGAACTTTTATTCTTGATATCTGAAACATGACTCTGCAATGATGGCACTGAAAACGACATTCAACTCATCAAACATCTTAAATGACAATTGCAGATATCTGTAATTCAGTTTTGACTAGGCAGAATTAAAGGTAAAGATATCTCAAACGTCATTACGTCATAATATTGCAAGCCAATTCGACATAAATCTGCTAGACTGGATGTGTTGCAGATATCTGTAATTCAGTTTTGCCTAGTAAAAAAGAACATTTCGGATATCCGCAACTACATTCTTCCTATCAACAATTGTCATTTCAGATATCCACAAAGACATTCGTCTTAGGAGGATTTATGTCAAGTTTGCCATTCATGTCTATGGGTTTTTTTCATTACAGATATCTACAATTCATTTGCAGATATCCGCTATGTGAATTATTGATATCTGCAACTGAATTGTAGATATCTGTAATTCCAGTTGGAGATATCTACAATTTGATTCTGACTAGTCATAATTCCAGTTTAATTTACCTCAATTCAAGATATCTACATGTCCCTTTTCACATATCTTAAATTAAATTTTGAGATATCTCTAACTGGAATTACAGATATCTACAATAGGTGAGGCGCTGAGGTGAGTGAGAAAAACACATTCACATGGTTAATAAGTGATGCGTTGTGCCCACATCCTCATGATCTTTAAACCGCTTATCCGGGGTCGGCTCGTGGGGGGCCTCTTTCACTTTCCTTTGACCATATATGGTTAGTTGGACGCGTTTTTTAATGCAAATATATGGTTAATTGGATTCGTTTCTGAATGCAAATAGCCTGAGCGTGCACGAGCAGTCTTAAGAACTGGTGGGATTTATCAAGATAGATTACTTACTGATGTGTGTCCGATTGCCTTGCGCACGTTTTTTGCAATTACCGATTTAAGCACATCCTAAATTATATTCGTAAGAGAGAATTTAGAGCCATTTCGACGCACTGTTGATGAATGCGGACTCAAATGTTTAGCATGAAGGAGGACCTAGTAAAAAGTCAGCCGAACAGGCCGGACAAGAGTAAAACAATAATTTCAAAATCCGCAATAACATTAGGTGCATTACACAGAAGGTTTTTGTTCCCTAATAATAACAATATATATTATAATTATATCAATATGTATATAATTTTACTTTTTCAGGGGCGGAACAAACCGCCAGTAGACCGGAAGTCTCGTGATGGTCGCACCCAGCAGTCAGCTGATCGACGGAGTAGACATCCGGACCGCAGCTTCTTCCACACCGACCGTGGACTTCTTTACCTGCTCGACGTCTCGTTTTCCCGTACACACCTCGCCCCTAGAGCCGCCTCCTCCCGGGGGATAAGCCGGCCATGGCCCTCATGGACCTGGCCATGCAGGGGCTGTCCGTGTTCGGCCTCGGCCTGTTCTGCGTACTGTGGCTCATGCACCTCATCTCCATCATCTACGTGTGAGTGATGCTAACTGGTGCTAACCTCACTGCCAATAGCACTATGCTAATAACATTAATATTATTATGCCTGATGCTAACAACACTGTGCTGTTAATAACGATGCTAACTCGGTGCACGTCAGCTGCAAACTCGGAGGTATCGATGGTCCCCTGCTGTTCATAGAGCTACGCCCAATCTAACCGCGTTGATACCGGCATGTAACGGCGGGGCTACCGGCATGTTACAGTTGGGTTACTGGCAGGTTACTGGATGGCATGTTATCATGGGTTTACCGGTCTGTTACTGTGGGGTAACAGCATGTAACTGTTGGGTTACTGGCATGTTGCTGAGTGTCATGATACTGTGTGATTACTGGCATGTTACAGTGGGGTTACCGGCATGTAACTGTGTGGTTACAAGCATTTTACTGTGTCATGTAATTGTTACTGTGGGGTAACTGTGTGGTTACAGGCATGTTCCTGTGTGTCATGTTACTCTGGGGTAAATGTGTGGTAACTGGAATGTTACTATATGTTATGTTACTGTGGGGTTACCACCATAATGACAAACTTAAAGGTCTCATGGCAGGCTACTTTATGGATGCTTTTATAAATGGATTAATGGGCCTTTAATACAGTACTTGACTACGTTCAAGAAATCCAGCTTTGGTGCAGAATTACAGCCACTATGAGCCAGTCCCACAATGAGCTTTCCACAAACGGGCCGTTTTTTAGAGGCGGGTGGGGGTGTGGCCCTGAGCAGTTTGCGGCCACGGTACCATGTGCTAGTGTTTACAGTGGATGTATCCAATGGCTCGGATTCATAATATCATCCGGAGGAGCACACAGCTTTTGGCCTTGTTCTGTAAATATTCTAGAACACTCCAGGTGCTCCGGCGGAAGTCCTGGAGCTCTATGCCTAAATCATATAGCATAATATATAGATATCTATATAATGTATATTATCATGGCCAAAAGCTGTGTGCGCCAACAGATGATATTATGAATCTCAAACAATTGCGTCGGGTTCTCCGGGCAACAATCCCTTCCTCCTCAATGTCACGGTTCATTCTGGACTTCAAGGATTCAAAGCCAAATTCTTTCTCAACCATGGCCAAGATAACCCCCACTATGAGTCTAGTTGTGGAAGTAACAGAGACGTCAGAGAACCCAATGCAGTCTAGTCTTTTCACCCAATGGGAGCTTTACGTTTTACATTACCTTTTGTTGCGTTTTATGCGGCATATCACCAACTGCAGAACGGTTTCCAAATAACAATGAAGTGTACAACCCTTAGGTTCTGTGTGTATATTCACACACATGTGGCGCTCGCACGGTCGTAGCTCATTGTCTCATTGGCGGGCCAAATTCTCTGGGCGGGCAAGGCAGAGAAAGGGCAGGTATCCTGGCCCCTTAAGACGATATATGGGGCCAAATTCGAAATCGGAGCGTCTGAGCTTTCATTTTTCAAAGGCGGAGCTGGATACATAGTGCTCGTTTTGCACCCAACGCAATTCCTTACCACTAGGGGACCATAGGCAGGCTAGTGGAACTCATAATAATGTTAGAAAATAAAGTGAAATTTTCATGCAATGGGACCTTTAACGTTTATACATGGATGATATTCTGTTTACAATCAAATCGGTAAGAAATATGAGGCCTATAGATTTGTGGGTGAAACTGCGTCTCAATGGCCATAGCTATTGTGTACCTGCATGATTTATGGCTCATTTCTGTCTTTACCATATGTTGTATGGCTCACTCAAACTGGTGGATTCAATTATGTTTACTGTTTTGTTGTACTCAAAACATACCTTTTTACACTAGCCTTTTACACTAGCCTTCCCCACCTAACTCCCACCTTATTCTTCATGTTTAACCTCTGTTTTTTCTTTTAATCCTAGTCTGTTTTAATATATGTCTGTTACATATTTTAGATTGGTTAGAGATATTTACTTGGTTAGAGATAACCCTTGGCTACGTTAACCCTTTACCAGTTCAGGGTTAAACAGGTTTAACCTTAACAGGTTTTGTAACGGATCAGTGATCCGTTCGGATCCCCCCTCCCACGAATCAGACAGCATGTGAACCGCCCATTAATTCCATGGTATGAAACACTGATTAACTGCCGCTGTAACTTTTTGAACTGTTTTTTGTTTTTTGTTTTAAACGTGGTAATTTCTCTTTGATGATCGTCAACATAGTAATCTAGACCATTTTATCACTGTTAGTGAAATAACTCCCCAATTTAGTATGTACGCATTGTGCCATTTGAGAACGAAAGTACATCAACCATGGTCACACATTAAACCAACATCCTCCTGGTATGTCAATGGCGGAAGCCAAGGCACAACAACTTTCACACTGCATTTAAGCAGCCCTTTTCTGCAGTATCAGACCATGCCAAAGCTAAAACCAAATCTTTTGGGATGTTTATCGCTGGAGAAATGAGGCCATACTCTATTGTAAACCGAGGCTTTAAAAATATAGTGAAAGTGCTTGAGCCCCACTATGAAATCCCTTCTCTTGTCCGCTATGAAGATCTTGCCAGTTCTCTGAGCATGAAAATCTCCAGATTGTCGTCGACATATGCAAGGCATCCTCCGTCGCCCTCGAAACACATGGGTTGACCTCAAGGGCAACGGAAACAGACATGACTGCTCACTAACCCACAGCAGAATGGGAGACATGAAGTCTGATGCTACGGGAACACCACCGCTATGAGGGTCACACTGGCACCAATGTGAAACCGCATTAGTGCAGACAGAGTTGAGGCTAGAGATGCTCGAGTCAATTGCAATATTCCGGCCACCCCGGAACACCAAGAACCAAGTTAATGCCGTGACTCATGCTGTGCTGGGGCCACGGATAGCTTGCTTTGTACATGTGATCAATTTGGCATCACTAAGGAAAATCTCAGTGAACCAGATGGACCGCCTCCCTGGGAGGAGGACCAAGGTGGTTTTTGGGTTCAATGGGGTCTTGCAGATGGTGGCCAAACAAGCACCGATGATTGTCAATGGGATAAGAACGTCTTTGATTGTCTAAAACTGAAGAAGTATATACTGACAATAGAGAATGTAATTTCCCCACAGGATCAGTTCTTATTACAGATTAAATGGACGCAGTCCGTCCGTTTGACAAAACAAGTGGCCTATTTTATTTTGTATCCAAGCAAAATAAAAAAAATCCTTAAATACATGGTAGACCACTTTGTTTTGAAACAATGTCTGCATGAATTCCAGTACAAATAATAAAAAAAAAGGGTTTGAGACATAAACGGCTGTAAATGCAAACTACCAGGATTCTCGATAATGTGCCTCTTTCGTCTTGTGACTCTAAGTCATGAGTCCTTCGCGTGCATCAGGCTACTAGTTTGGTTGTATTGACGAAAGAGCAGTATACAATTTAGCCTTGATCGTAGAGATGAAACGGAATGTACATTTAACATGATTATCGTGTATATGTGCATTATTGAATATGGCAACATGTGCCGTTGAGATAGAAATAACAGATGTTAAAACAGCAACCAAACACAACATGTGCATGTCAATGTGCATGAAAGTACAATGTGCAGGTATATATATATATATATATATATATATATATATATATACAACAAATCATATTCCTGGGAACTCTTCCAAAGCCTGGTTGATGTCGGTTGCGTTGTCTGTGGTTATGGAGGCCAATATTCTAGAACACCTGGAGTGTTCTAGAATATTTACAGGTCTCAAAAAACGCTGATGTTTTGAGCTGAGTGATCTTCTGGGAAAAAGTGTCCTTCCAGACAGTTTGATTCCAATTGTCAGTATTGGGTGAGGTTTTGGATATTGAAGCTTATGTAGGGTTGAGCAGGCCCACTTCGACTGGTCGAGAGTTCAGTAGATGCAGCGAACCATGTGCCTCGAGCCAAACATTTTCCCATATTACCTTGAACCTGTTGTACACATTTGGGATTTCAGTCTTGGAAAACAATATTCTTGATGGCTCTTTGTAGTGAGAAGGCATGCAGCGATTAACCGGTTTCACTAATATGTTTATATGTAATATGCGCTATTGAAACGTCACGGTGGACAATTTAAATTGCCTGTGCAACATGCAGACTAGGAACAGAACAGAAGTGAAGTTACACTAGAGATGCACCAGCTTGAAATGCTGTGCATCATCTATGTTTGAGGGGGGATTGAGCATTGAAGCTTTGGATCTACCCCTAGACTGCCTGCTGTCATTCATCAGTGTGGGAATTGTTCGGTTACACAAAGAATGAACGGGGGTTGTTTAGAAAAACGGATATCAAACATGAAAAATAAATCCGAAAAAAGTTGCGGCTAAATGTGCTTTTACACCAAATGAGAAATGCCAGAAAAACGCAGACAAAGTGGTTTAAAAACTATTAATATCAGCCCGATTCTAATGGGTGGCATATTCCTATATAATCTCGCCAGTGAAAGACCAATGGATTTCTCGACCTATATAGCCTAGTGAAGACGAGTTTATGCAGCCTCCATTCACGGAAATATCCTATACATTTTGAATATTAAATTATACTGGAGTTTTACATAGTGTAAAATAGTTTAGCAATGGCTTTCTGCAGTGGAGGAGATTAGGACAAGTGGGCGTGTTTTGGGAACACTTGTTTAGTGTTTCAATAAATAAAAAAGACTATCACTCTCTCATAGAAAGTTGGGATACAAAATGAACCAGTTTTGAGGTAACTGCACAATTTCCTCTTATCAAAAGCAACCAATAATATAACCGATATTCACATCACACAGTACAAGTAGCTCCGGCTGCCGTCCACATTAGGAAATTGTAGACTTCCAGCACTAAACCATGGGATTGAATTAAGTGCAGTGATTAATAATACCTGCATAAGATATGTGCCCAATTACTGTCTTTCATTTTTACTAAAACTGGAACCACGATACAAACAATAATGGGAAGAAAGTAAGACCTTTTAATGTTGCGGGGAAATAATAAAATGGAATCCATCCGTAGTGTGGTGAAGTAAATGAATGCATAACAATCATGAAACCAAACCATGGTGAGGCACGGCAACCTTCAACAACAATCAGCCTCAGGAAACCTCTCCACCATTTGAAGCAGCATTATGTCCTTGTCCTGCAAAGTAGTATGAAAGGGCGGCAGTGAGGTATTCAGCATTCTTTGAGGTGTCTGTCACTGTAAAAGAGAATAGCCAATGCATCATTGTTGTTGCATTATTATTATTCACACTATCATCTGTGTTGCATTTGAGTATTGTGCAATAACCCCATTGCCCAACTTGAATAAATTAGACTTAAAGAGCCAGTGAACCATAAACAGTTGGGTTTGATCTTCACCACAGCCATTTCACTGCCAATTTAGGGAAGAAAATCCTATTTTTTTTGCCTTGCTTCCCCAAACACTGAACATTCCACTCTGCTTTGTGTTCTCTAGTTGGTAATCTATCTAAGTCTGGTGAGTCTGATGATCCGTTGCACCACTAGTTACCCTGGTAAAGGGTGAGCGCTAACTCTAACCCTTTCCCAGGAAAGAGATGACCCTTTACCAGGTTTACCATTTACTAGCTTAACCTATTAATAGGTTAGTTAACCCTCTAACCAGGTTAACCTGGAACAAAGTTGACCCTGTACCAGGTTAACCTAAACCCTTGACTAGGTAAGAGTCAACGCTTTACCAGGGTTAGTCTAGGAGTGCTCCCCAGCTGTGTGTGTGATGTTAACTGGTGTGTGTATGTGTGCGTATGTTAGACGGCTCCATCTCCACCAGCGCCACCCAGAGCAGAAGCAGCCGTACTGCAAGCTGCCCGCTGTCTCACTGCTCAAACCCCTGAAGGGAGTCGACCCCAACCTCATTAGTAACCTGGAAACCTTCTTCACCCTGGACTACCCCAAGGTACTACCTAACCCACTACCTAACACCAATATACTACCTACCCCACTAGCTAACAAAGAGGTACTAGCTAACACAGAGGTACTAGCTAACACAGAGGTACTACCTAGGACCGAGGTACTATCTTAACACCATGGTACTACCTAACACCAAGGTACTAGCTACCTCACTACCTAACACCAAGGTACTACCTAACCCCACTACCTAACACCAAGGTACTAGCTACCTCACTACCTAACACCAAGGTACTACCTAACCCCACTACCTAACACCAAGGTACTACCTAACCCCACTACCTAACACCAAGGTACTAGCTACCCCACTACCTAACACCAAGGTACTAGCTATCCCACTAGCTATGCCGTACACCAGCTAAATTAACTGTGTGTGTGTGTGTGTGTGTGTGTGTGTGTGTGTGTGTGTGTGTGTGTGTGTGTGTGTGTGTGTGTGTGTGTGTGTGTGTGTGTGTGTGTGTGTGTGTGTGTGTGTGTGTGTGTGTGTGTAGTATGAGATCCTACTCTGTGTCCAGGATAACGATGACCCTGCTGTTGATGTTTGCAAAAAGCTTCTGGGAAAGTACCCTGCGGTGGACGCCCGTCTCTTCATAGGTAGGACCTTATCCTTCAGTTCAACTGGTCAATACCACTTGTGGTATACCATCACTCCAACATGCACTCACAAGGGTCAAAAACCCCTACACAGTCTGTCCAGATAACTATGTAATTAAACCGCGCCCCATGCTCATGCCACATAAGAGGAGAATTAGATTCTGCACCAAAGTAAGTTCGGGCGATATCTTTTCTTTTGTAGTCAACAGCATTTTACTAGGTGTGTAGCTAGCCTAACCACAACAAAAACCTTTTTGCAGTATATTCTACATACCTCAAAAGGATCCACCAGCATTCCCAGTCATCGAATAAGTCTTATTTTTTCCACGTCTCTGCGGTTCGCTGACAACCGCTGACAACAATATATTTAAAACCCACACAAGTAACACCACCGCAGCTGGAGCCGGTATGGGAAACTCTGAAACATCTGGCAACGAACTTGTTGCGTCTATTTCCGTAAATGCAATGACTACTCCTATGACTACTTATGACGTAACTGGGTCTAGAAGGGGTGTAGGAGAATAATTCCCCATGGCCCTTTGTTTTAAGGGGCAAGTCGAAGCCACTTAAAAACCAGGGGTGAAGAGAATTGAGATTGGGCCTATGACTCAACTAATTATGACACAATCCCCACTTTCATCCCAACTACCTAGACACTGCCTATCCCCATACTCCTTGTCTTCAAGTCTGTGTTTTGGTTTCCTAATCTGGGTGTCCCTGCTTCCTAGTCTGTGTGTCCTTGTCTCCTAGTGTGTGTGTCCTTGTCTCCTAGGGGGTAAGAAAGTGGGCATCAACCCCAAGATCAACAACCTGATGCCTGCCTATGAGGGTGCCAAGTACGGCCTGGTTTGGATATGTGACAGCGGCATCAAAGGTAAGTACACGCCCATTTCCTATTCTACACTAGATTTCATCTGAGCTCGTTAGCTCTTAGGACACGCCCACCTCCCTGTATGCTTGTTAGCGGTTAGGACACGCCCACTCCCTGTATGCTTGTTAGCGGTTAGGACACGCCCACTCCCTGTATGCTTGTTAGCGGTTAGGTCACGCCCACTCCCTGTATGCTTGTTAGCGGTTAGGACACGCCCACCTCCCTGTATGCTTGTTAGCGGTTAGGACACGCCCACCTCCCTGTGTGCTTGTTAGCGGTTAGGACACGCCCACCTCCCTGTATGCTTGTTAGCGGTTAGGACACGCCCACCTCCCTGTATGCTTGTTAGCGGTTAGGACACGCCCACCTCCCTGTATGCTTATTAGCAGTTAGGACACGCCCACCTCCCTGTATGCTTTATCTGTTAGGACACAGCCACTCCCTGTATGCTTGTTAGCGGTTAGGACACGCCCACCTCCCTGTATGCTTGTTAGCGGTTAGGACACGCCCACCTCCCTGTATGCTTGTTAGTGGTTAGGACACGCCCACCTCCCTGTATGCTTGTTAGCGGTTAGGACACGCCCACCTCCCTGTGTGCTTGTTAGCGGTTAGGACACGCCCACCTCCCTGTATGCTTGTTAGCGGTTAGGACACGCCCACCTCCCTGTATGCTTGTTAGCAGTTAGGACAGGCCCACCTCCCTGTATGCTTTATCTGTTAGGACACGCCCACCTCCCTGTATACTTGTTAGCGTTTAAGACACGCCCACCTCCCTGTATGCTTGCTAGCGGTTAGGACACGCCCACCTCCCTGTATGCTTGTTAGCAGTTAGGACACGCCCACCTCCCTGTATGCTTTATCTGTTAGGACACGCCCACCTCCCTGTATGCTTGTTAGCGGTTAGGACACGCCCACCTCCCTGTATGCTTGTTAGCGGTTAGGACATGCCCACCTCCCTGTATGCTTGTTAGCGGTTAGGACACGCCCACCTCCCTGTATGCTTGTTAGCGGTTAGGACTAGCCCACCTCCCTGTATGCTTGTTAGCGGTTAGGACACGCCCACCTCCCTGTATGCTTGTTAGCGGTTAGGACTAGCCCACCTCCCTGTATGCTTGTTAGCGGTTAGGACACGGCCACCTCCCTGTATGCTTGTTAGCGGTTTGGACACGCCCACCTCCCTGTATGCTTGTTCCTGATCAAGTGGCGGACAGGACCATATCTCCCCAAATGAATCAAATCAAGCGGAGCTCAGCTCATGTCAGCATATTCCTCGAAATTCCACAAACCTACATTTTAGTTTGTGATTGTTTTACGTGATTTTATTAATTATTTGTCTTCTTTCTTAAAACAGAAGAAAAAAGTGATTAGCTGGATTTGATCAGACTCTACGATACAAAAATATAACGTTCATGGCCCCCATAGGTGGTCCTGCACCACCGAGCAGGCTTCATACACGGCTGAGATGGGTGTAGCGCTGTGATAGGCTAAGATGTGACCGGCTGAGATGGGTGTAGCGCTGTGATAGGCTAAGATGTGACCGGCTGAGATGTGTAGCGCTGTGATAGGCTAAGCTGTGATGTGTGTTCCAGTTAAAGCAGACACCCTGACGGACCTGGCCAATCAGATGACAGAGAAGGTGGGGTTGGTCCACGGCCTGCCGTACGTCGCTGACAGACAGGGATTTGCCGCTACGCTGGAGCAGGTGAGCGCTCACAACTAGCTGCTAGCACAAGGAGCCATATACATAACTAGTTATTGGTAGTACTAGCATAACTAGCTACTAGTACAACTGGTTACAAGCACAGCTTACTATTAAACAAGGCTGGATATGAGCATAACTAGCTAGTAGCATAACTAGCTGCTAGCACAGTACTGACACAACCAGTAATTAGCTAGTAAAACTAATAGTATTAAGTAGCTGCCGGAACACCTAAATATTGTCACACCGTCTATGGATGTGCACAACCAACATGTTCATGGTGGAATAATGGGTTATTATATAATACTAATGGGATAATCAATATTTCTATCGATAGTTCATGGCGCACTTCTTCGATTTGTCTAGAAATGCTTTTCTCAGAGAGGAGACCTCGGTGATGTATTCATATGTTTATCATGTGTACAGGTGTACTTTGGGACGTCCCATCCTCGCTCCTACCTGTCTGCTAATGTGATGGGCATCAAGTGTGTGACTGGGATGTCCTGTCTAATGAGGAGGGATGTGCTGGACCAGGCTGGGGGCCT
This sequence comes from Gadus morhua, assembly GCF_902167405.1. NCBI lineage: Eukaryota > Metazoa > Chordata > Actinopteri > Gadiformes > Gadidae > Gadus > Gadus morhua. The sequence continues at coordinate 2,870,033 of NC_044066.1, read as the reverse complement.
TGGGGCCTTTGCTCAGTACATCGCTGAGGATTACTTTATGGCTAAAGCAATTGCCGACAGGTACGCTCACATCTATTTTACGTCTCAATCTTACCCTCCTCCACAGCCAGGACCAGGCTGTGGAGGAACATGCTTGACAAATGAGTCACACGCACACTGGATACTGCATCAGGGAATTCAATGACAGGATGGAGAACATTGTTAATGGATTCCAGCACTTCTATGACTTGCCAAGAAAGTTTCTGGGAACAATGGACAGAGTACTGCAGCTATTGTATGCTGATCCAGTACTCACTCAATCGTGAGCTCCCTTTATAGCTATCTTGTAGCACATGAGGTCTTCATCTCGTGTTCTGGACGTTTAGGCTTCCTCTGCCTCTTGAACCATTCCTTTCTTGATTCCTGGAAGAGACGGCACACATATTTTGGCAAACAGTTTGGCCTGCGAACCAAAGATCCTACACTTCGTTCCCTTTTGTTGGAAAAAACATTTAACGTAAAATTAATGGGACTAAATTGTATTCATACAATGAAACAATTCAATTTTAAATCACATTTCAATTGCGACTTCAAGGCCTTATCCTGTTCTTTAAGTTGTCGGATCCACTTGAAGTCTGGACCTGCTTGACATCTGGGCAACTGCTGCCCATAAGCAACACAGCCATTGGTCATATCACCAATGCAACCTAGCGAAAATCTTGAAGGAGCCAATCGCATAAATAGGGATCAGATCAAAGAAGCGAAAGCCATCTGAAGTCGGCCTATATCTTTGAGACCACCATAGAATACAAAACAGGATGTGATTTCACCGTTTCCTGATTGAGAAAAGGGGCTCCCACAGGTGTCATTAGACTTAAATGTTATTGCGTGTGTGCAATAGATTCAGACAAACCACAGAGAGCATGTACACAGACTTGTACACACACTGTACAAGGCATATAAGACATATTTAATGGTTAGCTCATTGTTTTCTATTATTGTTTTAATTATTTTAAAGAGGCTGGAGGTTTGCCATGGCAACTCAGGTGGCGATGCAGAACTCGGGCTCCTACTCCATTGGTCAATTCCAGTCACGAATGATCAGGTGAAAAGAAACAAGTTTCAGCTTACAAACGCAGATTGTATACAATAACTGCAATCTAGGTTTGTCAGTGTGCTGAGCTATTACCTTTTCATCTGCGGGTATATGCCTTAACTTATGCCTTGACTTACTATTTTTATTGTTGTTTCAAAAAAGACCAAGCTAACTACCGGTATTGTTGTTTCTAGATTGGCTAAGATAACTAGCTGTTTTGTGTTTCTAGATGAGCTAAGCTAACTGTATGTGTTGCTGTGTTTCTAGATGGGCTAAGCTAACTGTATGTGTTGCTGTGTTTCTAGATGAGCTAAGCTAACTGTATGTGTTGCTGTGTTTCTAGATGAGCTAAGCTAACTGTATGTGTTGCTGTGTTTCTAGATGGGCTAAGCTAACTGTATGTGTTGCTGTGTTTCTAGATGGGCTAAGCTAACTGTCTGTGTTGTTGGGTTTCTAGATGGGCTAAGCTTCGTATCAACATGCTACCGGGTACGGTTGTGGAGCCCATCTCGGAGTGCTTCGTGGCTAGCCTCCTCATCGGCTGGGCGGCGCACCACCTCTTCAGGTCTCTAACCCTTACCCTTCAGTTCTCTTTTTCCAGGTCTGAAATGTATCTTAACCACACACTCACACCTTTGGCTGGCTCCTGTTCATCTGCGGGGGAAACGTATGAATTCCAACGTGTATTCAAATATGGGCTTAATCAAAACGAGTGACAGTAACGATATAACAAGATTGTTGTTCGTCTGTCTGCAAACACATAGATAATTCCACTATTTTCAGCGCTTTGATGGCTATCTGACGTTAGGCTGCAGGCACAATGATACTATCAGCTGCTACTGGCTGGGTAGTCTTCATCGGGTCGACCTCGGGACGAAGAGAATTTTGTGGGCACTGACTTAATTTTTCTGTTCAAGTTTTCAACACTTTCTGCGAACCAGACCGTGTTCGCGGTCGGTGGAAAATACTTATTTAATTGAAAAAGGGCTTTTTTCAATTGGCTGGCGCGCTCGTGTTTATGTTGTTCAGTGAGACAGAGGGTCAAATCCCCCGTTCGTCATGGTGCGGGCTTTCTTGGTTCACTGGAGAAGGCAGGGCTGTGCCTGGAGTCTAGACCGCTTTAGATTAATTTTCAAAGTGGACCGGCCATGGACCCTTCATGCATGGGCCCTTCACAACTTCCGGCGGTGTATTATTTGATAATTCACCGTTGCTAAGTATAATCATGAGTATAATTGACCGCTGTCAAGGAAAACAACAGATCTGCTGATCAACACTACGAATGCTGGCATCAAAAATATTGTAAAAAGACACACCATGTGAAGTCATTTTTTCGTTTTGGCAAGTATCCGTGTAATAAGCGGTATAATGTAGAGATCATCGAAAATAAGCCCCTTCAGGGCGAGGCAAGTTCGACTTGTCTGGGCTTTTTTTCCCGATAATTACCAGCGTTCTATACATTATCCCTTGCATATCCCGCTGCTTCGGGTTTGCCTTTGTAGGCGCATTGCGAGGAGGAGCGGGTGAATCCGGTGTCAGTGCGTGTGCTTGTATGATACGCAGGTTTATCCAATAAGTGGTAGTGTACCCGCGCACCATTGGCACTTATGCACGCTTCTCTCTGTGTCCGTGTGTGAACGAGAATGACGGGGAGAAAGAGTGCTACGCGGAGATGAATGAACGGAATGATATTTATATTACAAAATCGCTAAAAAATAATAAAAAAATCAGAATCAATTTGTGGCGCTCTGTTGATCCTGTGGCGCTGCGCCACACAGTGTTCAATATATGGAAACACTGCTCCCCAATGCTTTTATGAATGAAGACAGCCGCATGTGAGAAGGAGTTCACCAGTGTTGCGATAGTTCACTTTCTACGTCAACTAGTTCAAAGTTCAGTTCACAAATTTAAAAATGAACTAGTTCAGTTAAACGTTCATAATTCAAAATTTTGAACTAAGTTCACAGTTCCAAAAAATAAACTAGTTCATAGTTCATTTTTTCAATATGTTGCTGTGAGCTATTATTTTTTTCCGGTATTTTGAACATAGAGCCCACTTCGTGGTTTGTCTAAGTTGAAATAGAGTTGTTGAATCAAGCATCGTAGCGAAATACAGTTTCTATCGTGTTTTATTGCACATTTAGCGCATTTTGTAAATCCCATTGATTTCTGTTGGAAGACTCATTGCTCGTTGGCCGGAAGCGGAAAGGGGGGTTTTTCACATTTGGTTGTAGTCTTTTCGCTTGGTTCTAGCCCTACTGTTGAGTCGGAGAACCGAGCGAAAAGACTACAACCAAACGTAAACAGCCCCCATTTCCGTTTCCGGCCAACAAGCAATGATTCTAGGAGGTATTCTAGTCCGCTGAGCTATGAACCAGAGAGCTAACGTTATGGATATTACATATTTATAATTCGATATTCGTCTCAGCCTTTATACCACAGATACTTTAGGGTCTATAGCATATAACCGTGCTGTCTGATTACAGTTTGATTCATTTTTCACAATATAACAGATCTCGTTTTGAAGAATAGTAACCGCGCCATTCGTTTCAATGGGAATCGGGACGGTCTATACTTTCAACATAAAGTGTATTTATATTTTTTAATTCGTCCCAGCCTTTACACCACAGACACTATAGAAAAATGTACTCCAGGTTTACCAATAGTCTTCCCAATATTATTATTACTACTACTACAACTATAGTTATTATTAAGGAAAGAAATACGATCTTCATGTGCATATAGCAGGGGTCCCCAACCTTTTCAGCACCAAGGACCGGTTTGATTCTCCAAAAAATTTCACGGACCGGCGGGGCGGGCCCGCCAAAGGTTGCCAATTTGTTGATATTTTCATATAGTGTTGTGCATGCATTCATTTAAAATAACTAGTTCCAGTTATTGATGAACAGTGAAGGTAACAAACTCTTAAAAAAGAATGTGAACTTGAACAAGTGAAAAAACTATGAAACATAAATATATTGAACTAAACTTGAAGTAACATCTATCAAGTGTAAACATGCACAACACAAAATGTCAGTAAGGGAACTTAACACGCGTTTGTGAGGCCACAAAATAGGCTACAATTCATTTTAATCAGTGGGAGCCCTGTGCTTGTTTCCCTGCAACAAGAAGGTTCCATCTGGGGGTGATGGAAGACAGTGACACCCTTAGCGGGTTTGAAATGTCCAATCGATTGCGCAATTTGGTTTTAGTTGCATTCATTGCCGAAAACCCGGCCTCGCATAGGTACGTGGTGGGAAATGGAAGCAACGTTTTCAGCGCTTTTACAGATATCTTGGGATACTCTGCTTTGGTTTTGATCCAAAAACCCGCCAGAGAGGTTTAATCAAACACACTTTTAAGACCACCAACATCATTAGCTATTTCGATCATTTGATCTTCCTCCTGCACTGACAAGTGATTCAGGACATTGACAAATGGGTTGCGGATCCACTCATTCGTTCGCGTGGATCTTTGGAGGATGGGAAGTCACGTTCAAATTCATTTGAAAGCGCAAAGAGTTGATCGCGCACCAGCTGCGAGAGAATTGTTCCTGCCTCAGTCTCTCCCAAAATCCCCACTAATGTTTGGAACATATCGAATACTCCCCTGTCCACTCGTCGTCCCCACAAATCAAGCTTGGCTTTAAATGCAGCAGCTATATCTGCCAGTTTAAAGACAGTCGTCATTCTCCCCTGGAGTGTCAGGTTGAGCTGAGCTCATAGTGTGACACTACTGAACTGAACAAGTGAAGTGAGCTTAGGCTGCGCACGCAGCCGCTGAAGCCAATACGTGTTGAGGACGGGACAGACACAGTTATGCCTGAGAAAATAAGTTAAGACCTTGCCAAAAATGCAAACATGTTATATGCAATATAACAACTGCATATATACCGGTACTTATGGCATGTAAAAGAGTGACAGTATTGCGAAGTAAATTGAGTTTATTAAGTGTGCATGCATTTTGCATGATTTAATTATTATTTTATTGTTTTTCTATTCATGTCGTAGCCTACCTACGGCCCGGTTAGGAATGTCCCGCGGCCCGGTACCGGTCCGCGGCCCGGTGGTTGCGGACCACTGGTCTATAGCATATAACCGCATTTTCTGATTACAGTTTAATGTAACAGTAAGCTGACAACACCGCAACTGCAAATTAACCACACGGAGAAAACCATGGCAACCGGTCAAACAAATGTTCTCATTCTGCTCGCGCATCCGCCATGTTGATAAACAAATAACCCCCCATTGAACGAAGTTAAACCGAGTGCGCGTGCCGTTCTCAGACACCAGAATGAACGAGTTCACAGTAACGGGCAGTAATCAGGCAGTAATACAGTACGTTCAGTTCACGTTCGCCGAAAATATGAACGAATTCATGAAATATCGTTCAATGAACGCGTTCAGGCACAACACAGAACAAAACAGAAGAACAAAAAAAATATATAAGACAACGGATCAGTTATTTAAAAATATCAAAACAAAATGATCACGGAGTTCACGTCTGAGTGTCGGCTACAAGCGCGATTAACTAAGTGCAAAGACGCAACATATTATTTATTTAGCTGACCACTTGTTTTTTATCCCGACAAAAGCCTCGAAAGGCCAATTCCACTGGTCTCTCTCGTAGATCGCACCATCTTTCTTTGTTTAATGCGACTGCATCACCTTATCTTACATGATCAGCAGCTCGCGGATTCCTTTCTTTTCAGTTAGAACTGCTCACGATGATATGCTGCGTTGTCTCTTTTGAGACAATGCAACACCTCTACCCAAGCCCCCCCCCTTGAACCGCGGAGCCGTCGCATTTACATCAGAATGAAACCCAATAAACCGCCAATGTGTGTAGGGTCCGGGAGGGCAAATTGGGGTTCTAGCTCAAGCAGGCAATTTACCTCGGGCAGTGTAAACGCGCGGACCGTGCCGCGAAAAAGACATGCATAAGATGGCATATTAGGCATTCACGCGCTGCTCGAGTGGCAAGCAGTGCGAGAGCCTACTGCTCTCCGACCACAGTCGCAAAACTGTGGTCACGTAGACCAGAGTTCTGCGACTGAGGGCGTTGCTTGTCATCTGGAAATAAATATATTATTTCATCAAAATAGTTTATTGTGTTTTATTAAATTATCAGTAAGTAACATCTCAAAATGTAAAAAAGATTTATGGGAAAAATTCGGAACGGTTCAAAATGTTTTTCGGGACGTTTCCGGGACGGTGGTGAAAAAAGTTCATTTTTAACCCTGCTTCACAGATATCTCATTATTTTAAACATTTATCTGAACCACCCTAGCCCTTTACTTAACTAAAGTAACCGTTATCCTAACTTAACTTGGCCGTTTCTTCACCAAACTAACCAATTTCTTAACCACACTTAGACTTATCCAAACCATGCTGCTATCTTAACTAGCCCTTATCTTAACCATGCTAACGTTAATTTTAACATGCTAACCCTTTTAAAGATTTTTAAAAAAGCCGAGATCCGTTGTTGGTTTGAATTAATGTTAATAGTTTGAATCCTTTCATATATGGGCTCACTTGTTCTACAAATAACTTGATGGTAAATCAAGCTATATGATGATGATTTGTTCTTCTAGGTGTGACATCATGGTGTTCTTCTTCTGTCATTGCCTCGCCTGGTTCATCGCAGACTATATCCAACTACGAGGAGTCCAGGTACCGGCCTCTTAAAGTTATAATCTTATTTAGTTTTTATCTCAAATTGTAATCGTTGGTTATTAGGTAAGTGCTTCATGCAGTGCTCAACTATTGTTCTTCTTTGGCTTTATTCTTTCTTTCTTTGTTATTTCTTTCTTTGTTCCTTTTTCTATCTTTGTTTGTTTGTTTGTTTGTTTGTTTCTTTGTTTGTTTGTTTCTTTGTTTGTTTGTTTCTTTCTTTGTTTCTTTCTTTCTTTCTTTCTTTCTTTCTTTCTTTCTTTCTTTCTTTCTTTCTTTCTTTCTTTCTTTCTTTCTTTCTTTCTTTCTTTCTTTCTTTCTTTCTTTCTTTCTTTCTTTCTTTCTTTCTTTGTCTCTTCCTTTGTCTCTTCCTTTGTCTCTTCCTTTCTTTCTTATTCTCTACAAATTTGGGACCCTACTCCTTCAACATTTGTTCACCTAGAGACTTGATTCCACTTTTAAAATGTTCATTTTAGTTTGGAATCGCACGCTACCACTCAACATTTTACAATGGGAGGACGGCCTTGCCGTCCTCCCTACTACTTTACACTTTACAACTGGGTCAATTTCTAAACAAATCAGCACACTTGTGTCTTCAAATGTATCTTATCAAATCTTGTTTATTTTCCGTTGGTCTCAATGACTTGCATTGAGGCTAGAGCTTGAGCACGTTCTATTGACGCTCTAGCCCAAGGTGGCTCTGACAAAAGCTAACCATTTCGGACGTTGCTGAGCCTAACGATGTCAATATTTAATACAATGCTAAGCTTAAAACGGTTATTTCTTGTATCACTGGCTTTACAATTATTAATCAATGAAAATATGATTGCTATATATCGGCTGTTTGTGTGGGGCTAAGGGCTTGCTGCTTCTTGCATATCCTGTGTACTTCAGGTAGAAGCTAAATACTAATGTTAACTATATTTTTCATGTCACACAAACAATATTTCATATGAAAGCTTGGAATCCAAGGAATTCAAGATCAATTGAGCATCAGTCAAACCAACCAACAGAATGATTTCAATAGCAAATAATCGCATAATACAAAACCAAAGTCTGTTGTATTTTCCATCCCACAAAACAAACTAGCTTTAATTTAATTTAATTAATGTGATGGGATAGGAGAAGAAGCATCCAAACAGCACAGTCACATGCTCTCTTCTGCTGGATGAGAAGTCACCCATCTCATCCACCAGACCTAGGTAAGATCCATAGTCACGATCTATAGGGCTTATCTAGGTTGAGCTATGATCAGGTATTCACAATGAAGCTCCTTATACCTATTTTTTTTTTTTGTAGGGATTCTTATTCTAGTTTTTAATACCCGTACCTCAGCCTGTGACTGTTCAGAGATAAACTTTGGCCAGACACCCTTTTGGAGGAAGTCTGTGCCTTTCCACCGCAGGGAGGACGGTCACAATTATGTTCTGCTGACATTATTTAAAACCCCCAAAAGTATCTGCTCCGAGGGTAGTACTTTCCAAAGTACAGGTACGTTGGGGATCGACCAAATTTAAAACTCTGCAGCCGCAAACTGACTAGTTGTTTAGTTGACTTCGACATGCACTAAATCACACACACACTCCCGTTGTACATCCATATTGGTCAACTACATTCATGCCCTGTATTTTTCGAATAAAGGTTGGTTTTGAAAACACTGTATGCTATGATATGCTATGCCATCACACAGCCTGTGATGGACTTCTTTTAGTTATCAAACAGGGAACCTCAAAAGCATTTGTCTCCAATAAATGGAGGGATTTGAGAATTCTCCAAAAACCCACAAGGCACCCGCTTAAGATAACCCCCTCCATCCCGACCACGTCAGACGCTATACAGCTTTACATTTGGATTAAAAAGTGAAACTCTATAATGATTGTGCACTTTAAATACATAGGATATTGAGGTGAAAGATCCCAGTTACCTATTTCTGGTACTGTGTGTTTTCAGGGCGGGGCGTTGAGCTACTCTAAGCTGGACTACTCGTTGGCCTGGTTGATCAGAGAGTCTTTGTCGCTACACATCTTCCTGTCGGCGTTGTTGGACCCCACGGTCAGCTGGAGGTCCAGCCGCTACCGCCTGCGCTGTGGTGGCACCGCCGACGAGATCATCGACGTGTAGCAAACCGTTGCCCTTGGACAACACCAAGACGAATATGTTTATTATATATCGAGGACTTGTTCTCAAAGGTTTTTTTTTTTTTTTTTAAACACACAAACCAGGAAGTAAGAAAATGTGATTTTAGTTTAAGTTTTATATTGGTGTGTGTGTGTGTGTGTGTGTGTGTGTGTGTGTGTGTGTGTGTGTGTGTGTGTGTGTGTGTGTGTGTGTGTGTGTGTGTGTGTGTGTGTGTGTGTGTGTGTGTGTTGTACAAATTTGTATTATTAATATTTATGTTTTATTGGTGCTCTTAGAAACTTGGAAAAGACTCAGAATCCGTTCAAATCTTTCACAAATGAAAACAATTTGAACTGTTTATTTTTACATACATTTATAAACAGTTTGGTGTACAACTTTTACATGTGACAAGATTGAAGGTAATAACAAAATTGCAATTTTCTTTTTTTTCTTAAAATTGGTTTTGATGAAGTCATTAGGAATTAGGATAAATGTATCATTCCAAATAACACTGCTCAAAAATGAAATAAAATCAGCCAATTTTAGATTTTGTTGTTGAAATATTTTACTTAGATTTCTGACATCCAAATTGGAGCTGGTTAGAACTTCTAAATGAAATGTATTTATTTATTTAAACATTTCCATTTTTTTTATTGCTTAAAAAAATAATTGATTAAGAGATGTGCGTAAAATAGGAAATAATTTTAATTAATGAGTTTTGAATAGGTTGAATTCTTTGTACAAATTAGATTCTAAGAATGTTTTTTTTTATTGTAACATTTTGATTTTGGCTTAGTAGTTACTATGATTAAAAGAAAACGTAGGAAATCCAAAATTTTTACATTTGAACTAGTTGGATGTATTCCTTATTTTTTTCTTTTCTTATGGTGGGATTCTTATAATTCAAACATATGTTGAAAAATATATTTAAAAAATTGTTTTTCTGAAAAAATGCAGGATTGTTTTTGTAGTATTTTTGTTCTATTGTTTTCCAAGAAACATTTCCTCTGCCTGTGTTTCTACAGATGTGTTGTTGAAACTGATGGGGCTGAATAAAAAAAGCAAAGATAAAACCCATCATAAAACTGTTGTTCAAATATGTCTCCCTTCCCATATTATAATTTTGATTATACAATTTAGATTTTACTTCAGTTTCCAGGCGCATCCTGGCCTTTTTCATAATAAAAAGGAACTGGTTACTGGTAGCACTTTAAAATAGGGTTACATTAAGGGACAATAACTAAATATTAATGAAGACTGGTTAATTAAGTAAGTATTAACAAAGTTAATTATCTATCTGTCAAGTAAGCATTTACTTATTGTGGTAGTGCTAACAAGGGTTATATTCCTTTTACCCGAGGAAGTCATTTATACCTTATCCCTGCTCCTAAGCTGATGATGCAATATAATAACGCTTATTTCTTTTATTAACGTTCATTAGTCTGAAGATTTGGTAAATTCACACAAATTCAACTCCACGAAAACAAATAGTGGGCAGCATATTACCAGAAAGTTTTAATTTCCCCACCTGCTGTATTTGAACTGATCTGATGGCTATATCTGACAATCCTACATATTAAGAATAAGCTACCTTTATATGCTATCACTACATAGTCAAAGTTAGCATTAACAGATGTTAATGTTTGAATTCAATCTGAAACAACGGGTTACCTTATTGTTGTTAACCTGACGTTTATGAGCACAATGTATTTACATTGACATCTGTTGAAGGTGGATTTTGTAAATTGTATATGATATTGGATAGTTATGAATAATAATAATGAATAATTTTTTATCTATTATATTGTGAGTATTTTAGATGCTAGATTCTTTCAATATAGCATGCTATTATGACACTCCTGTAGCATTGGCTTAGCTAACCTAACTAACCTGCTAACCTGGTAGCATTTAGCAACAAAAGGTGTTATTATCACTGTAAACATAATACACTGGTTCCTGCCTTTATGTTGCATTGATTTTGTATTGTCCTTACCCTGACCCTAACTCCTTCACCTTAACGCTCCAACCTTAGCCCTGGATGGGTTTCATTAGTAGTTCCACTTCCTCTTAGCTCTTGGTATCACATTGCAGCACACGTCGAATGGAGGCCACTTAGAGTGCAGAAGGAAAGACGGGCAGGAGATTTAAATCAAACGCACCTGCCCTTGTACACCTTCAGTCCAAAGTATCATGGATGGGCTGCCGTTATATGCTGTCGTGGCAATTTCTCTACCAGAGCAAAAAGCACACAATACTTGCAGACAATTGGTGGTCATATATATTTGTAATAAAAGTACGAACAAAGATACATCACAACATGCATCAACAAACAACATAATAGGCATACACTACAATAATCTGAGGCCTCAGATGGGAGTTCGCCCTGCGTCTTACTTCATACTCTAAAGGTACGCTCGGGGAAGACCGCTGAGTGACTAAATTCAGGAGTTTTTATACACTTAGATCGGATCCTTGAGGGCAGTGGGCCCCCAATAAACCAAAAGCCTTTGTTAACCAGATGTTAATCTATTGATTGTAGTTCCTTAAGAGGTTGAGAAGGTGGTTGAGGCTGTTCCTTATCACCTTTTGCTTCTCTGCGCTCCCCAGGTGGTCAAGGAAAACAGGCCCAAACCAAACTACAGACAACACGGAAACGGATGTGAAACCTGATTACATCACATGAAACACTAAGATTAACATTTAAGAAGACCCTGCAGAATAGCAAGATGGCAAGACAATACACGGAACGGAATGTGAAACCAGATTACATCACACGAAACACTAAGATTTACCCTTTAGACAACCCTACAGAATAACAGGGTGGCAAGATCATACACGGAATAGTATACAAACCATTCATAAAGAAAAATGTAACATGTAGATTTTCCGTCACAATGCTTAGACATATGTTGCTTTTTACAAGTCCTCAGAATTGCCTGCAGACTCATTTATATGAGGCCAAGGTGTCTACCGCATATACATCAGCACTTGGTAATGTGCTGCAAATCATATTCTGTGGTAAGCATCCCACGTTTTATATGCATTAGTGCAAAGGAAGGCTATGCAGAGTCCAGCTGATGATGCTAGCTACTACAGGGATCCAGTGTAGATCAAGGAAGGGGGGGATCACATGATGAAATTTCGGTACGTTAACACATGATGTGCTGCGACATTCTGGATAAGCTGCAAATGTTTGGTCGCGGAGGCCGGGAGTCCAGCCAGGGGCGAGTTGCAGTATTCGAGGCGGGATATGAAGAGCACTTGGATCTAGAGCTCTGATGCTTTCCTCCTGGTTGTCCATTACCAGACCGAGGTTCCTCACAGTTGCTGATGGAGTTACGGATGAGAGGGATGAGGCTCTGTCACCACGAGAAGAGCTGTCTCTGTGGAGTGTCGGGTCTTGAGGCCTGACAGATGAGGGGCAAGCAGATTGTTTTTTGAGAGATAGGACAGTTGGTTCCAGATGGCACATTCCAGAGTTTTAGAAAGGAATGAAAGAAGAGAAACCGGTCTGTAGTTCCGGATTTCAGTGGTGCCAATGTCAAGGGTCCATTTCTTAAGGAGTGGCTTGATTCTAGCAGTCTTGAAAGACACTGGAATACGGCTTGAAGTGAGCAGAGTTTATGAGGGTGATGAAGAATTGCAGGATGTCTGTGCAGAAAGCCTATAGAAGGGAGTAGGGGATAAGGTCAAGGGGCCGGTGGTGGCATGGTTAAGCGTAAATATTCTGAGGATATTTTCATAGGAGAGAGGAAAAAAGTGGTTAAAAACTAAAGGTAGGGGGAGAGAGGATGGCGGTAGAGGTAGAGGAGCTGATCGCCCTGGTCTGGGGTGGAAGGGACAGACGAAGTCCAAAGAGGAGGAAGAGGGATAAATGCAGTCTCGGAGTCTCAGTGGAGAGCAGAGAGAATGGTTCTAGAGAAGGTTGTAAAGGCAGAACAGTTGATGTGAGAGTAGAACGAGAGGGATTCCAAGTTACGGGAGAAAGTAACAAAGTGATGGTCAGACACAGGGAGCGGGGTAACGGAGAGAGCTGAGGTTCCGCAGGACCTCTTGAATATCAGGTCAAGTTGGTTCCTGGCCCTTTTTCGCGTTAAAGCCTATCTTCCCTAACCGGTTTCTGCAAAGAAAATAATTTGATAACGTTATTTTGTAGCTATCACTTTTAGCATTTGCCTGTGGCCACTTTCCTCCACAGGCCCTGTAATCTAATATAATAATATAAGGGATAAGGAATAAGGCGGAGGAAGGTTGGGGGATATATATGCATGCTTAAAGCAGCCCTGGAGCCTTGGATATTTGTTGTGTAGTGTGGGAGAATACGGGAGCCGCATTCTGGAGGAGCTGCTGAGGACAGATGGCACATGGAGGCAGACCAGCCAGAAGTGTTGAAACGGGAGGTGACCAGAGCCTGACCCAAACCAGGCTGGCCCGGCTGAGGCAGGACTTACAGTCTCTGATGGAGAGGGTGGTCACAGCAATTCATTTCAATATTTTGAATTCTGCATAACTCAGCCATTTTTTATTTAGAGGCTTTAATCAGAATTGTCCACGAATTATAACGCCCCTTATGGGGAAAGTGGTATCAATCAGGAGGCTTGCTTACCAGGAATAAATTAGTTTCCGACCAATTTAAAATCAGGCTACGATAATATTTTATAAAATTGTTTTGAAATCTATTTTGAGGTAAAGTCATAAAGTGACAAGATTCAAGTCCTTAATTCAAGAAGGAAATCATAATCTAACGAGACATTTATTTGAACATTTTAAAGAATAAAGTCTTACAATTTGAGAACAAAGTTAAAAAATATTTAAATAACAAAATTGGAAAAATAAATGTTAAGCATAAAAGCCAGCTGGATCTGGTTCCCTTCCAGGTCCTGACTTCTGCCTACAGCCAAAACCAGCTTGTGGCGACTCCTACGGGGGTCGCGCCGGGGATTCTGGGGATCCGATATGCCGGTTGGGAAAAAGGTGTTTTATTGTCTTTTTGTGTTGGGGTTAAAGGGTTTGGGGTGTGTGGTCGGTAGGGTGTAGTTGTGTGTTGTGGAGTGTTAACTTGTTGTGTGTAGTGTTGCCGCCACCGTAACCGAGAATTGCATGTATGTTGGTTGGGTGTGCTGTGCGCTGTGTGTTGTGTCGTTGTTAAATAAATGCAACTCTCGGAGTCGTGCGGTGTATGGGGCCCGAGAGTTGCGTATCCGCTTGACCTGGGCTCTCGTCTCGTCCTTCCCGCGCTGCTTGCCACAATATTATGCTCTGGTAATTTTGGTATTTTATCAGTGTTAGAATTTGTAAACGCGATTTTATTTTAACTATAGATTAGGAAGTAGCTACTAAGCTAACAAAGGCTGTGCAACTTTGTTGATAGACATGCTTAGCATCTGATCTAAACGGTACCGGCCTCCGCGCCGTCCGTGAGAGCGCCGCTAGCACTGGAAACCACAGAGCTGAGCGGTTCTCCGGCGCCACTATAATCAGGGAAAATCTCTCCTGTCTGACCCGTTCCAGAAGAGGAAGGATCAGCTGGAGCGGGGGAAACGCATACAAGAGAGCCCGCGGCCAAGGTGTGTGCGCCAACGCATCTACCCCTAATGGGGGGAGATCCCGAGGGTTGAGAGAGAACCACCACCTGCAGTGCATGTTCTCCCTGGACGCGAAGAGGTCCACCTGAGCCGTTCCGAACCTCTGCCAGATCAGTCTGACAATGTCGGGATGTAACCGCCACTCGTCTCGGCGGGGACCGCCGCGAGACATGAGGTCTGCCCCGAAGTTCTGGGCGCCCGCGATATGCAGGGCTCTCAGACTGAGGAGAAAAACTCGGTCAACAGAGGATTACTCTTGCATGGATGGATGCATGTTTGTCCTTAGCCTCAGGTTCAGACTCTCCATTTGGTGTGTTTCCTTGTACCATTTCAGGTAAGAATGGCTGTTTATTTTTCCTTTTCAGGTTGATTCGATACATGGCTAGACTTCTCATTCAGAGATTTTTGCATGGAAACGATTTCAGGTGAGTTAGGAACTTTAGCCGGTTCATCAGGTAAGTCATTTTCACAAGAGAGGATATCCTGATATTCCAGTGGTTCCGAACCAGGTGGATTTACACATGGCTCTCCTTCAGATTTTTCATATTTCTCTCTGTGAGTGTCTGTGTTCTTCATTGGGTTGTCAATGATTTTGATGAAACGTGTCTCTTTTATTCCATGTGATGGCTCAAAGTGATAACAGATATCTTCGTCATCCTCTTGATTCCAGCTGTTATCCTCTGGTTGATCTGGGCTTTTCGAGGTTTACTAATGCGCTCTGGTTCCTCCTCTTCTGCGAGAGAAAACCACAAGGGAGAAAGAGATCCCTATGGAGTGTTCCCAGAGGTACATCCTCTTTCTCTGGTCTCACTGTATATACACTGTGTAGGCATTCCTCCCATTCGTTTGGTGACTATATACAGGTGCTGGTCATATTATTAGAATATCATGAAAAAGTTGATTTATTTCATTAATTCCATTTAGAAAGTCAAACCTGTAGAATGTATACATTCATTCCAAACAGACTGATACATTATAAGTGTTTTTTGCCAAAAAGAAGATGATTATAGCTGACAACCAATGAAAACCCTAAATTCAACATCTCAGAAAATTAGAATATGGTGAAAAGGTCAGATATTGAAGACACCTGGTGCCACACTCTAATTAGCTAACTAACTCAAAACACCTGGAAAAGCCTTTAAATGGTCTCTCGTTTTGATTCTGTATGACACACAATCATGGGGAAGACTGCTGACTTGACAACTGTCCAAAAGATGACCATTGATACTTTAAAGAAGGAGGGCAAGACACAAAAGGTCATTGCCAAAGAGGTTGGATGTTCCCAGAGCTCTGTGTCCAAGCACATTAAAGGCCCACTATGCAACTTTTTTAGCCAAAATTACATTAAGTATGCAGGTTGAGAGTTATGCTGATGGTTCTGCATCCATTTCTGGGTTGATTGGTGGGTGCGTCATTTACCCATGTCGCCTCTCCAGTGAAAAAGCGCATATGCAACTTGATCTGTTCGGACCGACACAATCCGGATGTGACGCAGCGGAAGTATCCTCGAAAATGTAGTCAGATTGTAGTTTCGAAAATGCTTTACGGCACAGACACACACCCAAACATGGCACCGGCTAGATATAAACAGCCAGTTGCGAGGCAATTGTTGTCCGAGGTAGGAAACCCAAACGCCGCCGTGTTTGGGTGCATGATAGAGTTTAGATCGGGTTAGATTAAATAATCTCGGATATAAATAACGATCTCATCTCATCGTCATCCGTTTATCCGGGGTCGGGTCGCGGGGGGAGCAGCTCAAGCAGGGGGCTCCAGACTTCCCTTTCCCGGGCCACATTGACCAGCTCTGACGGGGGGATCCCGAGGCGTTCCCAGGCCAGTGTTGAGATATAATCTCTCCACCTAGTCCTGGGTCTTCCCCGAGGTCTCCTCCCCAATGGACGTGCCTGAAACACCTCCAAAGGGAGGCGCCCAGTAGGCATCCTTGCCAGATGCCCGAACCACCTCAGCTGACTCCTTTCTAAGTAAAGTAGCAGCGGCTCTATTCCGAGTTCCTCACGGATTACTGAGTTTCTCACCCTATCCCGAGACGCCAGCCACCCTTCTGAGAAAACTCATCTCGGCCGCTTTTACCCGCGATCTCGTCCTTTCGGTCATCACCCAACCATCATGACCATAGGTGAGGATAGGAACGAAGATCGACCGGTAGATCGAGAGCTTTGCCTTGCGGCTCCGCTCTCTTTTCGTAACAACGGTGCGGTACAGCGAACACAATACCGCCCCCGCTGCTCTGATTCTCCGGCCAATCTCACGCTCCATAGTACCCTCACTCGCGAACAAGACCCCGAGGTACTTGAACTCCTTCACTTGGGCTAAGGACTCATAAATAACGATAATCGGGTTAAATAACTTCACATGGTGTGTCTGGTGTGTTTCCAGCATTCGTAGTGTTGATCAGCAGAGAAATAGTCCGCCAAGACGTTGAGGTTGCTTAGCAGCCAGAGACTGTCCATGCAAGTGAACGGAGCGTTCACTCTTCGTCATAACTATCAAACCAAACATCCTTCACATTCACCGAGCGAACATTCTGAAAGTAAAATGCACATTTCTCGCTAAAAATGTTTCCATAAACGCATTTAATGGCGTAACTATGTTACTATTTCCACCCAGAAAAAAGAAAGATGTCGGCCGTATGCTTCTGTGCAATGGTCACTACTATGGTCACTACAGTAACGAATTGCTTTACGGCACCGACCCACAAACACGGAACCGGCTCGATATAAACACAAGTAACTAATGGATTGTTATATTCATCATAGATCAGCCGACTAAAAAGAGACAGAGAAACCCAATGTCGGAGGAACAGAAGAAGAGAAAAGGGAGACAGACCGACAGAGAGGCCAGACACGAGTAAACGTTGGGCAAGCTTTTCAGGAATAGCGTGAACTGAAAGAAAAAGAAGACTGCAAATCAGACGCCGACTCGGCCGCGTTGCTTTTGAAATTGAAAGTACCCTTGGGTGAACTTTGTCTGCGTAATATTCTTGATTCTGATAGTCTCTGTACACATGTGTTTGCTCAACCATTTTTTTGAGCCCTGTAAAAATTGTTTTCTCGACCGTTTTGTTGTGAGCCCTGTTTGTTTCTAGCTTGCTTGGTTGCAACCATATAAACACCTTTGTTTCCATTGGTATTTTGCTTTTCGTCTGTCTCGTTCCCAGATACAGACTGAATCCCCGAATCCAGGTTCTTGTTTATTTCGATTATTATGTTGGCCAAACCTCTTACACTGATTGTTCTGTTCAACCTAAGATAAAATAATTATAACCTAGGGTATAAATTCTCCCCGTCAACTATAAAAAATGATGGATTTATGTTTATTGCAATGCAAATACATTTTATACATTACATTTTAAAAATGTATACATTTACATGTATAACCTTGCCTACACTTTATGAACATCTATTTCGGACATGGCTCCGCGCATTCGCCGGCTTCTTTGAAAACAAATGCACATGGCTCGCGTAGAAGAGCATGGGGAAGGGACGTCAACTAGTTGTTACGACAGTGTTGTGAAATATCTACTACGAAGGTTTAGGGGGCGCTGTGTAGAGAAATGTGCGTGCCAAAACCAAGAAAACAGCGAAGACATGCCCGAAGTTGCATAGTGGGCCTTTAATAGAGAGGCGAAGGGAGGAAAAAGATGTGGTAGAAAAGAGTGTACAAGCAAGAGGGATAAACGCGCCCTGGAGAGGATTGTCAAACAAAACCGATTCAAAAATGTGGGGGAGATCCACAAAGAGTGGACTGTAGCTGGAGTCAGTGCTTCAAGAAGCACCACACACCGACGTATGCAAGATATGGGCTTCAGCTGTCGCATTCCTCGTGTAAAGCCACTCTTGAATAAGAGACAACGTCAAAAGCGTCTCGCCTGGGCTCAAGACAAAAAGGACTGGACTGCTGCTGAGTGGTCCAAAGTTATGTTTTCAGATGAAAGTAAATTTTGTATCTCCTTTGGAAATCAAGGTCCCAGAGTCTGGAGGAAGACAGGAGAGGCACAGAATCCACGTTGCCTGAAGTCCAGTGTAAAATTTCCACAGTCAGTAATGGTCTGGGGTGCCATGTCATCTGCTGCTGTTGGTCCACTGTGTTTCCTGAGGTCCAGGGTCAATGCAGCAGTCTACCAGGAAGTCTTAGAACACTTTATGCTGCCTGCCGCGGACCAACTTTATGGAGGTGACGATTTCATTTTCCAACATGACTTGGCACCTGCACACAGTGCCAAATCTACCAGTACCTGGTTTAAGGACCATGGTATCCCTCTTCTTGATTGGCCTGCAAACTCACCTGACCTTAACCCCATAGAAAACCTATGGGGTATTGTGAAGCGGAAGATGCGAGATGCCAGACCCAACAATGCTGAAGAGCTGAAGGCCACTATTAAAGCAACCTGGGCTCTCATAACACCTGAGGAGTGCAACAGACTGGTCGACTCCATGCCACGCCGTATTGCTGCAGCAATTCAGGCAAAAGGAGCTGCAACTAAGTATTGATTGCCATACATGCTGAAACTTTCCATGTTCATACTTTTCAGTTGGCCCACATTTCTAAAAAATCATTTTTTGTACTAGTCGTAACTAATATTCTAATTTTCTGAGATACTGAATTTGGGATTTTCAGTAATTGTCAGTACTAATCATCCAAATTAAAAGAAATAAACATTTCAAATATATCACTCTGTGTGTAATGAATTGATATAATATGTAAGTTTCACGTTCTGAATATAATTACTGAAATAAATCAACTTTTTCATGATATTCTAATAATTTGACCAGCACCTGTATATTGTCGACTCCCAGTTTGTGTTTACTTCTGAGACGAAGATTGTGGGCTAGGACTCGGTCTCCAACATCCAAGGTAGACTCACGAATGACTTTGTCAAACCTCTTCTTGTTTTTGTCAGCCACTTTGCAAGAGTTATTGATGGCTACTTGGTAGCTCTCCTCAAGATGGCTTCTCAACTTTTTCACATGCTGTGAATGTGAGAGGGGCTGTTTGTCGCTGACTGGTAGTCCAAAAGCAATATCAATGGGCAGCAGGGTTGCACCCAAACATAAGTTCATATGGGGAGAAGCCTGTGTCGTCATTTCTGGTACAGTTGTAAGCCTGAGTAAGCGGCTTAACAAAGTCACACCAGCGGGTTTCCTCTGTGTCCTTCAATGTTGGTACATTGCTCAACATACTCAGTAAAGTCTTGTTGTAGCGCTTTACAGGATTACCTCTGGGGTGATACGGGCAGGTTCTCACTTTGCGTATACCTAGCAGGGGGCACAGTTCTCGGATGGTATGTGATTCGAAATCTCTTCCCTGGTCACTATGGAGTCGCTCTGGAAAACCATAATGGACTAAGAAGTGTTCCAACATACTCTTCGCCACAGTACTGGCCTTTTGATCTCTTGTAGGGATGGCCATGGCGTACTTGGTGAAGTGATCTGTGACCACTAAGATGTCTTTTTTGTTCTTGCTATCAGGCTCTATTGAGAGGAAGTCCATGCAGACGAGCTCCAGCGGCCTGGTGGTATTGATGTTTACAAGTGGGGCTGCCTTGTCAGGAGGGGCTTTTCTGCAGACACATCTCTCACAAGTCTTCACTTTCTTCTCAATCTCTTAAGCCATTTTGGGCCAATAGAAGCAAGATCTGGTAAGTTCAACTGTTCGCTTGATTCCTAGATGGCCCATATTATCATGTTATGTATTATCAGGTTTTGCAACACAGTGGATCTGAGGGCCTCAGGGAGAACGAACTGCATCAGAATCTCTGTTCCAGACAGGCGCTTTCGGTAAGGAAGATCATCTTGTAGCTCAATCATCTTGTAGACCGTCCTCCTCATAACTCATGTCATCTTCCACCACACCATGTTGCCTTCGGGACAGACCATCTGCATCGAGATTGTGTTTTCCGGCACTGTATTTGATGTCGAAGTTGAATGTGGACAATGCTGCCAGCCAGCGGTAGCTAGCGGCATCTAGCTTCGCTGTGGTGAGAAGGTAGGTTAAAGGATTGTTATCTGTGATAACAGTGAATGTGTTACAATACAGATAGTCGTGAAATTTGTCTGTTATGGCCCATTTAAGGGCCAAAAATTCAAATTTGTGAGCAGGGTATCTGGACTCACTGCGGGATAAACCTTCGCTTGTCACTCTGTTCTGTTCTTGGTACAGAGCAGCTCCAAGAAAGATGGTGCTTACATCTGTATGAAGGAAGTACTGCAGTTTTGGATCAGCATAGCCTAGCACAGGTGAAGAGGTAAGTTTTTCTCCAACGTTCTCCAAGCGGTTCCTTGGGGTTTAGATATTTACCGTCACCTTGACTCGATTTACAGCCTTTCCGACGAGGTTGATAGCCTGGGGCTTATTTCTCCTCACCAGATTGACCTGGACTCAAAATTCTTTCATAACATTAATCTCTAGAATCAGATGCATCTATAAAACCTGGGTCTTATGCCCTAAAAAATTTTACTTTTCCCACAATTTCATATTAAAGCCAAACATGATAAAAAGATTCACAGGCTACAAAAATAATAAAAAATTCACCAAAATCGCCATATAAAATCTTTAGACCAAGCCTCACAAAAAACCTCAAACAGAATTTGTTTTATTTAGTTCCATTTGAGAAATATAGACCAATGAAGTTGGAGCAGTTAGCTCATTTTTCTTATATGGACATTTTGTTATAGTATAAAAAAAACATACGACTATTATTAGGTGGATACCAACTACCCATAAACCCAAATTGTGGTACTGCACCCAAAGGTGGCGCTATTTTTTAAAAATATGAACTAGCCTTATTTCTCCTTTACCAGAAAGATAGATGATCTGATACCAGAGAGAAAGGATAAGGGTTACTAGAATCCGGGTTGGAGTCCCAGAGAAAGTACCAAGTTCCTTTAGGTCGGGTTGGAGTCCCGACGCGGATACCAGAGAGACTGTTGATCTGATCTTAAATACATTGCACTCATTTATTTGCATATGTTTTCTTTTACTTATTTATTATTTTATTTTATTGTATGACAATGTTTATATGTGAAGCACTTTGAGTCTGCCTTGTGTATGAAAAGTGCTATATAAATAAAGTTGCCTTGCCTTGCCTTGCCTAGATTGACCTGGACTCAAAATTCTTTCATCATATTAATCTCTAAAATCAGATGCATCTTTTTCACCATGGACTTCTGCTATGCTATAAATATGTTTACTTCTCCCACAATTTCATAGAAAAGCCAAATTTCCACAGTCTCAACCCATTTTGCCTACATAATATATATAATAATAGGCAAAAAATGTAGGCAGGCTATACATCATTTATCTGTACTTTTTACACACTAAGTAATTTAATTAATACACACACTGATATTCCTGTTCATAATGTAAATATTTGAAATTGTTGTATTTATTTAATTACGTAGTGTGTGTAAAAAGTACCCATAAATCAAGTATAGCCTGCCTTAATTTTTTGTATGCAAACTTATATAGTATATAGTTCACAGGTATGTTTTGATATTGGTAGGTGAAAAGGTCAAGTCGTATCATAGATTTAGAGCATATTGTAACGGCGGCCAAGATGTACACAGAGTCAGGCTTAACTCACCAGTAGCTCTGACTACGTCCCATACACCGCACGCCTGCAGGCTACTTTTATTCCACACCAACAACGCACGAGGAACAGCAGACCCAATGAACAAGCATGCATAGTCAGTGGCGGTGGCGGCAACGATAAACACACATGTTAACATTGAACAACACACAACTAAATAATACCCCGAACCCATTAACCCCACTTAACCTAGTAACAAACAAGGGCGACCAAAAACCCTTTGATCAACTCAGAACAGCAACTCCCAGGATCCCCTGCGCCACCCCGGAGGAGTCGACACAATATTTTGAGAGTAAAGAAATTGTATAAAATTAAAAGGTGGGTTTTTAAAAAAGATAAGCTTTGTGTTTTGTGTGGGGCAGTTAGCTGGGTTCATTAGATGTGTTCTGACTTGGGTAGGTGAAAAGGTCAAGCCGCATAAAAGATTTATAGCATTTTTTAACATTAAAAGAATTGTATAAAATCAAAAGGTGGGTTTTTTGAAGCTTTGTGTTATGTGTGGGGCAGTTAGCTGGGTTCATCAGATGTGTTCTGACATGGGTAGGTGAAAAGGTCAATCCGCATCATAGATTTATAGCATATTTTGTGAGTAAAAAAAATTGTATAAAATCAAAAGGTGGGATTTTGGAAAAAATAAGCTTTGTGTTATGTGTGGGGTAGTAAGCTGAGTTCACCATAGCATTTAATAAAATAAATTATACTTTTTTTTTTAATCAATGGGTGTTTTTTGGAGAAAATAAGCTTTGTGTTATATGTAGGGCAGTTAGCTGAGTTCACCCGATGTGTTATGACATGGTTAAGGCAAAAGGTGAAGCCGTATAATAGATTTAAAGCATTTATCAACATTAAACATTGTGTAAAATCAAAAGATTTTGTATTTTCTTTGCAAAATAAGCTTTGTATTATTTAGACAGGCCTTGCATTAACACATCAGTGTTAGTTTGACACAAATTTGTCCCTCGTAGACAGTGCTAAATAGATTTTTCGAATGTGCCGACGTCCAATATAAAACCGACTTTACCACGCTTCGTAAACAGGAACCTTGATACTGCATGCGAAGTACTAACCCGAGCCCTGATGGCACGGTGTTGACCGGAAACTAGTGGGACTGGGGTAAAGGTTGCCTTACGTCACAACGCGGCGGGGTCTTCTTCACTCTTTACCTTTACCCGTGTTCCGAAGTTTGTAAGGAAAGGTTTCTGTCATTCCAATAGCAAAGAAAACACAAGTCTTCGTCATGTTGCAGAACACAGGGTGAGTACACTGCTTGTGCTTAGCTATTGCTGAATGACATCTAATATATATATATATATATATATATATATATATATATATATATATATATATATATATATATATATATATATATATATATATATATTGATAAATATATTGATATATAGAGAGAGAGATGTATGTATATATAGAGAGAGAAAGGGAGAGAGAGAGAGAGATGTATATACATATGTAGATATAGATATATAGATAGATGGTTATATCTTATCAGATCTTATGCAATACACCATTCATTCATTTCCATAACTCTTACATATGAAGGACGCTTGGGACGTCATGTCACAATGGAAACTTAAGAGCTTTGGAATATTGTTGTGTTGTAATAATTGCTTTGTTGATCATTGTTTAGTAATTAATCTTAAAATGAATGGTTATAACTAAGTTTTTATTAGCCTAGGTTATGGTACAGCCCTATTACAGCACACTACTATTCCTGTACTTTCTGATGTGCAATCGCTATAACAATGTACACTGTCAGTGACGCTGCAAATGCAAAACCTCTAGAGGATTCTGCCGTAGCTACAGTTATAGCTATATAACCTCTAGTGGCTTGAGTTGTATTTACAGTCATATAACCTCTAGGTTAGGGGGTTCCCAAACCCAATCCTATGCGATATATCGTGATATATCATACCAGTGTATCATGATCGTATCGCAAAGTCCTTGACGATACCCAGCCCTAAACCACAAGCATAGAGACGGTTGAGTTCCGACCAATGAAAGCCTGTCTTAGCTTGTGCTCAGGAGCATTGAGCTTAATTTGCTTGGTGGCCTTTCTTCTTCATTTCTTTGTGAGCTATGAGGGTTAAGTGGGTCGATGGTGACCTGTTCTTTGAGCAGCGTGTGGATGCAAAGCTGCAGTGTGTGGCCTGCAGTGTACTGACTGAACCGTCCCGCCGGAAGGCCGGTTCTTTCTGCTGCTCTGCTACAGTGTCATGAGTCATGTTTCAGCATTATCTAGCACCACTGCCACCACAGAATAAGGAGCACCCTGTCACACTGATGAGGATCCTGAAACACTTCTGTAACACCATCAGGATCCTGAAACACTTCTGTAACACCGATCAGGATCCTGAAACTCTTCTGTAATACCATCAGGATCCTGAAACTCTTCTGTAACACCATCAGGATCCTGAAACTCTTCTGTAACACCATCAGGATCCTGAAACACTTCTGTAATACCATCAGGATCCTGAAACTCTTCTGTAACACCATCAGGATCCTGAAACACATCTATCACACTGGAGTGAGGGTCCTGAAACACTTCTGTCCAACTGCACCTGATGTTAACGTCCTTGGTTTGCGTATGCCGTCAGCATTGAGCTGTGTGTTCTCTGTACTGGCAGGGCCCTCGCGGGTCGGACGCTCTTCGTGACCGGCGCCAGCCGCGGTATCGGTCGAGCTATCGCTCTGAAGGCAGCGCGCGACGGAGCTAATGTGGTGGTGGCCGCAAAGACGGCTGAGGCCCACCCCAAGCTGCCAGGAACCATCTACACTGCAGCCAGAGAGAGTGAGCTACACATGTGGCTATATATACACATATGTATAGTTATATAAACGATACCAATGTATTGAGTCAGATAATATGCTTCACATACACTACAGTTCAAAAGCTTGGAGTCACCCAGACAACTTCATGTTTTCCATGAAAACTCACACTTTTATTCATCCGTTTTTAGCAGTGCTAACATAATTGCGGGTTTTCTATTCATCAATTAGCCTTTTGTACACGATTAGGTAAACCATTAGACCACAGGAGTGATGGTGGCTGGAAATGGGACTCTGTACACCTATGTAGATATTCCATTAAAAATCTGCCGTTTCCAGCTAGAATAGTCATTTACCAAATTAACAATGTCTAGCTGCATCCTAATCTCCCCTATTGGGATAATTTAATTTGACTTGACTTGACAATACTGTATTTCTGATTCAATTAATGTTACCTTCAATGAAAAAAAAAAAAGTACTTTTCTTTAAAAATAAGGACATTTCTAAGTGACCCAAAACTTTTGAATGATAGTGTATGTATAAACCATGGTGTCAGTTTTATTTTTATATATATATATATATATATATATATATATATATATATGAAAGTTGATGGTCTGCTGCGTACTGTGTGCAGTCGAGGAGGCTGGAGGCAAGGCGCTGGCCTGTGTGGTGGACGTCCGGGATGAGGAGCAGATCCGCTCAGCTGTGGAGCAGGCGGTCGCCAAGTTCGGAGGTATAGAGATATATGAAGTAGAGGTACATGAAGTAGAGGTATATGAAGTAGAGGTATATGAAGTAGAGGTACATGAAGTAGAGGTATATGAAGTAGAGGTATATGAAGTAGATGTATATGAACTAGAGATATATGAACTAGAGATATACTGGTCACAGATACATTACATCTGAGAGATGTGATCTAGAGATATACTTGCTAGAGAGAAATTTAAAGAGATACATTTTCTATTATATCTATCTAAGTATAAATATATATATTTACGTATAAAAATATTTCCAACATGGAGGACGTATTCGCTGGTATATATATATATTGATTGTATGTATTGCAGGTATTTATATATTGATGGTATATTTGCAGGTATTGATGTATTGATGGTATACTGTTGCAGGTATTGATCGTATATTGTTGCAGGTATTGATATTTTGGTGAACAACGCCAGTGCTATTAATCTGACGGGAACTCTTGGGACGTCCATGAAGAAGGTTGACCTGATGCTGGCTGTCAACCTGCGGGGAACTTACCTCACGTAACAGAAAAATACACGCATACACACACACACCCCAGCACACACACTCTGGCCAACCGCAGAGCAGAAAACGAATTCCTGTTAACACCAGCCCAAATGAGCCCAGTATACATGGACAGTCACCTGATGTACCTTCCAGGCATGTAATATGGACAGACAATATTTCTGCCACAGTGCTACGACTCTCGACTGGATGGAGATTATTGTTGTTTTTTAGAACGCCGTTTGAAAAAAACGTAGGCTAACTTTGTCCCTCTCTCTCCTGTCTAACTCTATGTCTCCCTGTCATAGCTCTAAGCTGTGCATTCCTCACCTGTTGAAGAGCTCTAACCCTCACATCCTGAACCTGTCTCCGCCTCTCAACCTCAACCCCATTTGGTTCAAGAACCATACAGGTAACCATGAAGAACACCTTCCCAGCACCAAACCTTCACTTCAGAATAATATTAACATGAGGCTGATTCGGAAAATGGCTGGGCTCTCTCCCTTCTGAAATGTCTCCGTCTCTCGCCCTAGCCTACACCATGGCTAAGTATGGGATGTCGATGTGTGTCCTTGGGATGGCTGAGGAGTTCAGAGGGCAGATCAGCGTCAACGCCCTCTGGCCCAAGACTGGTAAGCTAATGCTGCTTTGCTCACCTAGCTAACGCTTCTAAAGTGTTCAGCTGATTGTTACCAATTTAATGCTAATTTAATCATCTCAATTGATCCAGCAGCGTTCTCTGGTACCAACCACCCAGATGGCTGCTATGTATGGATGGGTTGTCTGTTAGCCCTCCAGATGGCTGTTAACAAAGATTCTGTGTAACACATTTCTGAATAGTTTCTGGTCTCATTTCAGTCTATGGAAAATTGAACTAGACCTTATTCCTTAGACCCCGCCAAAACAAACTCTTCAGATCCTCCGTTATCAGGCTGATGTCATATTTTGAAATCAAATCGACATATTTCTCCAGACCCCCTACAGTGGTTGGCTTTCCAACAACGGCACCCTTTTCACCCCTTTCACCTCTTATGAGTTTTCTGATCTGGTAAAGCTAATGTATTGAGTTTTCCATTAGCCAGTTATGCTATGCTAATGCTAATGTCCGAGTTATCCTTTAGCCATCCAGACGGCGGCTATGGATATGCTAGGTGGTGAAGGTATCGAGCGGCAGTGCCGTAAGGCTGATATCATGGCGGACGCAGCCTACTCTGTGTTTTCCCGCCCCCTGGGCGGCCCCGCCCACACCACGGGTCACTTCCTGATTGACGAGGATATCCTGCGAGAGGCGGGGCTTGGTGACATGGAGGTCTATGCTGTGGAGCCAGGTCATTATGAGAGCCAATAGCCAATTGATTAGTAATATTTACGTATTCTTTATTATTTATTGATTGCATCATTATGATTAACAGGTCACCCCCTCATGCCTGACTTCTTCCTCGATGTGGAGACTGATGGTAAGTCCTGTCTCCTGGTGTCCTTCTGTGTCTCCTAGTCTCCTTCAATGTCTCCTAGTGTCATTTTAATTTAAATTGTTGATGTCATTTTTCCAGTAGACACGCCCTCCTCCAAAGCCCTACCCTCTTCCACGAAGACCAGCAACCCTATTGAAGAAACGTTTGCTCTGATCCGGACAGTCCTCAGCCAGGACCTGGTCCAATCAACCAAGGGCGTCTATCAGTTCGACCTATCAGGTTCATGATTTCTCCTGGACTTCTACCTCCCCGCAGTGTCTCCTCCTAACACGTTTCCTCTTGTCACCACCCGCCTCGTGTAATATGCTCTAATTTGAAATGTTAACAATACTTTCCTTGATGCGGTTCTAATACAAAAGAAACGTTGATGATTTAGACTATTAGCGTTTAATGTCAATCTCCCCTGACAGGCGAGCACACAGGCAGCTGGTTCGTGGATCTGAAGCAGGGGGCGGGGCTAGCCGGGCAGGGCCTCCCCCCCTCCCCTCCTGATGTTGTGATGAGCATGGACTCCGCCCTCTTCAGTCGAATGTTCCGCGGTAACCATGGCAACCCTGCTCCCTATTGGATGTTAAATACAAGATTATTACCAGTGATCCTGCTATTATGGGATGTTATTATGGGTCGGCTAACTATTATTCTGGGATATCTCTCTAGGGGAGCTGAAGCCCACGATGGCCTTCATGACCGGGAAGCTGCGTATCCATGGCGACATGACGCTGGCTATCAAGCTGGAGAAGATGATGGCGGCCATGAGCAAATCCAAGCTGTAGCGCACGTTGCCAGGAACACCAGTTTGTCTGCAGATGATCCATCAAGATTTAATTTGAATAATATAACAAACTTAATTTTGCTGCGGTTACCATGTTGCCTATAAAGTCATGTAGGCTATGGGAGAACCTTCCTTTAGGATCTACACCCAAGGTCTTTGAGTTGGAAAATTGAACAGCTAAAATACATTACATGGAAGTACTGTAATCTGCTAGACTAATGCTGATACCTTGAAATATGTTGATATGTTTGTAAATGGTTTGGAATGTATTGAAGATGTATTATAGATGTTTCTGAGACTTTGTTAAAGCCTTACCCTTATTGTGATGGTTAGCTTGGCGCTAGTACAACTGCAGAAACATTTTCTACATTTTGATATTTAATAAAAGAAAGAGTTAACCTGTGAACCTAACATGGCTGATTTACCATCTTAACATTTTTTGGACTCATTGGTCCATTAGTCCAATGAGTCAATAATTCTATTTAAAAAGTGAAACTCATATTATACGGATTCATTACACCCAAAGTGAAATATTTCAAGCATTTATTTGTTTTAATGTTCTTTATGGCTTCCAGCTCATGAAAACCCAAAATTCAGTTTCTCAGAAACAAAGCATAGAACTACTTGTGGATGTCTAGACCAGCCACTTCAGCCTATTCTTGACCAGCCACTTCAGCCTATTCTAGACCAGCCACTTCAGCCTATTCTAGACCAGCCACTTCAGCCTATTCTAGACCAGCCACTTCAGCCTATTCTAGACCAGCCACTTCAGCCTATTCTAGGCCAGCCACTTCAGCTGTTTCCAGACCAGCCACATTCAGGATTTTCCTTCCACTTCGATTCTTCAGATTCATAAACTTCCTGAAAAAAAGAATACAATTTAATCCAACTTACTTATCATTTATATCTCATTATTGACATATCCCAGTTTTTAAAGCTTCTGACAAATATTCAAAATTCATCATCATCAGTAAGAGTGAAGTGCTTTATTGTGAATATACAACATATTTTAGTATGAATAAGCGTTCTTCAATATCAGAATTGATTTATACAACTATTTTGCTTATCAGCGCCATAGGGAAAGGGCGTGAATATTGCATGCCCAATAATAAAACTGATAGTGAGGTAGCCTGATAGTTGGGTTTTGGCAATAATAATTTTCTTATCCTTCGATTTCTTTTATTCCAAATTAAGTGGGTAATAATTTGAACTAGGCTTTAAAAAAATACTTTTTATAAGGACTACGGTATACATTGAAATAAAAACATACATTTAGGAAGCCTGTTCATTTTGATTAATGCCAGCCAATGTAATGGGAAGCTGCGACCACCTATCACAGGCAGCCATAGTGTCCTCAAGGAGGGGCTTAACATTCAATTTGAATAAGTCTGACATTTTCCTTGCAAGAGTCATACCAATTATTTCAGAAACTTGATTTTGATGCACAAAGTTGACAAAGTTTTGGCGCAATATATATCATTAAAATATAAAAAGTTTAAACACCCCGCCCCATTGGTCCACGTGTCTCACAGCACCCCGCCCCATTGGTCCACGTGTCTCACAGCACCCCGCCCCATTGGTCCACGTGTCTCACAGCACCCCGCCCCATTGGTCCACATGTCTCACAGCACCCCGCCCCATTGGTCCACGTGTCTCTGTTTATGAGCCCAGTAGCTGCTGCCCTCCCCTCACGCTCCAATCAAGATGTATCTGATATTTCTCCAAGTTGTTCGAAATTAAAAAAGTTTTGTACTTTTAATCATGATTTTGTACATTTTTTGGATTCAATTAATGAGAAACTTCAGATCTGTGGATTTTGAGAAACAGTTTTCAAGTCACCTAATTTAGGGAAAACTCAAAGATGGAACTGCTTTTTGACCGGACCTCAGGGTGAGAGGAGAATGCGCAGGCCTACATTTATTTAGATTAGGTTATGCCAGACCCCCAGAATCTTCAGACAAGACGAGGTCGGAAGAACGGGGCGCCCCCAGGAGACGGGGCTCCAGCCCCTCTATAGAGCCGTTGGTCGGTCAATATCTCCATCCAACCAGCCCATTACAAGTACCCTACCCTCCCCTAAACAATCACTAAAATCACTAAAACTCCATCCACCAGCGTGACCAGCAGGGCTCTGGTGTGGCTGGAACACAAATGGATTTACTAAGTGAAAACCGATTGTATAAATCCAGGTATTAGTATAAAGGACCCCAAATTAATCAAAAATATCAATTAGCCTTGTCAGGGGCTTCAAAATAAGTATTTAAAAGAGGCAATCTTGAAAGTCTCAGTTTAATTTTCTGTTGTGAAAAATATATATCCGTTGCTGCACACAGAAGTGAGTTGAAGAGTCTGTTGCACTAGCTCAACCACAGCTGGGTTATAGAAAACCTGTCCCCAACTGCTCCGCTGGTTATTCAAATGCAATGCGGGAGTGTCGCCACACACCACACACCACACCACACCACACACACCACACACACACACTTTTTATTACCTTCTTCCAGATTGGGGCGCTGGCCTTGAGAGCATTGATGCAGTAGCCCACAGCCTCTTGGGCCTCGCAGCGATGTGGCGAGGAGATCGCTATGGCAACGCTCGCCTCAGCAACCGGAACCAGCCTCCAGTACCAACAACAAACGAAAGTCAAATACTCCAAATACTTAAAAGTATAAGGGCTTTTCCACACTATTTGTCCACATTTACAGTACCACTATATTTTCTTATTTAAATAAGTAGGTAATACTTCAGTAGAAGGTAAATTACATTAACCCCCCCCCGCCAGTATGCAAGATACCCTTAGGTCTGTTTACCCCTCAAGTCAATTCACCCCTCATGTACCGTTTCCCCTCAAGGTGTGTGGACCATAAAGCCTGGGTTCTAGCCTCTCTCTTCAGTACATCAGGGCTGCATGTGTGTCAG
The DNA here is from genome assembly GCF_902167405.1 of Gadus morhua. Taxonomy (NCBI): domain Eukaryota; kingdom Metazoa; phylum Chordata; class Actinopteri; order Gadiformes; family Gadidae; genus Gadus; species Gadus morhua. The sequence goes on along the minus strand of NC_044066.1, from coordinate 2,838,773 downwards.
GCTTGTATTGGGTTACGGTTGGGTTTGGGTTATTAAGATGACACGAGGGATAGGTTAGGGTTAGTTAGACTGAACTGGAAAGAAAGTTCTACGAAACATTTCTTTGTTTCATAGATATCTGTCACTCCAGATAGATATTCACCAGCAATGATGACCCGTTTTGGCCCCAGTCACGTTCCATGTTAAACATTAATATACGATTTCTTTTTTCATTCATAGGGTTAGCGCACTGCACTGATATATGCTCAAAGTTTTGGCATTGATTTGGGGTTTATACCTCCATCTGTAGGAGATAATAGCAGAAAATAAGGCGGAAGCATACAAATAATAATGTGTGGCTTGCTTTGCAAACACGCTCATAATAATAATAAGTCATCCCAAGAAAGAAGATTGTTGAGCGCTGCCTTGAAGCAGTCACCTAATAGTGGGGCATTATCATAGAATAAGGCCATGTTTCACCCTACAGACCCGAGACGATGCTGGATGCAGATGTGCTTCACCATTGGCCAGCGAGATCTGATGTCACGACACACTGCAGACAGTTCCGATTTGACCATGGGCTCATAGGCTTCGTACTCCAAACGAATCACCCGTCTGCCTTCAAAGTGCTCCCGAGTCGTTCCTAAGGAGCACGCACACACGCACACGCACACACACACACACACACACACACACACACACACACACACACACACACACACACACACACACACACACACACACACACGGCGGGTGAGGGGGTTAGGCATTTCGAAGAGCCAGTGAACCCACTTTATTATACTTTTTTAGTACCGATGTTGTCTAACTGTTATGAGTGTGATAATAAGCGATGTTCTATATGAAATCCAACACACTGTAGTGTTATACTATAGGAAGCCTTACCCTCGGACGCAGGTATTAAATACATCGCTGCTCAGACGGAGCTTCACAATCCACACACACCTTGGCGTTAAACAATAAGTCCACAAAAGCCCAGCTTTCTTGTGGACACCAGTCCACCGCTGCCCAGACAGAGCTCCACCCATCCACACACACCGCCCAGACAGAGCTCCACATACACCGCCCAGACAGAGCTCCACACACACCGCCCAGACAGAGCTCCACACACACCGCCCAGACAGAGCTCCACACACACCGCCCAGACAGAGCTCCACACACACCGCCCAGACAGAGCTCCACACACACCCCCCAGACAGAGCTCCACACACACGTCCACACGGGGAGAATGCCAGAAACATAGGACTTTACCTTTTTTCTCTAAATTCAAGACTTATTTCATTAACAGTGATAAAATGGCATAGATTACTATGTTGATGGTCAATGACCACGTTTCGTAAGGGTTATGGTTAGTAAGTTTAGGGTAGAACTATACACCTAGAGAGGGTGAGGGTTAGCAGGGTCAGGGTAACACTAACCACCTCTATTGAGGGTTGGGGTAATAAGGTTGGGGTGAGGGCAACCCTTCTAGAGGGGTAGGACACTAAGGTTAACGCCACACACCTATGAAGAGGGCCACTGCCCCACAGGAGGGGCTGACGGCTGAGCTGTAGACCCTCTCAATGGACAGTGGCTCTGAGGACAGACCAATCAGGTCCCTGCTCGGCTCCATAGACCCGCCCACTTCCTCCCTGGAGGACATGGAGCTGGGAGGGAGAATGAGGAGGATATAAAACAGTACGGCAGTGTGAGCCACTTGGCCCCAGTGTAGCGCTGTTGACGGGTTAGCAATAGCACAGCGTTGTGGATCATGCTGGCAGTACCACCACCTTGTTGAGCGTGTATAGCATCGTACCGTTAGCCTCCGCTGAGCGGCGGCACCACGGCGACCTCGTCACCGTCCGCAAGGAGGAGGGCCTGGTCGCCGAGGGCAACGTACTGCTGACGGACGGCGAGCACCACCTGGTCCTGCAGAGCAGCGAGGCTGAGAGGGAGACAGAGTTACTAAGGGGACCACGGTTGCTAGGGTAACAATGGTTGCTAACGTAGCAGTGGTAATACCTGGGGTGGAGCTCCAGGAGGAGGGCCCAGAGCTGACAGCTACTAGTTGCCGCCGGCAAGGGCACGACCTCTGACCTGTGACCCGTTAACTCGGCACTCTTAGCAAAGTACAGAACAGTCACCTGGAAACACACACACACACGCAAGGGTTACACAAGTGTGTATACACACACCCACAACCACAACCACACACACACACACACCTTGTCCAACCAAAATATTGCACGTCTTCCGTTGGATTTTATCTGACGGATGGTGAACTGGGTGGCTGTGTTGCTGAGGACCCCAATGTTAGTCTCCTAGAGCTAACTTCGATGTGTTAGCAAACTACAATAAGTTAATTTGTTGATTCAAAATGTAGCCAGCTTGTACAGGCTTAAGGTTATTTCATGCAGGTCACTTAACCGGGCCGGTCATACTCTCAGTCTACGACAGCGGTCGGAGGCGGGCTTGGACTGTTTCTTATAGGTACTGAATATTGTTGTTAGCGACTTTACACATAATAGATAGTACCTAAGGCCTGAGTTAATCCGAACATGGACAGAATAGAATAGCTGGTGTACAGTTGTCCCTTCTGTTGCTACTGTACATAATAATCAGCTTTACGAATAATAATTCATAATGAAGTTGCTTAGTTATGAATGAGGGTTGAATGGGCGGTGGGCCAATGCTGTCACATGTGGTTATGGTTAATATATTATATTCAAATAATTGAAAGCAAGAAAAGGCATTCAAAGCTTAATTTTTTACATACTTTATTTAATTCAAAGCTTATTTGCTGTAACAAACCATAACCATGCATGACAGAGACAGTGATCCCAAAATAGTTGTTCTGCTTTAAACATGGTCATTTGTCATATATGATCGTCAACATAGTAATATGCCATTTTATTGCTTTAAATGAAGTAAAAATAAGCATTATGAAATAAATTACACACCGTGCAGTGTTTGCATTATATGAGTTTAGTTAGGTTTAGCTGGTATTATTTGTAGATATTTGAGGACACTAAGTAATAAGTATTAATTTGTGGTATGAAGCAGTGGTAGTCTTCAAAAGTTAGAGGTTAAATAGTTGAAGAGGTTAAACTCACCCTCGCCGTCATGGAGGCACTTTAATCCTCTCACCCTCGGGAGGACTTTTTACATATACACAAACAATTTCGTTGTCTGAATAAACCAGAAATTACTATATAGTCTATATAAGTGGTACCAACGCTTATGTTTAGATATAATAAGTTTTACACGGTCGCCTTCCGTGTGCTTGTGTCACATGACAATAGTCACGTGAGTGATGAGGTTCTCAGTTATGGCGCGTTCACTTCGCTGGAAAACCAAACATTCTCGCGACGTCGGAAAGTTCTCGTGAACGACACCTAATGACGCGCTTATTTCAATTCTACGTTAGGCAACGTAACCCATCGCCGTTAGCCAATAACAGAGCTGCCCAGTTGGTGACGTGTTGTTTACTAGTGACGCGCATGGACATGGCGGAACATGTCAGTTTTACTCAGTATAAAACAATCAACCATTATATCACATATTACTATTGATTGACGTTGTAACCGTCTGTTGGCACCGACTTTGCTCAGTTTTAAACGTTGTGTACTGGTAAACCATCTCAAGGGCAATCAATAAGGGCAAGTGTAGCCTTCCATTAAGTGGCAATACAATGTGCCTCATAAATAAAAGTAAGGAAGGAAATAAGGCGTTCGAACTTGAAATTGATCCTACTAAGTTCTGACTGGTTTATATCGGATAAAAAAAACCTGCTGTGAAGAACTAACCAACGCAGCGCACATGAACGGTTGCTGTCGGGAACACGCATACGCTTTAGCGTCATCACGGCAGGGCCGTCTCGTTATCACAACAAGGACCATCAACCTGTGTGTTTCCATACCGTAGCAGCTAACCCTATACTTTGTGCAGCAGTAAGACTGTAGTTGATTAACATCAGGAAATTGTTCACTAAAATTATGTTCCAACACAAAAGCATATTACAATATATATATTTTTCCCAATGTATCATTTATTTAATAAAGATGAAGTATAAATAACAACAACAATACAACAAGAAAGAAATCTCTCCAATGTTTAATTTAATTAATAAAGATTAGGCCTCAGTATAAATAACAACAATTCAACAAGAAAATACTCTTCAATGTTTAATTTATTGAGTTAAATAAATTATAATTAGTTAAAAATATATAAATTAGTATAAATAACAATGATTCTTTGATCTCCCTTTAAAGTGCTGACAGTCCTCTCTCCAGATTGGCCGACACCAAGGCGAACCAGCAGCCAATGAAAGAGCAGCGGGGGCGTGAGGGTTTGGCTTTGGCCATGGTTGCTGCGGTGATTGGCCTGAAGCCCTGACACTGTGAGGACTTGATGGATGAAAGACAAGTCTGATCAAACACGCACATATACAACCACCCTGTAACACAATAACACTCCAATTCAACAACAGCAACTCACCTTTTGGTAGACAGTCATCAGGTCTCCGAGAAGGAGCGGGATGAACTGATGCCATGCAGCGTTGCCTTGGTCTGAGCTGAAGTTGGTGGGGCTTGGTTGCCGTGTCCAACTGAAGATGCAGCTCGGCTGATGAGGAAATGGGTTGGAGTCTTTAAAAGTACATTTTAAATGTAGGGTTACCACATTATAAAATGTACAACCATTGCTAGTAAATAGAACTGCTAGCAGTCACGAAATCTGTTCACAGCCCAGGCACCGCCGACACAATGACCAGCCTTTTCAAGCGATTCATGGGGGCACGTCATTACTTCAGCCGGAACTATGCCTTTGACAGGGGCCACAAGGTTCACCATAAGATATTTTTATACTTCCGAAAACACAGGCACACACAGACATACACACAGAGAGAGAGACAGACAGACACACACACACGCATACGCACAAACAAAGATAATAACACACACACAAATACATGCACACACAAAGACACACGCACATAGACACACATACACAGAACACAGAAACTGGTTTAGTACAAAATGCCGTTTATGTGTGATTCTGGACCACCTGCAGGCGAAGTGGTGCATTCCTTTCAAAAACACTTGAATGTGCCATCTCTAACCAACTGCCCTCCCATCTCTCACAAAACAATCTGCTTGACCCTCATCAGTCAGGCTTCAAGACCACACACTCCACTGACTCTGAGCTCTTCTCGTGGTGACTGAGTCACTCCGTGCTGCGAGAGCCTCGTCCCTCTTGGGGACGAGACCCTGAACCAGCAGATCCTACTCGCCACTCTGGCTGAACTCTGCATCGCTGACTCTGCGCTATCCTGGTTCACATCCATGACGAATCGCACCTATCAGGTCACATGGAATGGCTCCAAACCCTGCATTCTTGACACTGGTGTCCCTCAAGGCTCTGTACTGGGACCCCTTCTGTTCTCCCCTATAATACTAGCTCATTGGGCTCTGTAATCACACCACACGTTTTTCCCCATCATTGCTATGCTGACTACACTGTATTCCTCTCTTTCCCCTCTTACGACAGCACCCTGATTGCAGCACTCACCCCAGAATGTCTGGTAGACATCAGCACTTGGACGACTGCCCATCACCTGAAGATTAACCTTGACAAGACTGAGCTCCTCCTTATACCAAGGAAAGATTGCCCACACATGGACCTACTGGTCACTGTCGAGAACATCGCTGTATCTCCATCACCAACCGCGAGAAACCTTGGTGTGGTACTGGACAATCAGTTATGCTGCAACGCGAACATCACGGCGATGACCCGATCCTCCACTGGCTCCCTGGAGCAGCTTGTATCAGATTCAAGATGATGGTACTGGCCTACAAGACGGCTAATGGAACAGCCTCTGCCTACCCCCAAGCATTGACCACCGTTGCAGACCACACATCCCTACTCTAGTACCATCTTATCCTAGCTATCTTTGTTGTATTCGGGGAATGGGTTTACCTAACGATTGTCAGTGCTTTGCACTTGGTTCTATAAACATCTTTACTGTACAGACAGCGATATATTGTTTCTCCTTCTACTGACAAATGTACTTTTTGTAACTTTTTGTCTGCTAAATGCCCTAAATGTAAATGGCGCATTACGCTTAATAGCAATTACTGTTTTTTTACACTGGCGTCATGGAAGGCGATATATACACAAAAAAACGTTGTACACATGTTAAAGAGCCAGTGCACCAACTGTTTCAGAAAGAATTCAAACATTGTAATAAAAAATACATTTAGTTGAATTTTCACATTTAAACGTGGTGATTGGTCTTATATCATCGTCAACAAACTAATCTATGCCATTTTATTAAATGGCATGGATTTTTATGCTTTAGATTTTTAATGGCATTCACTTTATTTAATTGGTTACATATTTCAGTAACAGTGATAAAATGGCATAGATTACTATGTTGACGATGACATAAGACCAATGACCTTGTTTAAAACGAAAGAAAAGTGGTTTTGGGTTCACTGGCCCAAATTTCTAGTTCTAAGCATTCATTCAATTGACACTGTGACCTTCTAAGCCAAACCTTCACACACCTCTTAAGGGGTTGGAGACCTATGTTCCCCATCTAGTTTCCAGTCCTTGACCATTTCTCAAGTGTCATTGTAATTTTTTTAATATTGAAAGATTTTGTTTCCGCATCAGTCTTGCACTTTTATTTACAGAAACATGACAAACAACCCGTTTGACTGACTAAGCTTTTGTGCCTAAAAAAATATTACCAATGCGGAATAATACTACTTAACTCTATAATAACAATAGGTACTGAATACCTAATTACCATTTACAACAAAATAATTATTGTATTACTTGTAATTACACCATTCAGTCACAAGTATGATCACTGATTAGGTCACAGTTCTACTACCTTATACTCCTTTTCGTGCGACTTTTTACATTCTTCATCAGCTCTGGACAACTCCTACAAATGGAAATGATACACAGACAGCTTTATATTATAGTCGTACGATTCGAAGAACTGTACACAGCACTACTAGTCATAGTACCAGAGAATGTGGTAGTACTAATATTAGAAGGACTCTGTCCCCACCTGCTGGTAGACCACCGACAGCAGATTGAAGGCGTCGCCTTGAAGCTGCCGCAGACAGTTCAGTCTCCCTGACGTCATCGAAGTAGAATTGGATAAGGGAGGGTTTGGGAGCCGCAGTAGTGCTGGGAAATATAGGATAAAGATACTGAATATGTAAAAGTGAATATGAATTGTTGATATTATAATGATCCATTTTACATTTAAAAAAAAGCGATTCTTAAAAGTACCTTTACTTCATAAATAATACATACATTTATTATAAAGAAATACTTACTTGCTGTTAAAATTTTGTACAGTAGGCCTAGTCCCATTTTTGACATTAAATCAAATGTAGTAAGCCGATTATATGTTAATAAAAAAAAGCATACAATTACTTATACTTGTAATACTTTAAATACCAAGTAGAAAATTAAATATAAAAAATGATAAAATATTAGGAAAATAAGACTAAATATGTCACGTTTAACATAATATAAAAATGAACACTCGTACTTCAAAATAAAAGCCGTAAATGAAGCTGCTACAGGGGAGAGTATCTTATAGAAGCAGATCATCCACGTCACGGAATTCTCCGTAAGCCTCTTGACTCATTTTACCAACAAACAGAAATAAAGTAAACATAGTTTGTTTAGTATTTGTGCTTACATGCATCTTTTAATGCAGTTATAAGTGTTCCGTTTAAATTAGTTTTACAAATATTCCCGAATGGTGACAAGGTTTTAGGATAAGGTTCCAAGGTGATAGGGTGGGGGCTATATGCTGAGTAGAGGCTGTGTGTAGGTACTAACCCTACACCCCAAAATGGTGCTCCCCTCACCTTTAATGCTTGGTAAACCTACACCAGTTGGCCCTTTAAAATAATAAATACTCGACTAGTTAACTTATACCAAACCTAGGCAGAGAAAGAGTGAGTAATCTATGTTGACTCTAATATATGATTAGGATTGCTTTCAAAACACAACATGAAACCTTGAAATATTCATATTACTTTAATTGTCACCATGGCTACCTTGTAATATTCAGAGGAAAAATGTTGATAGATATCAACATTTACTTTCATTCAACATAATATATTCTTATCACATTTCTATTCATCATTTTTTTTTTTATATGCCGATTCATGCAATTGTATTGTCTCTTTAAAATAAACCACCCTATTAAGTGCATCTTGAGTCATTTTCTCTTAAGTTACAAATGCTATTTTGAGACCAGGAAGCGATGAGACCTGGTCGACCGGGAGGTTAAAGGGGTTTGATGATGAAGGTCTTGTGTCTTACATGGTTTGGTACATTGTGTTCATAATTAGATTGTGTTTTCAACAAGAGAGGAGCTAGTGTTAGCGGCGTGCGGCCACGGCGCTGTAGGCGGTGCGTGCGGCCCACAGCGCCGCCGCCTGCAGGCCGTACTGCAGAAGGACCGCACCCACCCCCCGGTACAGACAGGCCCCGCCCACCGCTGTGACCGCGGGCTCCGGGGCTCCGCGGCCCCCGGTTAGCACGCCAGCGCTAGCGCCGGTCAGCGCGTCGTGCAGGCCGTCGTATTGAGTGTTGATGGGAAGCACCACCCCGCCCCCCGCCGCAAGATAGGCCAAACCCCCAGCCAGGGAGGCCACGCCCCCGTCGGTGTCGTCCACGATGGTGCGTGTGCCCTGTACCAGGAGGCGGTGCAGGGCGGTCTCCAGGGGATACAGGGCCACGTCCGCCGCCAGCGACGCCACCAGTGACGCCGCCAGCTCGGCAAAGTGGCCGTCCACCGCTGTCTCTGCGCTGCTAGCGCTAACGATGCTCCCCTGATCGTCATGGAGACCAGTGTTCTCCATCGCAGCCTTCTTCCTGGCAGCGGTCCGGGACAGGAAGTAGCGTATCAGGGCAGTGATGGCGGTCTGTAAAGTGGTAAGCAGTGCGTAGCGCAGGAGGGAGTGGAGCAGCGCAGGCGCTAGCAGGCGGCGGAAGGGGAGGAGCCTGCGTTGAGGGAGGAGCCTAGGACCCAGCAGCCGAGCCACGCCCTCTCGTAGACACTCCAGAGGGCCGGGTGGTTCACGTACCACCTCACTCTTTAGATAAAACACATCAACGGCTCTTCAGAAATAAAACTATAGACACTCATACATTAAATCTCTTAAAAAAATAACACACTTTATATCAGTAGTTTGGCTTCGGGGCCAACATTTTCCCATCGTAGATAAGTCGTGACCCACCTTTATACAAAAAGCTTGGTTTAGTGGTCAAACCAAGCAAATCGATTTCTCAAAAATGGGCTGGTAAACACGAATACACAATGACATCATGACCTTTTGTAAGCATAAATAAACAAAGATTTTAATCCCTGCCTTCAAAGCACATTACACTAGCACTAGAACTATTTAGGGATTTTTCTCGTTCTATATAGAAGTATCGATTTTTTTGGAGCACACACTCTGCGACACATTCAGAACAAGTCCACAACCTACTTTTGGGTCGCGACCCATCAGTTGAGACACACTGCTTTATATTATACTTTACATTCAACATCTTCCAAATAGTACAAATTCAGTGAGTCATATTTTGAAGTACCAAATAAGACCACACAACGAACAATGAGCTTTATATTATAATACATTATAGTAAGTGTCAAGTGTGTGCATACGTAATAGCATGTATGTTAACCAACCTGCACGGTTTCCACAAGGCTGGCTGCATAGAACGGCAGCGCGACCATGACTGTCAAACTGAGAGAGAGCAGTTCATATTATTATACCAAAATATACTTATATTACCAATACTTACCTGAGAGATGACGATACTCATTGGATAATGATACTTAAAAAAAACATCATGATAATAATAATATAGTAGTCTTTATCAGAATAATAGACTACTACTCATAATATTATAATAAGATGAAAGTACTACTAACAATATACTTCTACTGATAATACTAACCATGATAATAGTCTACTTCTACTACAAATTATAATATACTAAATCTAATAATACTAGTATAGTCAATCAATCAATCAATAATTGTGATAGTACTTTTCTTAATATAGTAAATATAATACAAAAATAATAAACTCATAATATTAATTCTAAGAAAACTTAAAATAACATGAAAAATACTATTCATAATACTCATACACTAACAATACCTAATTAAATATACTACTACCCATAATAATAATGTAGATTAGGACTACTACTAATACGCTAATGTTACCTATCATAATATTCAAGTACTTGTATACAAATCTTAATAAAAAGAACTACTACTTTTTATAATATAGTAATTATAATAGTACTCATACTACAAATACTAATATAATATACTATACTAATAATACTAATATCACTCACCAACTACTACTATTACTAATAACTATGAATACACTAACACTAATAATAATATACACATAAATAATAATATAATTACAATGAATCATGATACTAATAAAAATAATATACATCATAATTACATACTAATACAAATCATACTACTACTCTTATAATGAAGAATTATATATATATATATATATATATATATATATATATATATAAGCGCTGTCAGCGTTATTAACGGCGTTAACGCAAACCAATTTTAACGGCGTTAAAAATTATCGCGCGATTAACGCAATTGTTCTATTTAAAAAAAAAAAAAAAAAACTAAATATATATATTTTTTCTTTGGCTCAAAACATAGAAGCAGTAGGCTGACTGCTATGTTCAAATGACATTATAGGCTATAGGCTCTTTTTTTGTATCGTCCTGTTTTGATCAGTATATGCCAATGTTGTTATCAATAAAAAATCATTTGCACAAGGCAAGCCGATGCACTTCACCATGTTGATAAGATAATTAAAATGAGAAGAATTATGGGACAAAAAAATCAAGGGATATTTAGCATAGAAAAATAATTTGCGATTAAACGTGAGTTAACTATGACATTAATGCGATTAATCACGATTAAATATTTTAATCGCTTGACAGCTCTAATATATATACATATATATACACACACACACATATATATATATATATATACATACACACATATATATATATATATATATATATATATATATATATATACACACATACACCAGTGGCGGCTGGCGGTTTTTAAAGTGAGGGAGGAAGGACTGCGCGCTTGGTTGCCATTTGACCTGCTTGCACTGTTGGTGGCGTATGATGGCATAGGTATGTGAGACTCAAGTTGCGTCAGGGTGTTTTGGTGAACTACAAAAATAGCAGGAGGGATAACTTGGAAATGGGCTACAAGGGCAGAAGGAAAGGATGCAAAGCCAATTAGTCAAATGAGGCCTAATCTTGATGTGTAAAACTAAATAAAGAAATCTTGGCCTATCATTGGGCCTATTTTTGCCCTCAAGGACTGAAGCTATTGGTGGTCTTTTGGCTATGTTTATTTTCAGCTACAATTGTTTGACAAAAATGAAGACACAAGACTAAAAGTGATTCCATTTAAAATGCATCATGCTCTGAATCATTCACTAACATCCTTTCCACAATATCAAACAGAACGTTCAGAGTAACAAACAAAAAAAAGAAAAGTTGTTTGTTTTGCAAAGATATCAGCAACCTGGTCATACCAAACTGGATCTTTGAAGTGATTACAGAATTACGTTGTGTGTAGCTCCACGTTTTCTGCACCCTTTCAGACGGCTTGGTAACCAAATGGAGGAGTGCCAAAAATTGGTAGGCTCAGCTCGGCTATTTCGGGACCTTGCCCGACTTTTTGCGGTGGAAACGGCAATATAAGCGAACCGAGCCGCACCGAACCGCAACTCTCGGTGGAAACGCCAATATAAGCCAACAGAGCCGCAACGTACTGCAACGAACAGTAGCGAAGCACTTTGACATGGGATAACAGTGTTTCATATAGTGTATATAAATTAGACCACCATGCCTTTTTATCGTGGTCCCTGTGCCTCTCCCACAGCAGTGCATCAGACGGCCCATCACGTTCAGAAACATCAAACTGGTGTGTATATCCATTCTATCTGACTCCCTAGCGACCAACCTCGCCACCCACCCCCCTACCAAACAGTTGATGGCATGGTGGAACACTACAACCATGCACTCTCTCTCAGCCTGGACTTTGTAGCTCCTCTCACCACATGCTACGTGTCATTCTCTCGTCCCGTCCCCTGGTTGACCCCTGAGCTCCGCAGGATGAAGACCACAGGACGTAGGCTCGAGAGATGATACAGAAGATCCGGCCTCATTGTCTATCGTGAAGAATTTAAAGAACACGTCGCAAACTACAAAGAAGCCCTTTCCTAGGCAAAAAAAAGGCATTACTCCACACTCATCAGTAACCAACAAAACACCCCAAACTGCTCATCTCCACCATCAACCACCTTCTTCATTCTCCCGATTCCACTAAACCCTCAGATGCTCCTGACCTGGAATTCTTCCAGCAGAAAGTGGCAGCCAACTACAGGCAGCTCCAGTCTCCTGGGTTCTCCCCTAGCCCCACACTGCCACAACAAGATTCTCACCCCTCAGCTGCTTGTTCACATCAGTGCTGCCTATCTGACTTCTCTCCACTGGATGCTGACCAGCTGAAAAAATGTGCCAGGACTTCAGCCATCAGTCTGGATCTGATGCCCACCAACCTGGTTAAGGCCTGTCTTCCCATCTTCTGCAAACAAGTGGAAAACATCATAAATGCATCTCTGGCTTCTGGTGGAGTACCATCCAGCTTTAAAATGGTGGCAGTCATTCCCACTCTCAAAAGGCCAGGCTCATACCCGGACGAACCAACAACTATCGTCCAATCTCCAACCTCCCTTTCCTCAGCAAAATACTGGAAAGAGCAGTGGCTGCCCAGCTCCAACACCACATGTCCCACCATATGCTCTTCCAACCCTTCCAATCTGGTTTCAGAGCCCACCATAGCACGGAGACAACCCTCATCAAAATGACCTGTTTCTTTGTGACGACAAGGGCCATCCTCATCTTCCTTGACCTTTCTGCAGCCTTTGACACACTCTCGCACACCATCCTACTCCATTGCCTCTCTGAGGTCATCGGCACAGCAGTGTCCTGGTTCAGGTCCTACCTCACAGACCGGAAACAATTCTTCACCCTCAATGGCTCCACCTCTGATCCGGCACCTGCCCATCAGGGCGTGCCCCAGGGCTCGGTTCTTGGTCCCCTGCTGTTTACCATCTACATGCTGCCCCTAGGTCATATCATCCGGAAACATGGACTCAACATCCACTGTTATGCCGACGTTAAAAAAAAACAGGGGGAAAATACATACATCTGTAAACATCAAGGGCCAAAGACGTGCTTTGAATTCACAAACATACACAACCATTTTGGGCGGTCATGAGTCAGACACATGCGCTGCAGATCTTTGAGACACATTCCTCATTTCCTGGTTACAACCATATAAGGACTAAAATAATCCGAATAAAACAGAAACGAAAGAACGCAAAACACTGCGTGGGACATACATACTAAAGCGTAGGGGCATTTTACACCCCATTTAATGCTGGACATTTAACTGCAATTAAAGAATAACACGTCAATCCCACCAACACAACTAGTCAACTGCCTACAGGAACTCAAATTATGGATGACCACAAACCTGTTCAAACTCAAATGTAACAGGACAGAGCTCTTGGTGGTGGCCCCTGCATCACTGTTCAGGAAGGTTGGAGACCTGGCCCTGGTTGTGGACAGGTGCTCCATTTCCCCACCTCCTGAGGTGCGCAACGTGGGCGTCATCCAGGACTCGACTCTTTCCTTCCGGTCCCACATCAAGAACATCACCAAATCCGCCTTCTATCACCTCAGAAACATCTCATGACTCCGGCCTTCACTCACATTCAGTAACCGAGACACTCATCCTCGCCTTCATCACCTCCCGTCTGAATTACTCCAACGTTGTCCTGCCCACCAAGGCCCTTAGCAGGCTCCAATACGCCTAATATTCTGCTGCCAGGGTTCTAACAAACACAAAGCCCTGGCAGCATATTACTCCCATCTTCCAACAGATCCACTGGTTACCAGTAAAGTCATGCATCATCTTCAAAATCCTCCTACTCACCTACAAATCTCTCCATGGACTCTCACCCCAATACATCACAGATTTCCTTACCCCCTACACTTAAGTCACGCTCCCTGCAGTCCTCTGACAAGGGCCTGCTGGCAATCCCCCCCCGACATATTGCGGACCTTTGGGGACAGGGCATTCTCTGCCAATGCCCCAAAACTCGGTAAAGCCTACCGATCCACATCTGCTCTGCCCCATCCCTGCCCCAGTTCAAAAAGCACCCCAAAACATCTCTTCACCAATTCAGGCGCTATATAAATTATTATTATTATTATCATTATTATTATTATTTTGTGTCATCAGCAACATTGTACGTTCCTTTGTTCCGAACTGTCGTCACAGCATCATAACGTTACTCATTTTTCATACATGTACATCTCATTTCCTCTACAGCTCTAAGAACTACTCTCTAACGTTCCATTAATCTATGGGAAATCCTGGATGCTATGGTAAGCGATCGAGTTCAGTGGCATCAGTCATCGACGACTTGGCTTTCGCGGGTGTAGGTAAACGTTTCCATGGTAACAGCGAGGTCCACCAATCAAAGACGTTGTGTTACACTTTAGGATTATGAGTAGTGAACTGTTTTCAAATGACATCGCGAATAAAACATATTTTTCTAAAAACTAGATCTTAACGTCTTTAACTTATGGTTTCTACAGGAGCACATACCATTGATTCACAATATAACAGCACCTTGTAAGTTTACTTTGGTTGGTTATGACATTATGGCTTTTAATCAATACCTCTATTGAGTAAATGAATGGGATTTTTACTTCAGAAACCACAATGTTGCGCTCTACACACATACCGACACTAAGCTTACTACTAATGAAATTTTTTTTTTTTTTTTACCCTTTGAGAAGGAAGTGTCCAGCGACTTGCTTGAAGGTCCATCGATGAGGAAGCTCTCTTTAACAAACAATGCAGAAATTAATAATGAACCATTACAGTTAGTACAATCCTGAATTACTATTAATTAAATAAATAAGTAATCAATTATTAATGAACTATATTAAAAAGACATAACTATTAAGAACAGTACATAAATAAATAAATAATAAACTATTAAAACTCTGCCAATAAGACAGGAGGGTTATTGACAGTTAACTATCAATTAAATCTATTTAAAGTGTTATTGTTAGCAACTATGAGATTATAAAATGATTTTACACCTGTTTTCTCTAAATTAAATGTTACAAAATGGCAGATTACTATGTTGATCATATAAGACATATCACCACATTTAAAACAATTATTCATCATCTTTTTATAATTACTATTAATTAACTATTACAGTAAATACACAAAACACAGTAATTAATAATGAACTATTAATAGACTATAAGGGACAGTTCAGTAATGAATGATTAACTCTTGGAGATTTGATAATGAACTATTTGAGAGGCAGTACAGTAATTTAGTTGACAAATTAACCCTATAGTATTCCCATAATACTGTTGTGTATAGTTCATATTTTCGTTTATATTGTATACTTATATATATATATTTTCGTTTATATTTTAGTATTACTGGAGTTGATATTGTATTTAATATCGCTGTATTGTTTTATAGATTATTGTGTAGTTCATATAGTAGTATTACTGTATAGATAATTTACTGTCCATTTTGTATTGCAATATTACTGTATTGTTCAAATGTTTATTCTAGATTTACTACATCATTCTTATACCCTTTATTGCAGTATTTCTGTATATCTTATTTTGTGTTCTTTATATACTGCACTGTAATAAAATACTGCAATGACTGCAGTATTATTCCCTGGGCACCCTTGTAAAAGAGATTTTAAAATCTCAATGGGACTTCACCTGGTTAAATACAGGAAAAATAAAATAAAGTAAAATGACTGCGGTACTACTCACCGCGGCAGCCCGCAACACTCACTGAGGAGCCCCTCGGCCCCCAGAGAGATGCCCTGCACTAGGAAGGTACTGCCCATCCCCTTCCACAGCGCCTTAGGACCCTGTAACCATGACGACAACATCATAATGACATCACCCTGGAGGAGGGAGGTACTGCCCATCCCCTTCCACAGTGCCTTAGGACCATGTTACCATGACGACTACCACTTCATTACCTTGGGCAGTAACATTACTTTCACCCTCTGAGTAATAAATACAATAACATAAACGACCATAGGGTTAATAAATACAATAACATGAATGATTTAGCGTTAAGGGTTATATATATATATATATATATATATATATATATATATATATATATATATATATATATATATATATATATATATACACACATGTGTATGTGTAGTCAGTATATGTGAATGTGTATTTAGTCTGTCATTCCTTAATTTTTCTATTGAGTATGTGTGTATTCAGTATGTGTATATTGTGTGTATTCAGTGTGTTTCTATTCAATGTGAATCAAAGCCCACAATTGTTGCCAATTGGTGGAAATTCTATTTGTTTGAAAACCTAACAAATCTCAATAAAGAATGATGGATTATGTATTGCTTACCTGGGTCTTGCCCACATGGTACATCACCGTGACAACGGTGAATGGAGACAGGTGCTGGCAGCGAGCATGGTAATTAATCTACAAAATGAAAAAGAAATGCACTGAGGTATGTAGTTTATTATTGACAATGCAATTTGTATAATTTCATACAGAAAGAAGTTACCGTGAACAAAAATAAACTTAATTTTATCTTAAAGCAAAGTGAACTTACCTGACACTGTCGTCGAATCACAACGCAGGGATGAGCTAGCACGTTTTCTGTGAACAGACTATAGAAAGACAGAATACATGAGCGTGTGTATGTATATAAGGTGTGTGTATAGAGAGAGACACACACAGAGACAGACAGACCGAATGTACCTGACAAGGCCGATACCGAAACCAGCGAAGCGATCCAGCTGATCTGAGAAATAAGAATTCTTATCAGCTGTTGGATATTATTCATTTAAAGTTATGGACAACAGGCATCTGAAATGTACTTCTAATTATGTTATTGAGGGTTATAAAATGAATCCATTGAAAGCTCACGTCCTTTCAGTCCGACAATTTCCTTCTATTCCATAAGGCTGATTTAACGGTGGAGTCTTATTATCCTTCTTGCTACCGAATCAAGTTGGTGGCCTCTTACTTACACACGTGGCCCAAAATGTACAATGGCATTATGCAGTGTGCCGATCAATCAGTGTGTGTGACTACCGATGGATTGGCTTTCGGACAATTGAACCACACCACTATAATCATGAGTCTTTCCAGGAGTTGAGAGGCACAAAAATGTAGTTTGAAATTTTCAGAACAAGATTTTTGGTAAGTCCAAATGTAACTAGAAAAAGATGCATTTCCTGCAGAAGATGCGGTGAGTGCTGTAGTACAAAGTGAGGTTAAAAATATTTTTTAATAAAGCCCCATAGATTAAGACATAGAGAAACGTTAAATGGCTTAAATCAAGTGAAGGGATAGTTGAGCGCTGCACGCAGCACTCACCTAATTATGGTTATTATAATATCCAGTAGTCCTTCACAATTATTTTTTTTATGTTCATCAACACACAGTACTCTTACTTCATCCATAGTGGTAACCAACAAGGAGGGGGTCATGTTATCCCAGTGTTTATGGGATATATTTGTACGCGAAATGCACCACACACCATGGAGTTATAAAACCAGTGCTGGAGAAGCATTAACCTCTTGCTGTTCACTTTTGTTTACTTTTTGCAAAACAAAATCAATGAATGGGTACTTGTTCATGTAGAGAAATGGAGAGGATTTTTTGATGTTACCTACATTTATTATTATTCATTGATGTTTAAGCATGTCTCTTTTCATATACTACATTACATTTCGTTAATGTTTGTGACCCCAAGATGTCAAATTATAAAATACCAGTATATTTTCTTGAGGATAGCTGATCAAAGCGACTTTTGTGTAACTGAAGAATCTTTTTTTGATAGCTGAAAATATATGTTTGACAATATCGCCAACCCTAACTAATGAAAGGGTTAGGGTTATGTACTGTAGAGCTAAAGAGCTAAAACTCCTACCAAACCATATGCCTATAATCTAATATAACTATAACCTGGTTCAGTAGTACTATACCTACCATATACTAGGGTTACATGTAAATACTACTCGGATCTCCTCTAGGCTGCTAGGTTACCTACCCGGACCTCCTCCAGTCCTCGAGCTAGGCTAAGCTAGGCAAGGCTACGCTACGCTATTCACCCGGAGCTCCTCTAGTCCTCGGGCTAGGCCAGCCCAGGCTTATCATCTGGTCCCCCTTCGGCCCTCAGCTAGGGCTAGGCTAGGCTAGGCTAGGCTAGGTTAATCAACAGGACCTCCTCTCGTACTCAGGCTAGGCTAAGCTATGCTAATCACTTGGACCTCCTCCAGTCCAGAGGCTAGGCTAGGCTAACCCACGGCATATCCGCTAGTACGCAGGTTATGCTAGGCTAACCTGCCAGACCTCCTCCAGTACTCACCGGTCGACCCGCCCGCAGGCTGCGGTTCCTCTCCGCCGTCCCCGCAGTGAGTCGGTGTCCGCTCCCCGGTGTGCAGGTTCCGGCTACCCGGGATGTCTGGTGGCGTGGTCACCCAGTGCTGTAGGTCGGAAGAGCTGCTGCCGCCAAATGACCTTCCGCCGTAGAGCGGCTCGTCCCGGCCCCGGTAACCGGCGAGGCCGTCGAAGCTGTCGGGCCGACGGGACGACATGGCCCGCTCGAGGTCCAATAAACCAACCGCTCCGACACTATCACGACCCCTCGGTATCTCCACACAATTTGCCACACAAAATGAAGGTTAGACGATTAGCATCGAAAACGATGTCATACTAATCAGTTTAACTTCAATAGTCTTAACGTTTCTCTTGTTTTCTAAAAACAAACCGAGCTGTCAAATATACCGGAAACGGAAACAATGTCAGAGAGTCGGAGCCAGCTGACAGCGGAGAAGATGTTTTGAAATATTAAAATGCTCATATGATATATGTTAAGGTTTTTTATTATGATAGATCATTTTTTAATAAAATATATTAATTTTATAATGTTTTCGAGCTTCTTGAAAGTACGTTATCAAGGAAATGTATTATTATTTTAACAGTAGTCTGGCTGAGCGGAAATGGACAGCGTCCTGTTGCTGGCATTCCCGTATTGTGCTCCCCCTCAAACTCGGAAACTAGGCAGTATGGCAAGTTTTGAAGAGGACTTTGACGGTGCTGTAAAGCTAGCATGTTTGGCTCTTTCCGTCGAAAATTGCAAAGAACTTCAAAAGATTTGCTGACAGCATTTGTTGAGGAAGAAAGATGTTCTTGCCTGTTTTCCCACAGGCTATGGCAAAAGTTGTATATATAAAGCGTGGACTATTGTGTGCAGCGAGCTAGCAGGGGTAATGTTCAATTCGACCTCGGAGACTTGTAAACAGTATTGTGTCATTTTATATAACTATAAAAGGATCTTCACATAGGCGACATACATCTTTAATCGTTTCTTGAGGCGTTTGCGGTTGGGATTGAGCCATCTCTCTGACAGCCTCTGAACGTTAAGACGTTCCATCAAAATAATTTCCCCCCCGGCACTATTTTGCATGGACACCGCTGCTGCTTCCCCGGGTTAGCCCCGCCCTAGACGATTGTGATTGGTTTAAAGAAATAAAAACAGGCCAGCCCAGTTTTCCCCCGGATAGAAGCTCTAAATAGCGTGGTTCCAGACAATTCTACTTGCTGTAGTTTGGTCTGGCTTTGCGAGACTATTTTAACAGTATCCTTATCCTTATTATTATTATTATTATTATCATTATTATCATCTTAATTTTTTCATCATTATTATGATGATGATGATAGAAGGCTCGTGTGAACGGGAAGCTTTGTATGCGGAACTTCCATAGCTAAGGAGAGGGGACCGGGTTTGGTGTAACTCATCTAACTATAAACACGCGGAGCGTGCCGTTCACGTCATCTCAAATCGATTCCAGTTTTATTAATCCAAGCTCTGGAATTATCATTTCTTACACTTATATTAAGGTCATTGGAGTCGCTACGTGTGAGTTGTGGAGATGCTGGCTCACGAGGTGACCGGGAGCTCGCTGTTCTCCGGGTTCCGTGCGCTCGGGCTGTACTCTAACCACCTCCCGCACGTGCTGCGGTACCACGCGAGGCACCGGGAGTTCTACGTGACCACGGCGGTGGGAAACCGTTTCCACACCTATAATGTAAGTCCTAATGTGCTATACTATGTCTTTAGTTTCATATGAATTAGGTTAAATATGTTTATTTACAATAATACTGACCATGGAATGTGATGATGTAGGGTTGTGATAAGAACAATATGTATAACGATGAAGACATGACTTAATTATGGTTGTTGACATGCTGGCACTGCAGCCTCAGCGGCTCCCTGCTTGCCCGAGGCTGTACCTCCTGTTGCGGCAGATGTGCTGCTGAAAAGATTTGCAACTAGTTAAGTCAATTCTCAAATTAAAAATCACCTGCAAATTAACGTTGTCCATAAGGCTGCAACCGAAAGAAAGTTGTCTGCAATTTCAACATTGGCGTAAAGCACCACACTCTTTTATCTCCTGCAAGAATTGTCCGTCAACAGTGGCAATTTGTCGGTTAGAATGTCCAGTATGTAATGTAAATGTAATGTAATGGCTTTTAGTCGGGCAGGGCGTACTGGTCACTCCGGTAGTCGATGAACGCCAAGACATTTTTTAATTTCTAATGGTCTTGTGGGTTTGCAGATGGTGCTTTAGACCAAACCTGTCGATGCGTGGCAATTATGACGTGACTTCAACACTCCCAGCCAGAGAACATGCTTTCTCCCACATTTGTGTATATATAGTTATCTTGTTGGTTCCTAAGCACTGTCACCAGATCGCTAGCCCTCTGAGCAGCCGCCGGTAAAGTTCTGGTTCTGTAAGCCGATAAATTCAAACTACTCCATAGCTCGAGTGAGTGAGGATGCCGTTCAACTGCATTCGCTGTCTGTCAGTTTTCAGCTGAACCAAGGTTGTTAACACGTCTTCATAGTTATCATTCTTTACGGTAGACCAGACAGGCACATATGATGTTTCGACCAGCGGGTATCATAACTTTTGGTTTTGTTTCTCGCTGCTACGGTTGCTCATTAAGCATTCCCCGAAGTTCTCTACGGACGCTGTAAATAAGCTCATGAATGAAGCTCATATCTCTTAAAGGGTTCAGGGCGTTGTGGATGACAGTGATTTCTTCAGTGCAGTAGAAGGCTGCTGTACTCTGATGCGCGCCTGACACCTCTTACCTTTCCACCTGCATGCCCAGCACCATCATACCCCTGTCCAACTATATGAGCAGGATCTCAATTCATCTCTCAATCTGTACAACAAATGTTTTACACGTATACTCGCCTATAGTGTCAAAAGAAAATAATCCTGAAAACTCCTCGCGCACTGAGTAGCTGCCTGAACAGTCCATGAGCCGAATTTACTATGGTATCCCTGCATTTGCAGAGAATTTAGTCTTGGATCTGTTTTCGACATGTCTCCATTATGTTCTGAATTTGACGGGATCGATGATATGTAGGATCGATGACCGCTTGAGTCTATAGTCTTTGCGCTCTGTTGCTTGTTGGTGTGAGAAATTTCACTTGGAATATATAGTCTGGCCCTTTCGCAAGGCAACATTAATCCAAGTCTAGTGATGCACAGTCATTATCAGCTCATATACGCCCTTAACACGTGCTACAAATACATTTATAAATAATCTCACATTACATTTCCAAACTTCAACCTCAACGACCTTCAATTGGTTTGTTTAGGATGGTATTCTTCTGTCTTAAGAATATGCTGCTGACCGAATGTCCTGTATAGGATCAATATCTAAGTAAGATATTTGGATCTAGAAAGAAGTACTTATGTAAAAAGTACTTTTAAGAAAAAAGTACTTAAAAATGTATGTCATTTCTGATTTAATAATGCATTATTCTGTTAAATGTTATTCTGATTGTAGTAAATGGTTAAAAGTCATTCCCTTGTCAATCCCTTTTACTTATTTTAATGTTTTAATAACATCTATTTATAATACATATTTTTTGATTTTATTTGGACACAGGTTAAGAAGCTGGGAATCATTGCTGTCAGTAAGTTTACAACTCCTAGTTTCCTCTTATTCATTGACATGTCTTATTTGTTAACTTGTTGACAACAAGTTGTCTTGTCAACACATGATTTAATCATGTGTCGACATGTAGTCTTATTTCATTAATTTGTTGACATGTCTTATTTGGTAATTTGAGCCAATGTCCATTTATAATCTTAGTTTAACTATTGAAAACGTTTTTAATATATTTACTCATGTGATCTTTTTTTTTTTATGTTGATGTTTTGCAAACCTGAACCAACCTTTTCCCTCCCCAAGGTAATGCTCTCCCAGGGGACATCTCCTGTCTTGCGGCTGACAGGATGTTGGTGTTTGCTGCTGTTGGTCGAGATGTCTATGCCTTTGCCCGCAACAAGGAGGTCAGGAGGGTTTCATACTCCATTATATAGACTATTATATTATCATTCTCTATTATCACAAGGGGCGTTCATTATGAGTTGACAATTTGTGGCTACACTTGCAGATCAAACCAGAAATACTGGTCGGTTAAACACTCATTTCTATTTTCTGAGAGATGCATTGCTTCCCAGACATGAATTAGGGAACCTGCCATGCATTGAATTACAATATAATTTTTTATGACATAAATAACTAATTTGAAACAACGTGTAGTTTCCCAAAACCTATAATAATGACTCTAATTAGGTCAGTCAGGCACTACCCTTCGTCATCAGTTGGGCTTTCCTGGTTTAATTTGAATTTGGGCTTCGATTAGTCGCATACTATTGGTGAGTTAACTCGCGATTGATCACACTTTTAAAATTATATTTTAAATACACCCCACTTTAATTTAAATGAGAATATCAAATGGAATGACACATTGTCATTCATACCAAATGTACTTAATAAGCAAAAATTTGTGATCGTGAGGGAGTTTTATTGACTCCCTAAGTGTGGGTTGAATATGAAACTTACGGAACACCACAGATTTGGGAATTGTTAACAGGCAATCAATTAGTACAATTGTAAACCAACAGTTACTACAAGTGTAGTTAAATTCAAATAAGTAGCACCACAGATTTGGGAATTGGAAACAGGCTGTCACTTACTGCAATGGTAATCAGGAAGTCACTTACTGCAAGTGTCATTTAATGTAAAGCAAGTGGAATTTTTTTTACTTGAGTTAAAATAAGATCTTAATAACACGCTCATTTTGACAGCCCTAATTTAAATACATTTTTGTAATGATTTGACTATGATTTCTTGGGGTGTCACCGAATGAAAAGTCACAAGTCCGACCAGTAGTAAACGTTAATCCTGTGATCCTATACATGCAAACAGTCTAAGGGACTTCAAACGTCTACCTGAGTCGACCCATCCTTAATCATCATACTCAATTATCATACTAAATCTCTCTTTCTCTCTCCCATCCAGATAGTCCACCACTACTCGCACGCACATGCCTCAGACGTCCACCTCTTATTGGTTCTGGGAGACACGCTGGTGTCGGCTGACCATGACGGACTCCTGGTAGTCTGGGACGTCCCCACTCAGGGTAATCCCTTTACATTACATACATTAAGGGGATTTTGCTGAGACTTTTATCAAAAGCGAATTCCAACCATTCAATCACACATTCAACACCGACGGTGGAGTCAACCACGCAGGGCGACAGCCAGCTCGTTGGGAGTAGTTAGGGTCAAGTGTCTTGCTCAGGGACTACTCGGCTACTGCCGCCCATAAACCCTTTAACCTCTAACCTCATATCTCCTCATCCCAAGGGGAGTCTCCCTTTTAAGTTGTGCAGATGTACTCTATTCTCTCTGTTCCCCACGTCGGATCGCTGTAATTCAGGAACATGAAGATCTTTTTTTTTTTAGAGATATAGAGAAATAGATGGATGGATATGGATTGTTTCTATTGTATATTAGTACCTCTACTGACCTCAGTTTGTTTTTTATGTGTATTAGTACCTCAGGTTGTTTCTATTTTATTATTATTTCCTCTAGTGACCTCAGGTTGTTTCTATTGTATATTAGTACCTCTAGTGACCTCATGTTGTTTATATTGTATATTAGTACCTCTAGTGACCTCAGGTTGTTTCTATTGTATATTAGTACCTCTAGTGACCTCATGTTGTTTCTATTGTATATTAGTACCTCTAGTGACCTCAGGTTGTAATTCCGCTATCAGCCAGGTCGACTAAATTGTGGGAATTATTGTAAATGTCGAGTCGTACTGGAGTTGTCCAAAAGGGTGTCCAATTTTTTATTATCGTAAACTTTTTGTTATACAGGACAATAAGTAAGACGACGATCTATAACCAGACATTTCGCCATATGTGCATTTTAGGGGAAAATTTGTGTGGTTGCATGCCAAACTGTTTTGTGATGACACTATTTCTACATTATATTATTAGTTTTCTGACAGCTTCCTGTCTAACATCCTTATATTCCAACCCCAACCTCATTCCTGTTCCCTCAACTTGAATTGACCAGAGGAGTACCTGCGACTGACCTTTGACCCAGCCACCTTTGACCTATCTGCCCTGGCCCACCCTAGCACCTACCTGAACAAGGTGTTGTTGGGGAGTTCCCAGGGTGCTTTGCAACTCTGGAACCTCAAGACCAAGTAAGTCAATTTTAGATATAGTTAATTTTTTTTGCAGATTGCAGGGGCCAACCACATGACTCATAAACTTGTGTGTACAAGATGCATCATTAGGTTCAGTCACTGAGACAGTAACGTTATCTTGCTTTAACGTATTTCATCTGGGCTCACAATGCAGCCAGCCTGCATCTCACAGGCTTCATTCTCCCCGTGTTTTTGTTTTGTTATATAGGTTTGCTGTAAAATAAGTAA
The DNA here is from genome assembly GCF_902167405.1 of Gadus morhua. Taxonomy (NCBI): domain Eukaryota; kingdom Metazoa; phylum Chordata; class Actinopteri; order Gadiformes; family Gadidae; genus Gadus; species Gadus morhua. The sequence goes on along the minus strand of NC_044066.1, from coordinate 2,813,728 downwards.
ACCTAGACTTTGCACATCCCCATGTTAGTTGAAACTAACTTGCTGCTCCGCCACTTTGAAAAAAAAAAAAAAGAGCTCACGAGAGAAGCCGTTGACTGCACACATGACCATGGGCTCACTGGCAAATACAGAATACGCTTATTTTTGCTGGTTATTAATGTTTTATATTTTAATTGTAGTTTCGGCTCATTTTATTCAGTCTAATCATACATTTCCAACTTTTTAACGCGTGTGTAAAAGTGAAGTCTCTTTTTAAATCCCAATAATTCTTGAATGTAACCACTCGCCATCGTGGCTTACTTAGAACCATAATACCAGACCTGCCCCCTTACTTAGAACCATAATACCAGACCTGCCCCCTTACTTAGAACCATAATACCAGACCTGCCCCCTTACTTAGAACCATAATACCAGACCTGCCCCCTTACTTAGAACCATAATACCAGACCTGCCCCCTTACGTCTAAACTCATAGAAACAGTCAGAACTGCGTGGTTCCACTCTTAACTAGTCAAGACTAAACTCCATAGTGCCCTTTGTGGTTCCACTCTTGACTAGTCCAAATTAAACTCGCTAGTGCTGTGTGTGATTCCTCTCTTAAAGATCCTGTATTCATTTTTATGTAATGTGATATTATTGAGAAATCAAAGCGTGGCGTGTTGTTTTCTGCATCTACTGCTCTCAATGGAATGTCACGTGAGCATAGATAGATATAGGCAGAAAGATAAATACTTTAATAATCCCAGGGGGAAATTATTTTTGTCACAAGGTTAGTATAGGTTAGTATACCAAACGCGTGACGCCCACGTGGCCCGGTGTGGCCGATTCCGACTGATTGGTTAGATGCGTAACATTAAAACAAGCACTTTATTTTTTTTAAAAGCAGACTTCTATTACATTATGGATAGGTATGAAATTGATTAATCGTTCAGCCCTAGTATCAATGTATTAATTTTATGAAAATGTAGGCATGTACTTTTAATATTCATAAATCATAAACTTTCTTTTTTTAGTAAATTGCTGTACACCTTCCAAGGCTGGTCGTCAGGGGTTACAGCTCTTCAGCAGGTCAGGCCACCCACTTTCACGTAATACATGGTGTACACCCACAGACAGGAATACAGAGATTACACTCACGTAATACATGGTGCACACCCACAGACAGGAATACTGAGATTACACTCACGTAATACATGGTGCACACCCACAGACAGGAATACTGAGATTACACTCACGTATTACATGGTGCACACCCACAGACAGGAATACTGAGATTACACTCACGTAATACATGGTGTACACCCACAGACAGGAATACTGAGATTACACTCACGTAATACATGGTGTACACCCACAGACAGGAATACTGAGATTACACTCACGTAATACATGGTGCACAACCACAGACACGAATACAGAGATTACACTCACGTAATACATGGTGCACAACCACAGACACGAATACAGAGATTACACTCACGTAATACATGGTGCACAACCACAGACACGAATACAGAGATTACACTCGCGTATGTCGTTTCTATAAAAAACAATTTTCTGCCCAGAGTCCTGCAGTGGACGTGATGGGCGTCGGCTTATCCTCTGGACGCATCCTCCTTCATGACATCAGAGCTGACAAGACGCTGATGTCCTTCAGTCAAGACTGGGGACCTGTCACCACACTCAGCTTCCGCACTGGTAAGACCTAGTTTGCTCAAGACCATGTCAACCAGTTCAAGTCAAGTCAAGTCAAGTTTATTTATATAGCACATTTTAAAACAACAGTAGTTGACCAAAGTGCTGTACACGAATACAATATAAAAAACAAAACAAAGAACAAGAAGGCTTAATATTGCATATTAGCAACAACAATGAATAAGATAAAATAAAATCTTAATCTGTATTAAAAGCCAATGTAAAAAAGTGAGTCTTTAGTTGTGTTTTGAACTGTTCTATGGACTGGGAAGATCTCAGACTCAGTTCAAACTAGAACCTCTCAAAACATGCTTAAGTCAGAACCTGTAAAAAGTTGTTTCAAACAGAACTTCTAAAGCCAGTTTAAACTAGAATCTTTAAAAAAAGTTTTAACTGGGGCATGTAAAAAACTATTTAGAACAAAATCACCACCAGTAAACTGCTTATATTCCATATTTGGACTTGAAATAACTCAGGAAAGCTGCATGCAAAAAATACAATGATTACATGCAATCATTATATTTTTTACAATCGTGGGCTCTATTTCTTTTCTCCATAACTGTCCGACTCCAAATATGTATATTTGGAGTCGGACAGTCATGGGGAAAAAAAATAGAGCCCACGATTGTGACAATTTGTCAAGTTTCATCTCTGGATATTGAATGCAATTCTCCGCAGATGTTTTAGGGATTTAAGATTTAGCTTTTTCAAGTATCAACTCACTATTGAGGCGGGGGACTAGTGAAATAATCCTAAAACATTGTTAAATTCATATAAGATGTGCAAAACTGGCAACCAGCTATACATGTTAAAGAAAATATTTCTTGAATGTTTTGAATGGCAGGGTTTGTTATTTCCCCCGCAGTAGTCTCTCATTGGTGTGCCTGACTAATGTAGCGTAGTAGTGCATCCTGCCACCCACAATCCTCCTCACAAGAGAAGCGCAATCTTCTGCTCCATCTCCTTCACTTCACGTGAACACTGACGTCCTTTGTTGCTCTGCTGTTCCAGACGGCCCTCCCATCATGGCGGCCGGCGGGCCTGGTGGTCACATGGCCTTCTGGGACCTGGAGAGCCGTCGCTTGGTAACGCAGCTGAGACACGCCCACCGCTCTGCTGTGGCCGGAGCAACCTTCCTACCCAGCCAGCAGCTGCTACTCACCAATGGAGCAGACAATGCCCTCAAGGTAAGATTTATTGGATAATCTCTATAACTTATAGCTTGGGGTGTAGCGGTACACGTATTTGTAACGAACCGTCACGGTACAGGCACTTCGGAGCGGTTACAGAGGTGTACCGCGGCACGTAAATGTGGCGTACATAGCGGGCAACGATCGTCGAATAGTCGGAGTCACGTAGAATATCGAATAATGAATCTGACTATCGTTATTTATTACACGGCTCTTCTCAATGCTGTTGAACGCTCCGCTCCGTTGACTTGCATGGGCCTTCAAGACTACCGGTGGTGAATAGCGTTGCTAAGCGACGTCATCGTCTTTGGCAGACTATTTCTCTGCTGATCAACACTACGAATGCTGGTAACAAATAATTTGTAAAAAGACACACCGTGTGAAGTTATATTTTTGACCTGTCTAGTTCACCGTCATGCAGGCTGTGTTCAGTAAAATAAATAAATAATTAGCATTCCGTTTTCGGTGCATGTACGTCTATCTGCATAAGCCCACGTTGAAATCATTTTGATGTTGAATGTTGATGGCGCAGTTGTTGAAATAAACAGATTGATTTCATACAAATCATAAAAGCCTCTCCCTGTGTCATTGTGTGTGTGCGTGTATCCGAGGTGCGTGCGTGCGTGGAGGGGTTCTTCATTGAGCGATTTTCGAATGTTATTCGAATACTTCTCAGCGAATATCGAATAGTATTTTTGCTATTTCAACAACCCCTGTCTGGGAATTCAGAAATGCAAATGCCATTACCAAGATTATTGGTGTTTTCATTGCTGCTGATCTACGGCCATTCTCCGTTGTTGACAAACAAGCAGTTTTTTTTGATTTTCCCCTTAACTATGAACCGTACCGTACCGAACCGTGACTTATGTGTACCGTTACACCCCCAGGAAGGGGAGTGGCTAATGCAAATTCTCTCTGGTAGGTGTGGGTGTTTGAGCAGGAAGGGGGCGTTGCCAGATTGCTACGGAGTCGTCAGGGCCACAGTGCTCCTCCCACCACCATACGCCACCACGGCAATGCTGGCCGGGACATCCTGAGTGCTGGTAGGAACAATGATGCTTCAATACCACATCAATAATATTACAATACATAACCAACTATACTACAATACCACATAAAAAATAATACTATATCACACCCATGATACTACCATACCACACCATTAATACTACAATACCCCCAACTATACTACAATGCCACACAAATAATCCTACAATTCCACACCATTGATACTACCATACCACACCAATAATACTAGAAAATATGAAACTTGACAAAATATGATATTTCAATATTGTTCATGGATGTCGCTCAATATTGTAGCATTAATTCAGATATTGGGTTGGGGCTGGGTTATTTGTTTCAACAACTTACTCTCAGACTTGAGAGGGCAACTTGCGACTTGATATAAAAACATTTTTTGAGGCAAACTGGTGTGTGTGTGTGTGTGTGTGTGTGTGTGTGTGTGTCTAGGTCAGGATGGGACACTACAGTCTTTCTCCAGCGTCCACGAGCGCTTCAACAAGAGCCTGGGACACGGTCAGTGGTATAATCATATTAATAATAATAAAATTTTGCATGAATAATATTCATTACATTATTATATACGGTGCATTGTGTAGATCATGGTGCCATCTAGCAGTGAGGCTGCCCACCCCAACCCACTCAATGCCCCCCAGCCCCACCCCAACCCACTCAATGCCCCCCAGCCCCACCCCAACCCACTCAATGCCCCCCAGCCCCACCCGAACCCACTCGATGCCCCCCAGCCCCACCCAACCCACTCGATGCCCCCCAGCCCCACCCCAACCCACTCGATGCCCCCCAGCCGCTTTGGAAGGCCCAGGCCCTTGAAAGGTGGTCTGCACATAGAGGATACCCCCTAGTTTTGTGTTGATAGCTCAATAAGGACGTCAGTGTCGATGTGAAAAGATGACAAGGGAAGCATCTTCGCCAAGAAAAACTGGCTCAGTCCAACTCAATCGGGGAAACTATCTAAATTCCCCCAAATAAATCTTCTTCACAAAACGCAGGAAAATCTGGTTGCTGGAGACGCAGTTGCTGTAGCCAACAGGGCGCTTTGTGAGCAGCCTCTGAGGCTCGGCAGCAGTAATGATGTCCTCATTCTTATTACTACAGGCTCTGCCAACAAGAAGATGACCAAGAAGAAAGGGTTGAAGTTTGAAGAGATTCTGCTTCCACCAATCACCTGCTTTTCTTCAGGTAAAATACATTCACACACGCATGCACGCACGCACACACACACTAGAGCTGTCAATCTTCCTCTATAATTCCCTCTATTCACCCCGTCGTAGGTAGGGTTGAGCACCGAAACTCGGTTCCAGTAGGGAACCGGTTCCGACGTAAACGGTTGTAACGAGATCGAATAAGAACACACATTTCGGTTCCTCATAACGGTGCCTGACGTTTTCTAACACCCCCTGCCCCGCCCCCATGGTGTTGCTGCGTCAACTTGCGTTAGTGCTGGGCCCTATACCGGTTCTCACTGAATAACGGTGTGTATTTTCGTTAGGATATGATTTTTTAATATAGCCTACCGCCATACCGGTGTATTTGATTACACAACGTTCGGAACGCAGCGCTGCGCGACACTGTTTCAGACGGGACCCTTTTCAATGTTGCGGTAAACAAGCATGGTACGACTACGACTTTCTTTATAGGTCCATGACTGCGAGGCGTGGTATTTCAGGCCAACTGGTAAAAGAGTGTGTCACGGCTTTCAAACATATAAACCATAAAGCCTATGGGCGCCTCGAGACTCGGGACGGACTTGTCAACGCGCTGTGGCATCGCTTACTTGATGTTGTTTTGATTGAAGATCGGCAGGTTGTAGTGGGTGAACGTGAATGAACGTGTGCGTCTGTGTGTGTGTGTGTGTGTGTGTTGCGAGCGAATGTAATTTTAAAGTAACAAACAAACAAACAAACTCAAAGCCGATGCATGCATCCAAAACTTGCTGTTCAAAAAACAAATAAACAAATCAAAAACAGAGTCGTTATTCGCTTCAAATACTTCTTCTTTTCAAAACTCTCCTGTGGCTGCCTTGCGCACATGAGTTATATTACTTAATATGTCTTTGGCAGTAATGTTGCGCCATGATGCGTGCCTGCCTGCTTTCAGTGAGTAATTACAATTATTTGTAATTTTAAAAAGATATGTATCAGTCACAGCACTCACAGCAGCCTCTTCGGGTATGTCGAGTAATTGATGCTAACCGTAAATCTTGCATATCAAGTAGGCTAGCAAACACCGTTGCGATTCAACTCAGTGTCCGCTGACTTTCTGCTTAATGCAAGTGTGTGCTGTTTCGTTTTTTTAAGTACCGGTTTGAGAACCGTTTTAGCACCGGAACCGTTTGAAAAGTACAGAGTAGGCACCGGTATCGGATAAAACCCAAACGATACCCATCCCTAGTCGTAGGGCATTTAAACACATGAGAGAGTAGTGATGTGACAAACCACTTGAAAGATTAGATTCTCAACTTTAAGTCTATCATTACCATTGTGTGCCAAACGACATGCAAGTCGAACCCCACAAATGAGCAGCATGCAACAAGAGTACCGGTAATGTATTCCATAACAATAATCAAGAGCCATCTTTTTCACGTCATTTGATCTACACAAAGCATATGAAAGATGAGACATGTTAAACAAAAAGTATATTGACTATTGATCGTGTTCAATAGTATATTGACTAGTGATCGTGTTCAATTGTATATTGACTATTGATCGTGTTCAATAGTATATTGACTATTGATTATGTTAAACAGTGTATTGACTATTGATCGCGTGTTAAACCTTGTATTGACTATTGATCATGTTAAACCTTGTATTGACTATTGATCATGTTAAACCTTGTATTGACTATTGATCATGTTAAAACTTGTATTGACTATGAATCATGTTAAACCTTGTATTGACTATTGATCGTGTTAAACTTTGTCGTGACTATGGATCATTTTAAACCTTGTATTGACTATTGATCGTGTTAAACCTTGTATTGAGTATGTATCGTGTTAAACATCGTATTGATTATGGATCGTGTTAAACCTTGTATTGACTATGGTTTGTGTAAAGCCTCCTATTGATTATGGATCAGGTTAAACCTTTTATTGACTGGATTGTGTTAAACCTTGTATTGATTATGTATCGTGTTAAACATCGTATTGATTATGGATCAGGTTAAACCTTGTATTGACTGGATTGTGTTAAACCTTACATTGAATATTGATTGTGTTAAACAGAGAGTGCACGTGAGGGCGACTGGGACGGTGTTGTGGCACTGCACCGCGGTGAGGCGGCCGCGCGCACCTGGAACTACCAGCGGTGCACCATGGGAAAACACCGCCTGGCCCCGCCCGCTGACCGCCTGGACAACGCCCGCCTCAGCAACGTGCACACAACGGTAACACACCTCAGCAACGTGCACACAACGGTAACACACCTCAGCAACGTGCACACAACGGTGACACACCTCAGCAACGTGCACACAACGGTAACACACCTCAGCAACGTGCACACAACGGTAACACACCTAAGCAACGTGCACACAACGGTAACACACCTCAGCAACGTGCACACAACGGTAACACACCTCAGCAACGTGCACACAACGGTAACACACCTCAGCAACGTGCACACAACGGTAACACACCTCAGCAACGTGCACACAACGGTAACACACCTCAGCAACGTGCACACAACGGTAACGCACCTCAGCAACGTGTACACAACGGTAACACAATGTTCATCAACGTGCACACAACGGTAGCACACACCTCAGCAACGTGCACACAACGGTAACACACACCTCAGCAACGTGCACACAACGGTAACACACACCTCAGCAACATGCACACAACGGTAACACGCACCTCAGCAACGTGCACACAACGGTAACACACACCTCAGCAACGTGCACACAACGGTACCACAACCCTCAGCCACGTGCACACAACGGTAACACAAAGCTAAGGGGAAACACTCGGGGCACACAGGAATCACATCAAACCTTAACTAGAGTCCAACCCTATCGGGCCTAAAAAAAAAAAATTGTTTGGTTCCGGTTTCCGACCGACCCTGTCAATTTATGTGCAACCCAAATTATTTTATGAGTTTTATAAAAAATAAAAAAAAATCTTTTTTTTTATGTAATTACGTTTTGGTACAGCACCTCTATAATTACGTTTTGGTACAGCACCTCTTCATTCTGTACAAGGATGAGCGAATTTTCTCGTTTTTAAATGAAAACAACCTACCTATCATTCGATGAGGTCACTCCTTTTGACTTCTTTACTCTACGGAAGCCTTATGGGTCCATGCTAATATGCAGTCTAAATGATAATTATCATCATATAATACGAAACATAACTTCAAATATGCAAACTAGATAACGACTAAATATGTCTCTTACAGTCACCATCGTATCAATGAATAAGCGCTACCTGCCCGTTGGATGGGTAGGGGTGTGGTTGTGTTTGTGTGTGTCTCAGGTGTTTCCTGTCTTTGGCTCCCACAGTTAAAACAGACAGAGGTGCACATTATATAAAATATTTCCCTGTTGCAATTTATCTGGAAACTTGGCATTAATTGTTTTTATTTTGTTCTCTTACATCCAGGCGGTTGACATTACTTCCTGTGGGAACTTTGTTCTGATTGGTTGGTCATCTGGTCACCTGGACGTTTACAACCTGCAGTCTGGCATCCACCGTGGTCACTACGGCAACCCCACTGGTAAAATAATAACAATATTAAATCAGATCTGTATCAATGCACTGATTCATATCACTGATCAGGATGTTCCCATGTTAGGTCTATCATGTAGATCTATCGTGTAGATAAAACCCAGGAGCGCACACAAAGGTCAAGCATTTATCAATATGCTGTAATCCCAACTCATGGCAATTAAAAGGATGATTGGTGACCTAAAGACCTGCTGCTGGCTAATCCCTTCTTTCTATTTCCATAAAGCTCACAAATGTGCTTCAGTTTGACATCTTCAGCCCATGCAACTTTCAAACCACGCTTACATATTCTGTTCATTCATTATCGATCGATTTAAGGTGCTTTCACACGGACACAAGTTGATCAATGCATCATTAGGACAAACTAATTGAGCCAAACCGATAACATAATTAACCAGTTTCCAAAGCGAGTGTATGGCTGGAGGTCCAGTGACGGCAGACAGTGCTGTTATATCGCCTAGGGTTCTCCTTCCCATTGAACTATGTTGACCTGTAAGTACTATGACTGCAATCCTTTGGCTGCGTCACACTTGTGTTCTGCCGGTTAGAGACATTATTATTCTGGTATCACTGTCCCTCATCTTCCATTAAAGTGGAGATTACATCTGTGCTCAGCGTCCTGCAACGATTGGCGTGGTGCAGAATTCCATCTCAACGCCCTTTTGGGTTAAACAGCGGTTGGTTTCTCTAGAGGGAAACTACAGTTTGATTGATCCCCCGGTGTGACACTAACGCAGAGCGACTCTGTAACGATGTGTAATGGTGTTGCAGCACACGTGGGAGCCGTGCGTGGCGTGTGCGTGGACGGTCTGAACCAGCGCGTGTTCAGTGTCGGGGCCGACTGCCTCCTCAGGGCCTGGCGCTTTAAGACCCGTAGCCATGACGACCCCGCCCACCCCCCAAAGCTTGACAGCGCCCCCTCAATGCTGCGCCTCCACCGAGACAGGTAATATACACTGTGTGTGTGTGTGTGTGTGTGTGTGTGTGTGTGTGTGTGTGTGTCACAATTATTTCACAGTCCACCAAAACAAAATTTCAACACCCCAAGAGTCTTATTTTAAAATCATCTCAGAATGAATTGATCTTGGTTGTAATCTGGCCTTTGGCCAGCAGATGGCAGTACGTTGTAGACCTACTAGTGGACAAACAAGTGCTGATTGTAAATATACTATAAATATAAACAGTAAATATATACTAATTTTAGCTAGAAATGCAAGCCCATAGGCGCGCCTATGTGCTTGCGCAATAGTCCCTTCACAAGCTCTCATTCCACACCGTACGAGACAGATGCTGGTAGCACAAAGCTGTCTCTGCATTATCAGACATTGCTTCCGCAGGCATTTTCGAAAGCCAGTCCTTACGCCGTCACTGTGTACCTGTGTAAGGACATGGTTCCCTTTCAAAATGTCAATAGAAAGGGCTTTAAAGAGATCGTCAAAACACTCGATCCCAGGTACGCGTTTCCTGCCCGCACACACTTCAGCCAAATTGAGATGCCAAAACTATACGGCAAGGTCCGCAAGCAAGTGGAGATACAAATCCATACTATTAAATATTCGTGTTTTTCAGAGAGGGTAGTAACTTGAGAAAAGACAAAAAAAAAAAAAATTGTGCAGTTTTGCTGCCTTACCAATATTTTACCCCTTCAGAAGCATTTAAATCGAAATTAGAAGACACAATTAACATACCTTGATATAATACCGTTACCGTCTATGCCTCAAATCATACCGTGATATACATTTGAGTCCATACTGTACAGACCTAATTTGAAGGAACTATCTTATGTTAAATTCTAGGTTAGTCAAGCTTTTTGCTTGATTCAACTAACGTTAGCTACCGCTTTTTTGATGTGATATAATTTACAATAATATTATGTTTTTTGGACCGAGTCAACGCAGAGTACTGCACAAACGTAGACCTTGCATAAAGTTACAAAATTCTAACATGGGGCTATTTAGAAAAATAATCTGGCACGGGTGTTGTACCGATTTAGGCTAATACACCAACAGCACATTTCTGTATAATAAAAGGCAAAAATCCTTCCATTGTATTGTGTGCTACAACCTCCGTAATGAATATTCACGCTAAATCCCGCCCAGGGTAGCTCAGAATTCGAGGAGCCGTATATCTCGAGACACCGATCAGTCCTTGGACCAATGATTCTATGGCCCTTCTACGAAGCATGTGTGCAAACCTTGGAGTCATTTGGATTTATTGTTCATCAACATTTCAATTTTATCCTAAACTTTCTGTAATCTATAGAAAAATCTATCCTGATGGTGTGTGTGTGTGTGTGTAGTGGTATGCTAGCGTTGGCGCTGGACGATCTGACGCTAGTCGTCATCGACACAGAAACCGGACGTGTTGTCCGGAAGTTCTTGGGTCACAGCGGGAAAATAAACGACCTTGTAAGTATTGTGTGTGTGTGTGTGTGTGTGTGTGTGTGTGTGTGTGTGTGTGTGTGTGTGTGTGTGTGTGTGTGTGTGTGTGTGTGTGTGTGTGTGTGTGTGTGTGTGTGTGTGTGTGTGTGTGTGTGTGTATATATATACCACGGTCTGCGGGAATACTCAATTCTGATTGGATGCAGGGTGTGCATTAACTCCTGATATACGGACACCTGGACAAGTAGTTCCGTCAAATTGTCGGTTTACCGTTCTCAATTAATGCGCTAGCTGGCGTATCGTCTCTAAAATAGTAGTAACCATAGCAACGGGAAACAAAACAAAGCTCAGCGGACTATAATACCTCCCGCTACCTCCCGTTCTAAAGACTTCGCGGAGGCAACCGTCCTCCGCTTCGCGTCGGACGGTTCACCCCTCCACGTCGTCCATTAATTCCTGATAATGGACCCCTCGTCGGGCATTATCCCTTACATAATTGTCTCATCTCATTTTCGTCCGCTTATCCGGGGTCGGGTCGCGGGGGGAGCAGCTCAACAATATATAATTGTATATATTATATATATATATGCATATATGCATGGGTTTTATATTTTGGGTACATGTACGTCTACACAAAATATGGGCGGTTGCATGTGTCACTGGTGGATTTTAGTGATGCTGTCCCAGTTAGTTTATTATAATTTTTTTAAATATTGAGATTTAAGATAAAAGATTCTGTTGTATCTTGACCGAACTATGCTGCCCTACAAAGGCAAAGTGCAGTAACTACGCCAACATTGAAACTGAGAAAAATGCTTTCAAAGTATTCATACTGGCCGGCCAAACCTGTTTCAGGTACAATAGTGGTGATACTCTCAATTAATACCTTTTATAGGAAGAAAAATAGTTTTTGTCTCAAGACAAAGAAGGTGTTATAAAACCCATTTTCAGTTTGAACTCAATTTTGGCAAAATACGTAGTTACTGCACTTTGCCTTTGTAGGGCAGTATAGCTCTGTAGAGCGGAGTGCTGCTGCCCGGCGGTTTGTCCTGTCAGCTCAGTCTCCTGGCCAGGTATATACAGCAAGACACACTGCGCCTCTGACGTGCTTGTGTTCTACTTCTAGACCTTCAGTCCAGATGGCCGCTGGCTGATATCGGCATCGATGGACTGTACCATCAGAACCTGGGACTTGCCTTCTGGCTGGTAAGTACACTACAACTCATTTACCTTTCATTGTTACCACAGCTGAAATGGTAATGGGGCCACCAACGACTACCAATTGCACTTTTTTTGGCTGCAAGAAGAGTATTTTGAGCACGAGCGGTTTTCCCATGAATAAAACAAAAACAGGGCAGCCCTATTGGCAAAGATTCCTCCCTCAGCGTTGAGACATGAGGTAGACTACATACTTCATGGCTTAGTGAGATGAACTGTATACTTGATCATCCTACAAGTTCAACTTATTAAGGTTATACACACACACACACACACACACACACACACACACACACACACACACACACACACACACACACACACACACACACACACACACACACACACACACACACACACACACACACACACACACACACACACACAGAGAGAGAATAAAATATAAGTATATCAATTAATTGTATAAATAATATCAGGAAGACATCCCTAGATATAATTCGTTCCATGACTAAAACAAATTCATTTGTCTGATTACCACACCAGTGTCTCAACGAAACTGGGGGGTCTGGAAACCCGGACTGGGAATGTGGGGCTGATGTATCTTAGTGTTTCTTGCAAGATCAGCTTGAAGTAAAAATCATAGAACAAGCGACAAATTGGACATGGGAAAGTTGCACTAAATGATTCAAAAACTCTTTCCTACTACCCTATTGGGAGCCACAAGATGTAAATTCGGTGAAGACACCCTTTAATCATACCTACACCACTTTAATGTAACATTACTAATTCTAATTGAATACATCATAGCCAGTCAACATACTCTCATTATACACTTGTACTTTATTTTGAAATGTCTTTCTGCAGTATGGTGGACTGCTTTCTGTGTGAGACGGCTGCGGTCAGTGTCTCACTCTCTCCTATCGGAGACTTCCTCTCCTCGGCCCATGTGGACAGCCTCGGGATCTACCTCTGGTCAGTGCTCATGGATAACACTGCCCACACTCTGACGCACTGCTGGATATGAACTGGATATGAAGCGCATATCAAGCGTCCGTAGCGCTCGGAATGTTATATTATTTTGTGTAGCGCAAAATTCGTATTTTAAAGAGATAAGCTGAAGCTCTCCTCTTGTTTAAAAAAAAGAAATTCAGCAGCGGTGGTCATATTTTCACATGTAGGGGAAACACTGCACTATTAAAACACTGCTGAGGTACTGTAAACACACTGCTAACACACTAGATGCTGTCGAGGTAGTGCTGTCAAGCGATTAAAATATTTAATTGCGATTAATCACATTAATGTCATAGTTAACTCGCGATTAATCAAAAAAAATTATATTCTAAATATCCCTTGATTTCGTGCTGCTCGACTTTAAGTGGGATCAGAGAGTTGAGAAGGACAGTTATAAAAATATATTTGGTAAGATGGATATAAGAAGAGGGACCAACAGTGAATTCAACCCAGTGCACTTGACATTGGGTAGGTGCATGACGGTGGTAGGGCTACCGTAAGTCTTCAATAGCCCAGGGTTTTATTTGTTTTTATCACTGAACTTTCAAACAAAACTTTTGCTCACTAAAGATGGGAAATAACATAATATTTATTATTTAAACCAGTATGAATATTCCTATCGTACGTAGGCCTATACACATTACCAGGCTATCGACGCACGCACACACAAACACACACACAGTGGCGGAGTGGTAATTGGGAGGATTCGCGGTGGGCCGTTAATGTTTCGGGGCTGTCGGGCTGATTACTGCGGGATAACAATATTGCGTTTATAGAAGTTTCTTGCAGCGCCGTCCGGCAGCCTGAGCTCTGCGCCCAAAACCTCTCACTCACTCAACAGCCGCAGCACCCACAAACTGTCAATGTCGCAACCAAGTCGATTTTGTCTAGAGGGGAGTAACTGAGCGGCCCCTCCCAAAGTGGTACAGCCCAGGTGGACCTTGAACTGCGATTGGTCAAAAAGCGTAAAAGCTAATGACAACATTGAACTCTCGTGCAGGCTCGAACAGAGCGACACACAAACACACACACACACACTTTTAAGGAGTTTTTCACCCGCTCCGTATCCTTGCCTGCCCCAACAAGTTTGTGCGTTGTGCTTGTTGTTTTGTTTCCGGTGTAGCTAGATCCGGTATGGTGTTGTAGTTTTTCTGATGTGACTAGTTGTTGCTAGACAGCAGGTGAAAAAACAGCGTTTGCCAAACCAAAAGACAAAAAAAAATTGGTTTGCGTTAACGCTGTTAATAACGCGTTAAACTGACAGCACTATGTCGAGGTAATATGTAATATTGCTAATAGTGATGCTAGATGCTCTAACGGTAACATTGGGTCATGCTAATGCTACAGGTTTCATTTCATGCTCCAGGTCCAATAAGAGCATCTATAGCCTGGTCTCACTCCGCCCTCTTCCTGCTGACTACCAGCCAGTGACGGTGAGCCTCCCTGGCTCCTCCCCCAGCCCTGGTAGACACCCCTTTCTTTAAACAACTCCACATCCAAATGAATCAGCCGTAGCTTTATTTCTTAAATGAGATCTGGTGTCCACGGTTTCAGACGAGGAGGGACACGGGGAGAGCTGTGTTACCCTGGGCGACGAGGACGAGGACCAGATGGCGTCTGCCTGCTGGGACTCCCAGGAGCAGCTGGAGCGTCACCTGGTCACCATGACATCACTTCCTGAGTCCCGCTGGAGGAATCTGTTCAACCTAGATGTTGTTAAGGTAACCAGGTTCAGTACACTGACCTGCTCAACCCCTATAAACGGAGCCCCTACACACTGAGCCCCTACACACTGAGCCCCTACACACTGAGCCCCTACACCCTGAGCCCCTACACCCTGAGCCCCTACACCCTGAGCCCCTACACCCTGAGCCCCTACACCCTGAGCCCCTACACCCTGAGCCCCTACACCCTGAGCCCCTACACCCTGAGCCCCTACACCCTGAGCCCCTACACCCTGAGCCCCTACACCCTGAGCCCCTACACCCTGAGCCCCTACACACTGAACCCCTACACACTGAACCCCTACACACTGAACCCCTGCACACTGAACCCCTACACACTGAGCATACTGAACCCCTACATTCTGAACACACTGAACCCCTACACACTGAGCCCCTACACACTGAGCCCCTACATACTGAGCCCCTACACACTGAGCCCCTACACACTGAGCCCCTACACACTGAACCCCTACACACTGAGCATACTGAACCCCTACATTCTGAACACACTGAACCCCTACATTCTGAACCCCTACATTCTGAACACACTGAACCCCTACATTCTGAACACACTGAACCCCTACACACTGAAGCCCTACACACTGAGCATACTGAACCCCTACATTCTGAACACACTGAACCCCTACTTTCTGAACCCCTACACACTGAGCATACTGAACCCCAACATTCTGAACACACTGAACCCCTACATTCTGAACACACTGAACCCCTACATTCTGAACACACTGAACCCCTACACACTGAACCCTTACATTCTGAACCCCTACACACTGAACATACTGAACCCCTACATTCTGAACCCCTACATTCTGAACCCCTACATTCTGAACCCCTACATTCTGAACCCCTACATTCTGAACACATTGAACCCCTACTTTCTGAACCCCTACACACTGAACCCCTACATTCTGAACACACTGAACCCCTACATTCTGAACACACTGAACCCCTACATTCTGAACACACTGAACCCCTACATTCTGAACACACTGAACCCCTACTGTATTGCTCTGCATTTCTTCCAGAGGAGGAACCAGCCCCAGCAGCCCCCCCAGCGACCAGCCGCTGCCCCCTACTTCCTGCCCACCGTCTCGGGCCTTCAGCCCAGCTTCCAGACCCCCGAGGCCCCGGTCAACCAGGTACTGTCATATTATTATCATTCATGGAATATAGTTACAGCTTCCTGCCACCAGGTACTGTCATATTATTATTTATAGAATATAGTTACAGCTTCCAGGCATCCAGGTGCTGGGATATTAGTAATGACACCACGCTGATCATAAGTTATTAGACCACACTGATAAATAAATTGTAATTATGAAAATTAGCTTTAACTGTTAGTTGTTTCCAGTCTAAGGTTTTGAGGCTCGGAGCTATGGCGCAAAAAACAGCATTCAGCATCGCCTTGGAAACCGCGCTGGATGATGGAGACTGTAGGTTCACTTGCTGTCTACAGATAATATATAGTTTATATAATTCAATTCATAATAATAATTTCATAATTACATTTTCATATAGTATGTGTTTCAGTAAATGTGTGTAAAGTAAATATGTGTGTACAGTGTATATGTGTGTACAGTATATATGCTTGTTTGTGCATTATTATTCCTGTAACATCAGTGTTATTTCATCATTCAGTATCTATTCTTTCAGAATACTAATTCTATGATGAAGATGATGGTGATGATATTGATGAGGATAATCATATCTATTATTAGAGTTGGTTATTATTAGTGTCCCTGTACGTCCGAACAGGAAGGTTTGAAATGGGCCCTGCACTAGTATGATGATATTTATTCCCATCAGATGTCGCTCCTTTGGCGTTGCTGAAGTCTCTGGGACCTTCTGCCGTGGACCTCGAGCTGCGTGGCCTCTCTCCTGACCTAGGCTCCTCCCCCCAGCCAAGCTCCGCCTCCCAGCTCCTAGTGGCCTTCCTCCAGATGCTGGAGGCCATGTTGGAAGAGAGGCGGGACTTCGACCTGGCCCAGGCCTACCTGGCCCTCCTTCTCAAGGTATCACCCTGATCTATGGAGGCCGTCTAATGGTCTCTTTTCCTTAGGAATGTTCTCAACTGTCTGAAACGGCCTGGAGGTATTGAAGTGGCAGTAGGAATGGATCCGGAGAACTAATATTAAATGTATTTATAATATAGAATACTGAACTGGAAATTGCATCCTTCAACAAACGTAATCTTCGGTTTATGAGGAAAGCTTTATTTATCTCTCGCGTTGACTTTCTGTAGCTCAACGTGGCCAGCCTACAAATCCTATGAGCAAACTAGTTTTCTGTATGTGGAACGTATGTAAAGGAACAATGTGTTTTATTTGTTCCCAATATAGCTTTACCTGCGGCCGTTGTCGGCTGACCCTCTTGCCGTTGCGACCTTGCAGCGTCTCCTTGGGCGCCTGGAGACGATATGGGCGGAGCTCCGCGTCTCATTTGACCAATCGCTGTGCCTGCTGACCTACACCAAGACCGCACTGCTCTGAGGCTGCTGGCGCCATGCTTTCATTTTGATACGCAGAAGACATGCCACTATAAGTGTATAGTGTGTGTGTGAGTCCTTGTCTCTCTGGCTATGAACACATCCCAACATCAGAGCAATAGTTAGGACCTATGACTATACAACCTATATATGTTACTCTTAAATTGGTATATCTTGACGAATTGTAATGTTTGTTTGTTTTGTATTTTACCCATTGCTGTCCTGCCTCCCTCGTCTTATTACCTTTGCCAAATGTGTTTCGACATAAATAAAGGATTAATAAAAAATGGACTAATAAACGACATACAACAGCTCAGCTATACAATTACCATTTTACGAAATATTGCAACCCAGGATGGACCTTTCAAAGGGGAACAAACTGACTATCCTTTTGTCTGTATCTTTAAATGCTAATGAGGAGGAGAGAGGCCGGTCTAGGTGGAGGGTGGGGGTGTGGCCCTGAGCAGCTTGCGGCCACGGTACAGGGGGAGCAGCGATACCCAGTGCTCGTTTTACAGCTAACGCCATTTCTAGCCACTGGGGGACCATGGGCAGGCTAGGGGAACCCATATTAATGTTAGAAAACCTCATAAAGGGACATTTTCATGCCATGGGACCTTTAACTACAGTATAACGTGAACAAATACTAATAAATATATTCTAGATATACTAGACGACATTAACTCTATTATATTCGTTACCCAACAATAACATGCCGTATTATTGTGAGACATACAGTGAAACAGAGTGCATATAACTAGTAGAGAAAAATCCATGCATTCGCTATCTCCAAGATTTCATAGAAATAGCTACATTGACCACAAGGAGGAGACAAAACACAACATAACTTATCTACCGCCTAAATCATGTTGGTCCAAACCTTTTGGACGTCCAACCAAGATGTTTGCCTCCTGACCCTCTACCATTAGATAGGCCATAATCTCCAGTGCTGGAAGATGATAGTCTCGCCGAAGATGGAACGTGGCACTCGTGCAAAAGTCAATTCATCAGCCCACCCCATCCCCTGGTGCCACTCCCTGCTGAAGACCACATTAAACCTTCACAAAGTGTGCTTGCTGCCGAGAACCTGCTCCCATCGCCACCATGCACTATAGCCCATCGGAAGAACCTGGCGCCGGTAACGGACCATTGTGCAGAGGGGTAGGGGCCACACAGAGTGATAGGGGCCACAGAGCGGGGTAGGGGCCACAGAGCGGGGTAGGGGCCCCCAGTGGGGTAGGGGCCACACAGAGGGGTAGGGGCCCACAGAGGGGTAGGGGGCACACACCTTGTCTTAAAACTGTTTCTGCGTTGTTCAGGCCCTGGACATTCATCGCCGAGAGGCTGATGTGAAAAGTGTGAAGCCATTGGAGGATTACAGCAGGAAGAGATATATTTTATTTTTATCCCATTTAAGGAAGGTAGCTGAGTGGTTCTCTACATTACATTACAGCATATTTATGTGGTGGGAGTAATTGACACATGTGCAAGTCACAAACCAGCATGAAAGATATTTAAGCTGCAAAACGTACCGTTCCAGCAGTCTTTAAAAGTTGTTTTGCCAATAGATAATTCGATTTAGTTTTGGTTGAAGTGGAATTTGCTTTTTGTTGTTGATTTTTTTTTGTTTTGTTGTTTTGCCTTTAATATTGAGCCTTGATATTGTTGATATTGTTAATATCAAGGCTCCTGTGTCCCAGACAAACCAACTGGGGTCCATCCGGTGTGCTGGGCAGCTAGAGCAGGTTTGTGTGGGGTTGGGCGGGGCTTCTGTTGGAGTTTCACTCCCTTGCACGCGTTTCTTCATTTGTAGGAGTTTGATTATGTTCAGTGCTTGACTTTTTGAATACCTTATTTTGTTTGCTTTGCTGTAGGTTTCAACCAGTATAAATACTTTGGTATTATCGTTTTAGTAAGCTACTATGGACTACTATGTAGGACTGTGAGTACATAGTACAGTACTATGTACTATGTGCACAGCACAGTACCACACTACAGTACAATGTGGGCACGGTAGTGTGTACCCCCCCCTCCATGTGTTCCTGATAGTTCCATATAATGTGGCTTGCATGCCATTTAAACAAAACATTTTCTGTTGCATCATAATTTCCTTTATACAACATTATATAATGAAATAAATATACATTACTTTTACATCTAACCTTGAATAAAGACTCCTTCCTCTCCTTTTTAAATGATTACTTGAGTTGGGATAAACTATCATTATTACTTGCTACTTATTATTTCTTTGGGTGTGATTCCCAAGTTGGCGTGCATCTTACAATAGTGAAATCTTGGCCAGGCTTTTCAAACAAGGAACACTTTAAACATTGTACCCGCTACAGCAGTCAAGCAGACACTGCTCTACTGGGCGTTGGAGACTGGGCTTAGAGAAAACGCTGCCTCTACTTTGGCTGAGGAATCAACAATCTACCTGGAAAAAACATACTATCTATGGAAAACCACATGGAGACTGGCAGTACACCATAACACCAGAGAATGGTCTGTTTATACAAAGGAAGATAGGACAAAATTGAAGAAAGGCGAACTAAAATAAATCAATGGTAACGGTCATACTAAGAACAACAGGATGATGATAATGATATTCCAATAAATATTGGACATTTCATTACAAGCACCTCAGTAGAAGTATGGGCAGGTTTGGAGCGCACCGGATTGGCTGGGGGGATTGGACCTGAGTGCAGCAGGTGTCAGCACTCAGGCCAATCAGGGAGTGTTTGTACTTATGTGCCTGCTTTGCGCTGTAGTAGGGAAGGAATTCAGGAAGGAGCGGGAGCAGAGAGACAGGGGCGATTGCCGCCAGAGATCGCCTGGAACGCACCCTCGGCAAAGGACCCCGAGGGGTAGGACCCGCAACTTACATACACGTCCCGAAGATGGGGGAGGCAGACGACGCGGGAGCCTTCATCGAGACCTTCCAGGGGGTGGCCGAGGTCTCAGGGTGGCCTCGCCATCAGTGGGCGCACCGTCTCCTGCCGCTCCTAACAGGAGAGGCGCAGCTTGCCGGCCGGGGCCCAGCGAGACTACGACTCCATCACCAGGGCCATCCGGGACCGGCTGGGCCTCTACCCGGAGGAACATCGCCGGCGGTTCCGGGTGCTTGCCTTCAGCGAGGGGGACCGACCCTTCGCCTTCGCCCAGCAGCTGCGGAGCTGCGTGGTTCTGTCTTGTACAGAACCACGTCCTGTGTAATCTCGTTCATCTGGTCATCTCACTGCACTGGGAGTTGGAGCCAACCACTCCAAATTGTGTTTGTGGGAAAGTGCGGCGTATACTCTACCATTCAGGGGGGGCTGGCTAATCCACCTTTATTTAACGGTGTTGGAACCACCGACACTGGGTCTGGGGTTATTAAACGACCTGAAAAATAACTCACATTTGAACATAATTTCCTGCTCTCCACCAGGACGGAACACGGCGGAGGACGTGGTGGAGCAGGTGGCCCTGGAGAGGTTCGTGGAGGGGATGCCGGCTAGGACCTCCGCCTGGGTCCGATACCACCGGCCCGAGAGTCTCTCCGCCGCGGTCGTCCTGGTGGAGAGCCACCTGCGGCCACCACCAGCGAGCCATCGACCAACGACACGGAGCCCACGTTCCGGTGCGGCTACCCACGGCGGGATAGGCCAATCCCGGCGCCGATGGGGGGGGGGGGGGGGGGCGGTCGAGAGCGGGCACATGAGTCGCCCCCCCCCCCCCCCCCCCCCCCCCCCCCCCCCCCCACTCCACAGTCGGGCGCTCAGACGGCAGGGGAGGGGTGTTGTCGGTGCAGGCGGCCTGGCCACTTCCGGCGGGAGTGCCCTATGATGGAGGTGGGTCAGGTCGTCCGCGTCACCGGTGCCCCGTCTCCTCCCCACGGCCCCGTTGAGGCGTACCGTATCCCGTACCGTATACAGCGGGATACGCACCAGGTGCTTTTGGACTCGGGCTGCATGCAGACCATGATCCACCGGCGCCTGGTGCGGTCCGAGGCATTGGTGGAGGCGTCGAGCGTTTCGGTGAGGTGTATTACACGGGGATGTGCACGAGTATCCTTTGGTCCCTATCGAAGTTCGTTGTGGGGGAAAAAAGCAGTGTTAAGGCGGCAGTAAGTTCGAGCCTCATGCATCTCCTGATTCTTGGGTTGGACTGGGCGGGGTTTCCACAGGCTGTTAGGGGGACTATGGGGGTGCGGACACGACAGGTAGGGACATGTAAGTCGTGTGCTGTGTTCTGCGCCGAGGCGGGGGCGGCCGGCGCTGCTCAGGGGTCGGGGGAGGCGGGGGATCCCCAACCCGAGGTCCCAGCGCCGAGGTTCCCACCGGTGGAGGATTTCCCCCTCGAGCAGTCTCGGGATGCCACACTGACACCAGGTGCTGGCTATTGATGGGAGACGCAGGTCCGGCCAGACGCAGCGCTGACTTACCCACACTTTATAGTGGTTAGGGATAGGCTTTATCGGGTGAGTCGTGACACCCAGAATGAGGAGGTTATAACCCAGTTGCTGGTACCCAGGAGCCAATGGCGGGCCATTTGGGATAAAACACTTAACCGGATAATGGCCTGGTTCTATTGGCCGGGGATTCAGTTGGTGAATCCCCCGGCCGTCCCCAGGGCTCCCTTACGGCCCCTTCCCCTGGTGGAAGCCTTCTTCGACCGCATTGGCATGGACATTATCGGGCCATAAGAACGTTCCGCACACTGGTATCGATTTGTGTTAGTCCTGATCGACTACGCAACCCGATACCCGGAAGCAATTCCGTTGCGCAACATCTCCGCGAAGAGTGTTGCGCAGGTGTTGTTTCATGTCATATCGCGGGTGGGAATCCCGAAAGAGATTCTCACTGACCAGGGCACCAATTTCATGTCACGCACGATTAGGGAACTTTACGGGTTGTTGAAGGTCAAGGCCATTCGCACAAGCGTCTATCTCCCAGCCACGGACGGCTTGTGTGAGAGGTTTAACCGAACGTTAAAGTCCATGATCCGTAAGTTCGTACACGAGGATGCTCGAAATTGGCATCAATGGCTAGACCCTCTGTTGTTTGCAGGGCGGGAAGTGCCTCAGGCTTCAAAGGGGTTTTCCCCATTTGAGTTGCTTTATGGGCGTAAGCCCAGGGGCGTCCTGGACCTCATTAAAGAAAACTGGCAGGAGGGGTCCAGTGACGGCAAGAACGAAATCCAGTACGTCATGGACTTGCGTGCAAAGCTTCACTCACTAGGGGTATTGTCACGTGAGCACTTGCACCGAGCCCAGGAGAGTCGGAGACGCCTGTATGATGAGGGACTAGATTACGCGATCTCACCCCGGGGGATAAGGTCCTCGTACTATTGCCCACCTCTAGCACCCAATTACTCGCGAAGGGGCAAGGGCCCTTTGTGGTCACACCGCGGGTCGGGGACGTGGATTACGAGGTAGCGCGTTCGGACAGGGGCGAAAACAAGCAGGTCTACCACGTCAACCTCCTAAAGAGGTGAAACGATGCGGTCCCTGGCGCATTTGCGTCGCAGTTACCGGAAAGGGAAGTGCTCGGGC
This sequence comes from Gadus morhua, assembly GCF_902167405.1. Classification (NCBI taxonomy): domain Eukaryota; kingdom Metazoa; phylum Chordata; class Actinopteri; order Gadiformes; family Gadidae; genus Gadus; species Gadus morhua. The sequence goes on along the minus strand of NC_044066.1, from coordinate 2,790,746 downwards.
CGGACGTCCCTAGGCCAGGCCCCACCCCCCCGGTCGGTCAGGGCGAGGGTCTCTCAGGGAGTCGGGCGCGGGACGTTGCCGGTCTGCAACTCCGGTTCGCCGACGTCTTTTCACCCCTGCCCGGTCGCACCCCGCTAATTACTCACGACATCGAGACGCAGCCCGGGTTAACGGTGCGGACACGCCCCTACAGGCTGCCCGTCCAAAAACAAGATGTGGTGCGGCGCAAATTGGCAACCATGTTGGAGTTGGGCGTGGTCGAGTCCCGTCGTGCTTGTGGGGAAGCCGGACGGGTCTGTCCGGTTCTGTGTAGACTACTGTAGGTTGAATGCGGTGTCGAAGTTTGACGCTTACCCAATGCCTCGGATCGGCGAGCTCATAGACCGGCTTGGCATGGCCACCTACTATACGACTCTGGACTGCACGAAGGGCTTCTGGCAGATTCCGCTGTCTCCAGCAGCCCGGGAAAAAACAGCCTTCTCCACTCCGCTCGGTCTTTACCAGTTTAAGGTGCTTTCGTTCGGGTTGTTCCGGGCCCCGGCCACGTTTCAGCGGCTGATGGACCGGGTGTTACGGCCCCACGCCGCGTATGCTGCTGCCTACATTGATGGGGGGGGGGGGGGGAAGCTCCAGCCACAGGTTGCGAAGACCGCAGCGGTTGCCGCCTCCCCTCGGCCCAGGAACAAGAAAGAGGTGAGGCGGTTCTTGGGGCTGGCAGGGTACTACCGGCGGTTCGTACCACACTTCTCCGACCTGGCCAGTCCCTTGACCAACCTCACCCGTAAGAGGGCCCCATGTACAGTCCAGTGGTCGGAGCCATGCCAGGTGTCGTTTGAGGCTATTAAAACAGCCCCCTGTGGAAAGTCGGTCCTGTGTGCTCCTAGCTTTGATCTCCCTTTCTCCCCGCAGACGGACGCGTCGGATAGGGGGTTGGGCGCGGTCTTGCCATCTGGTGGGCGGTCGGCGCCCTTCGCTACTACCTGCTGGGGCGCGCGTTCAACCTCTACTCCGACCACGCCCCCCTCCAGTGGCTCCACCGCATGAAGGCAACAATGCGAGGATCACCCGGTGGTACCTCGCGTTGCAACCCTTTAATTTCCGGGTCGTGCACAGGCCTTGGGCGCAGATGGCCGTGGCGGACTTCCTCTCCCGCTCTGGGTGGGGGGAGTGAGTTGGCGGCCGGATGTGACCCCGGCCTGTGTCGGGCGGTGGGGGTGTGTGGGGGGACGTGCGACGTCTGGCCTGCAGGGGGAGTATGGGCAGGTTGGGAGCGCACCGGATTGGCTGTGGGGGGTTGGACCCGAGTGCAGCAGGTGTCAGCACTCAGGCCAATCAGGGAGTGTTGGTACTTATGTGCCTGCTTTGTGTTGTAGTAGGGAAGGAATCCAAGAAGGAGCGGGAGCAGAGAGACGGGGGCGATCGCCGCCAGAGATCGCCTGGAACGCACCCTCTGACCGCTTTGAGCGGAGTTATGATTTACGTTTAAGGACTTGTGTTTTGTTGGACTTCTGAGTGATCGAAATAAAATTACTTTCTATTGGAAAAGCAAACCTGGTGTCTGTGAACCCGTTACAAAAATATAATGAATCGTTTCGTCATTATTAAAGGTTGTGATTTGTTGGTCTGCTTCCTGTGTAATCTCGTTCATCTGGTCATCTCACTGCACTTGGAGTTGGAGCCAACCACTCCAAATTGTGTTTGTGGGAAAGTGCGGCGTATACTCTACCATTCAGGGGGGGCTGGCTAATCCACCTTTATTTAACGGTGTTGGAACCACCGACACTGGGTCTGGGGTTATTAAACGACCTGAAAAATAACTCGCATTTGAACATAATTTCCTGCTCTCCTCCTTAATGCAGGCCTCTCCTTAACGAGGGCCTCTCCTTAATGCAGGCCTCTCCTTAATGCAGGCCTCTCCTTAATGCAGGCCTCTCCTTAATGCAGGCCTCTCCTTAACGAGGGCCTCTCCTTTTTCATTTACTTACAAAGTGGAACTTGGCAGTAATCATTTTAATTCGAAGGAAAGGATCAAATTACTTTCAATGGGAACTGCATGTTCGTGCCAGCTAGCCTAAAAGTGTCAACACCTGCAGTAGGTCACAGCTAAATGTACCATGGAGCCTGAGATACTGCTCTGACTCAGAACAAGACATGAACATTACAACATATTGAATATACATTTTACATTTATTTTGAATAGTTTAATCTTAAAGACTGTAGTTGGGTTCTAATCACTTCTTACCCCCATTATCTGTCCCCTGTTTAGGAGTAAAAAGGAGTAGGCTTACACACCACCAAAGGAACAGAGAGAGAAACCAGTGGGTCCCTTTTGCTCTAGACATGCCCTAAGGACATGGGCATGCCATTACACAGACGTGTATGAGCACATGTGTACACACAAGGCATGCCCAAACTGCTTCAAAACCAGTTATAGTAAATTCCCACCAATTGCAATTTGGATGTGGTGTCTTTTACCAACAGTAAAGGATTCATAAACAAATGGAACTCATAATTCTATCACGGTTCTTCACTGTTGGCCCACTTTAACAATTGCACTCTTAATTCTCATGTCTAGTCACATCATTGGTAGAAATAATTCAAAGAAATCGTGGAATGAAGGTTTAAACACGGCAAAGAAAACAGTTAGGTGTTAAAATTGCTGGAATGACGCTCTCTGGCTCTGAGTTTGTGGACTTCAGAAATATGGAGCCTTTTCTGCTATGTCTTTAGAAGGTAAGACAGATTTGTTTTGCTTTTACATAACTTGGGCCTCCAAACAAACATTTCTGTGAGTTTTTTTCTGAACCAGTATTAAGAAATATCCTGTTGAAGAATTTGGGAAAGATAGGATTGTTTGGTATGGTTGGATGCCTGGACATTCTCACAATGAAGACTCACGCACAGGTTCACTAACAAACACACAGAATCACAGAAATAATGTTAGTATAACCACTGGGTTTTGTGAAAGTATATGTTATCAAAACAAAAGGAGAAAAGGATTTTGAAACAAAAAAAACAAATCAAATATCCACTCTCTTTCTGCTGCCTCCTCCCTGTTCCTCCATCACCGTGTTGATTACACACACCTGTGATGAACAGCCAAGACGAATTCTCCAAACCAATCAGGGAAGAGATGCCAGGGAAGATTGGTTAGAAATGACCCAGGACTATAATCTAAATATCCTCAAAACAAGACAGGTGCAGTTAACTTGAAACAGATATTCTCAAAGCACATTTCAATCACTAAAAGCTGAATGATGGACCAGCCATTTCGAACAGATTGCGCTCAAATAATAGCTCTTACATCTGACCTACAGCACCTCTAACAGATTCTTGCTTCAGATTCTAACGTGATAATATGACTGGGAAGACTGCCCTGGTCTGCAGAGGATATGAGCAATACTGACTCAGTCCTGGACTGCTTAGTGGACCAGTGAAGCCAGGTCTTACATAATAGGCCCAGGAATGCTGGACCCTCTGTGAGCCCACCAATCATCTCTCACACACACGCACACACAGAAACACAGACTCATGCACACACACATATAAACACACTCACACACACACATGGAAACAAAGGCCCATGCACACAGAAACACACTCAAACAAATCCACACACTCACTTATGCAAACACGCACAGATAATCCGACCTGTGCATGCAGGAAAGCACGTAGGCTCAATCACACAAACACGCACTCATGCATTCATGCGCACACACACCATACGTGATCACAATGGGGCATCTCTGCCCCCAAAACCCACTGTCAACTGAACTGTAAAGAGAAAGCTCAGTTCAATTTCCTAAAATGTTATTATTATTTAAAATGTAAAACTAATTAAATGAATATGATCATTGTAAATCAAAACAAGGTCCTATGCAAAATGGTGCAACGTGTAGGATTTGGCCAACTGTCGGATAAGTCCACAAAATAGGGGCTGCGTCTTTGTCAAGTTGGGATTTCAAGGAAATGCACAGTGCCTCCAAATATCTTTGGTCCCTCCTCCTCCCCACTTTTCCTCTGCCCCCTGTAACGCATCACTTGACTGAATAAAGAGTACAGCTTACTGTTAACAGTCATCTGTTCTCCTTCAAGTGATTCGCTAATTTAGAGCCAGAATTATTTTTTTCAGGGTACTTTTGACATGATTGACCAGATGTCAGATAAGCCCTTCCTTCATCCTCTCATGTTGGCCTGAGGGCCGACTGGACGCTGCAGTGAGTCCCCTCTTGAGGTACACGTGATATCCCCAGACAGTACGGGCGCCACTGGTTACCTTCAGTAAATATCTCTGCAGCAAAATACATAGCGGTCTTTGACATCATGTCAAAACTGTACATTCTTTACATTCTGTGGAAAATTGTAGTTAATCTTTGAATGTTTTTAACAAATAATATGACAGGTTGCACCTTTACACTTTGTATGTTATTATGTCCAATATTAACAATGTCATTTCTAGAGACAGTTTGTTCAATTTACAGAGTTAAAGTTACAGAGCGAGGCAGTGCTACAAAAATAAAACGGCAGTTTCATACTTTCTTTAAAATAAGTTATCTGAGAAATTCTAAAATAATAATGTTGTGCTACCCATGCAGTGGAAAGATGAATGAACCCATAAACCTCATCAACCTCTGGGCTGCTTTGTTCAACAAACGTGATTGTAAGCGAGCGGCTACAGTTAGCAAGGTTGGCTTGGGGCCGGATGGTTTAAGGACACTAGCAGACTGTCCACTCGTATGCATCTGGCCTCTAGTGAATGTAAATCAGACGTCAAAGACAGCATGGCCCCATCAGGACGTCTGCTGCGTGGAGGCCAAGGGAACACAGTGGATTCTGGTGCTCTAGCAGTGTCTGTGTGTGCGTGCGCATTCTCTTTCCCTAACTCTGTGAGGTCATTTAATTGATGAAGAGAAGCTTCACGATAAAACTCAACCTTCATTTGCATTACAAAAACATATCAAATAAAATAAATGTACAGTACATGATTTGTCTTCACTTAACAACATATCCCTCGGGCAGTATCACATCTTGAATATTACGTTAACAAAATGACCAAAACACAATACTGAGCAGTGAGCACTTCATAGGATCGACCGTTGGTGTGAGCACACACACCACATATTGCAGTCTGACTGTTAATCCTGGTCTTGTAGTGTATTCTCTCTCCTTGTATCTCGGGTGCCCCTGTCCTCGCTGAAGAGGGTGACCAGTGGGTCAGCGTCCAGCGGCCCTCACGAGGGGAGCGGAGTGCGTCAGGCGTACGGGACCACGGCCACCAGCACCTGCAGTGCCATGGACACGCAAGGCACCTGGCCCAGGACGTACGCCACAGAGCGGGTGGGAGGGGTCAACGCCAACAGGTAGGCCGCACTGTGCAGCACACGGCACAGCAGGAAGACCAGGAAGTGGAGTCGCGCCACAGGAAGTGACGGACCGGTCAGGGAGTAGACAGCACCCAGGAAGAGGAAGGGGAGGATGTTTTCCAGGTCGTTGAGGTGAGCTCTAGAAGGAAAGTGGTTGGAAAGAAGTTAATTAGACACTTCATTCATTCTTCTCGTGTCACTGAACACCGCTGTGTTAGATACAGAAATAAACGTTCATGACATCCACGTTTTCTTTGGACCAAGCCTCATTTACTGTCAAACACCTCAACACAAACATCTGGTTTCATTCACAGTGGCGTCACCATGGGAGACTAATCTCATACCCGGATCGTTTCCAACAGTGAAGTAAGGTTGAAAGTATGAATGTGCGTGAGCATCAGTGAGGCTTTTTATTTCACAACCCTGTAGTATTTGACGTTTGGATTTCTCTGTGATTCATTGGATTGACATAATTGACTCTCTACTTCTGTACTCCCCAGAACCATTTCCTAAACAGTACTAACCCCTGATTTTGTGGGTTAACCCCTCACATCTGCTCAGCTATGATTGATCAGACAGCAGTTGAACAAAGGACCAATAGGTGTGACACCAGATATCAAGTCCATCCATTTAACAAAGTTAGAATCAAACCAATGTTGCGAGATCTAAAGTGTTGGAAATGTAATAACATAATAAAAATGCAATCTCCAATCGACAGACATACTGTACAAATCACTGTATGCCATATAAGAATACTGGTATTAAACATTGGACAAAGTAAAAGTAGTAGTCCAAATTTATATCAACTAATTATATTAGAACTTAATCAAGACTTAAAAAGAACCCTTCGGCAGAACTGTCAAACTTTATAGGGTTGCACTGTAATATTTTTAGGTACAACGATCTGTTCCCATCCATTCCAGAGGGTACTTGGGTAAGCCAATGGTCTGTCTCACTGTAGGTGACAGTAGGCTATAGCAGTCATTCTACTGGTCTGACAACAGACTCAAACCACACCTTCTGCAGCGCTCCACGTCTGGGTCCTCTCTGAAGAACTCAAGACCACCATGTCTCACCGCGTCTTCTGGGTTCGCAAAAGCCTGGAATCCAAAAAAGTAGCTATTAATCTCCCATAAATACAGTAATCTCTGCTACATAGGGTTGGTTTTCGTTAGTTATTTGTATTTTTTGGATTTGTAAAGCGGTTGCAGAGGAACCCTGCTCACCTTTTTCCGGAGCCGGAGCTGTCCTGTCAGGATCGCTAAAAAGTACATCTTTAAAATGAGAAGCACAGCGTAGAACACGAAACAGGAGAACACGTCACTCCTCAGCATGGTGGTGATGTGTGTGAAGTCCGACCGTTCGTGGAGAATGAGAAAAGTTTCCGCAGTTCGAGAGTGAGCGTGAGAGTGAGAGTGAGCTGAGGACCTCCGGGCTTTAAAGGCTAGTGACGCACAAGGGGCCTCCCCCATTATGAGACATACTTTTGAATTTGTTGGTGACCCCTGCCTGGAATTACGCTTTCACTTGAATCTTTTATATCACGTTTATTTTTATTAATTTGTTAAATTGTTATGCTTTATGATAGAGTGAGATAGACAGGAAAGTATTGGAGAGAGAGGGGAGGACATGCATCAAAGGACTACAAGCAGGACTCTAACCCGGGTCGCTGCGATCAGGACTAAAACATGGCCCTTAGACCATGTTTATTGCCAAATGCTGTTGAACTGTAGGCTAATACAAATTTGTATATATATATATATATATATATATATAAAATTATATATAAACCGGATCTACATACTGCCTTCGTATAAATGATATATACTCATGTAGAGATAGTAACCAACGTTAAAATATAAATGTGTTCTGTATTATTTTGTCAACGTGAAAAAATATATTATACACACACCATTTAGATGACTGCTGGATAGATTGATGGAGACAGACAGAGAGACAGACAGACCGAAACAATAAACACAATTAATAATTAAATATAAAATAATGAGCATTATTTTTATTTGCATTGCATCACACATCTTTAGCACTTAAAGGGGACCTATCATACCACCAGGTGTGAGTGTGATTAGCCATTACAAGCCGTTTTCACTGGCTAATCACACTCACACCTGGTGGTATGATATGCCCCCTTTAATGAATTTAATTCTTCAAACCAGTCTTTGGGCGTGGGGATGGGGAAACCTCGTAATGACACCTTAGACGGAACAAGCACTTCTGGAGCCTAATCCATGTTATTAAATAGGTTCAAAATGAAACACGCTTTGATTCCTGGCTTAACATCAAAGAACTCTTTCTGCTAGGCGTACAGGCCTGAGGGAAATGTGAGGGCCATTGAACAACAATATGAGACGTTGTAATTGTTGTTCAATGTTAGCTTAGGCAAATTGTGTAACTGTTCCTAGCAATTTCCATGACACATTTATAAGGAAAATTCAGGATGCTACAGAAATAGCTCTATAGCTGAACCCCTCAGGAATTGTATCTTCGTTAAATGACAAATGATCAAGATGTCATCCACCAGAAGCCTGACAGAATCAACTGCCAAAATAAGGGTTTGTGATTGGACACAAAGCAAGACATATTTCCATAACAAGATACATTCTCACTGGTCTGTGCTGCAACAATGTTTACCTTTTGTTCAACCCTTGAAGGGTTTTGTTTTACCTGGACTCTGTTTTCCCATAATTTCGGAGTGCATTGGGAGTATTGCGGACAACCATTTTTTTAATTTGTCCAGTATTTAGCAAATACTTTAAAGGTGACATATTATACCACCAGGTGTGAGTGTGATTAGCAGCTACAAGCCGTTTTGAAAAACGGCCTCTTCTCACATCACAACACAAGTTGGCGTGTCCACCTAGATGTATGACGGATAGATAAGCAAAGTTTGCGACAGTCCACTGGGTAGATTGGTAGACTATCCAGCACACGTCTAGGTGGACAAGCCCACTTGTGATGTCAGAAGAGGCATATTTTCAAAACGGCTTGTAACGGCTAATAACACTCAAACCTGGTGGTATAATATGTCACTGCTCAAGCCGTAACCTGCGAAACAAGCTGCAATGTTCCAATTTCAAGCAACAGCGAGCCATCAATGTACATCCTCTAAATTCTAAAAGTTATTGTTCTTGCCACCGACAGGCTCAGATTGTTTGCTGAGAAATGTAGAGATGGTGTTGCATCATGTTCCCTCTGTTAGCTGAGGACACATTTTCCCTGGCGCCAGACATCTGACCCCCACTTTTAGTTGATAAATATGTTGAGCATTCATCACGTTATTTATCCACCTCGCCTGAATAAAGCATAGGACGAGAACTATAGAACACACTTGAAACTTGCACTATGATCTGATAATACTTCTTCATGTTATTATTAGTGTCTGACAACATTAATGAAAAGATCCCTCATTCTGAAGAGTTGAGCGGGAGGAGGGAAATCTCAACCCTCCTTCACCCCAATTCTTAAGAGAACATGAAGCTACGCTTTCTGTAGTCCAATTCAACAAACTCTGGCCAGTGTCTTGCCAAAAAGTGCTCTTCCACTTCAGAACTGAATCCTACAGCTGCTCCGTACCGTCTGGAGACTTCTACGTGAGCGTGACCTGGTAACACATGATTACAAACATCAGATCAGGCCAAAGGTGAAGACTAAAGTGGTATTTCTCTGTAGGGATCATTTACATAATTCTGTAAATGATCTGTCATTTCTGTCAAACCATCTGAGCGGTGGAAGAAACAAGCAGTGTCAGAGGACGTACATTATGGGGTGCCATAGCCCCGAAGGATCCGTGCAGCCTGATTCATGGACAGCGTCTGCAGCGTTCTCCCTCAACACTGGACCAATCTCACTGATTGTTGTTCACATTCGTATCTTAGACCCAAAGTGATGGAAAAACGACAGAGATCCATAAGTTATCCTTTAATAAAGCCATAATAATCAAGAACATTTTATTTAGGAGTTAACTGCATCTAAAACAAGACAAACCAAAATGTTTTGTGTTTAATGTACACGGCTCATCTTTGTGGTAGTTCTGCCTCCAATTCCCAAGTTGTCGAGAAGAAAAGTACTGAAAAGAAGAACATTAAAGGAGAAGAGGACAAGATAGAATCACCAGAGAGAGAGGAAGAGTAGAGATGAGTGGAGAAAGAGTAACAAGACTAGAGAAGAAAAGAGAATAGAACAATTAAGGAAAGTAGAAAGGAGAAGATTAGAGTGGAAAAAGGAGCAAATATAAAATAATAAAAGAGAAGTGAAGAGAAGAAGATAGACAAGAAGAAAGGGATAAGGAGATGAGGGGGGGGGGAAAGGACACAATAGAAACAACAAGATAAGAGAACACCAGAGAAGAAAGTAGAAGAGCGGAGATCATAAAGCAGAATGTATAGTCACCCTGCTGAGCTGTGGTGCAGTGTGCGTCCCCTCGTGGTCACGGCCTTGGAGCCGCTAGTGAACACCGAGGTGCAGGTCAGTCGTCTGTCCTGTGGCTCCGTCTGTCCGGAGAACGGCCGCAGGTGTCCGAGAAGGAGGACGTGTAGTGGATGCCTCAGCGTCTGTGGGACCAGCTACACGGGCCCTCTGGGGTCCGTCCGGCCCCCAGACACGCTCAGCAGGTCCACAGGATTGGCACACGCGGAGCCGCTCGTGGCAAAGCCACAGCAGTCCACCTGGGGTCAGGGAGGTCCTCCAGTAGGAAGTCCCGTCGGGGTCCACGCCCCTCTGACCGGGGGGGGGGGAGGATCAGACCAGACCGGGCTGTATACTGGATAGAGATGTGAGTCATGCCTCCTGGAAGGGGCCATCCAGAAGGGTAGTGTGGGTGTGTGCTGTGCTGATGTGTGTGATATGTGTGCAAGCCTGTACTTCCTAGACAAATGTGTTTATATAACATCCCATCCTGTCAGAGGTCAGAGGGGGAGAGAGAGTGAGAGAGAGCAAGAGAGGAAGCAAGTGAGAGAGAGAGAGAGTGAGAGAGACAGAGAGAGAAAGAGACAGAGATAGAGAGACAGAGAGAAACACAGAGAGAGAGAGAGAGAGAGAGAGAGCGTTAGAGGAAGGAAGAGAGAGAGAGAGAGAGAGAGAGAGAGAGAGGGAGAGAGTGTGTGAGAGAGAGAGCCAGAGAGAGACCAGAGAGAGAAAAAGAGAGACACACACACACACACACATACACAAACAGGTAAAGTATGGAGTAGCAGCCAGATAAAAAAGAGAGAGTGGAGGACTGTGACACAGTCGCAGACGGAGGACGGAGAGGACTGGCTTGTGGAGATTCCTCCTACAACAAACCCCAGGGCCTACTGCCACACAGCCTCATCTCAACCCCGTCTAAACCCAGAGCAGCACAACGTAGACCGCTGATAGATCACAGTCATGACCAGGCCCCTTGACTCTGGATCTGCCAGACGCAGAACGTAAATATTTACTGAGGGAAAATAACCCCGTGGTGAAAAAGGGTTACCAGACGTAGCAGCATCAGATCAGTGCACTGGACGGACTCGAGGTGATAATCAAATGGATAGTGCCTAGCATCAGGCACAGTAAAAAGGAAGGATCTGCATCCTTAATGTGTGTTAGTCCAACATTGATGTGTGCCTGTAGGCGTTGGTTTTATCAGTGCGGTCATTAGCAGTCGGGCTAGATTCAAAACGCTGTGTCGCTCATACAGCCCTCACTACAGAGGGCCACTGCTCCCGCCACGCGCGTCACCAGCTGCAAAGAGGGCCCCACAATTAGGACCATCATCATAATCATAATGATGAATTGATGACACCATTATATTTGTATTAGGCAATACATTGACATCCAAATTTGCTCAAAACAATACAAATGTTTGATAATGGTGCCCCCAAAACACCGCAAAGAAAAAATATGTATTTTGAAAAACTGTAAAATGCTTAAACCAAGTAAGCTAGGCATGCATATAACATTTAAGGTAGGAAACATGTTGAGCCAAGGGGTTGCTCTTCGGCTTCCGACCACCAGCCCCTCCTAAACACTGATGCCCTTTGTGACGACATGGCCAAGGCCCTCCACAATGAAGTCTTCCGTCGCTTCCTTAACGTGCTCGCCAGTCACCATCTCACCCTCAATAGCTACAGATGTGTGTTCTCTGTCCCCGGCGTTGAGTCGGTTCTGCCTGACAGCTGAGAGTCGTCCTCTACTCCAAACAGACGTGGAGGCGGTACAGCAGCTCCCCTCCAGCCCCGCCCAAATCGCCTCATTTCTGGGAATGACTGCCTACTCCCTGTACGCCACGACCGTGCCCGCTGCACGGGTTGTTAAAGAAGGACGTGTTGACATGGACCAGAGGGCTTGGGAAAATGGGAGAGCACAGGCGGTGGGCCTTCAGTTGCTGGACTGCCTCCCAGTTTGTGAGGCAGTGGATCATCACCACTGGGGATGCCTCCAGTACAACCCTAGGGGCGGTACTGTCTCAGCTCCACCGCGGCTCATCGCCTTCACCTCTGGGGCCCTGAGCTCGGCCCAACAGAAGGACGCCGAGCGGGGGAGGCCCTGGCATGTGTACGGGCATGTGAGCAGTAGCCCATGAATGGACCACCAGACCCACACAGAAGGCTCCCCACATCGACCGGGAAATCGAGACCCTGGTGGAAGACTGTACAGCCCGCCCTGTGTGTGGGAGAACCGGACCTCCTGTGCCACCACCGATACAGCCGCTGTGATGGCCAGCAGATATCTAGGATCTTAAGCTGGTCATTTACAGGGACGGATCAATGGCGTCCCACACAATCACCGCTTCCTTATGGGGGTCTACACCCTTCAGTGTAGGTGGTCAGAGGTGGCTCTGTCTGTCACCACCACCACCACAAACTTCTTTGGTTCACTTTTTGCCTGGTGGGGGACCCCTACAGCAGTGAGGGACCCCTACACCCATCACAAAGACATCAGTCCGCATATCATCTCTGGGGAGCCTTTTTTTGTGAGGGGCATCGAGCACATCCGCACGGCCTAATATCTCCCTGAGACAAACAAGGGCGTGGAGAGACTCACCGGTCTCTATTGAGCAGCCCTCCACTACAGACGGCTTGACCAGGACATCTTTCCCAGTCCTGGATTGGGTGCCCCGGCTGCTCGGGCTCAGTCCCGGCCGGGTTGTCTCAGGGACTGTTACTGACTTTTAGTTAGCACAAAGCTTGCCTAATGGCTATGCACGTGTCTAGCAGCCTACCTATGTTTATGCCCTTTGAAGGGGGGGAGGGGGGGAAATCTTGTGCGAGTCATTATTATATTCAGACCTTGTTGCAATGTTATCTGTTGACAGCTACATCACTGTTAATGTTTTGGGAGACACCTAGTAAAGTTGATACCTGATACAACCTCTGTGTAGAGTCGCTCTATTTACACCTCAGCAGTATGTATGATAATAATCCATATGATTGTTCAGACCATGCCCTGACAACCCGCTGTATGGCTCCCGTATTACTTAATTAATTAATTACGGTTGGACGTTGGCCGCGATGAACACTTAAACGATTTTCGTGGGTCAGAAAAGGTTGGGAACCACTGACCCAGAACCTACACTGTGGCAGCCACCTTGAAACCCTAGCAACCATCTAAAAACACATAAACCCTCGGGGACCACCTAGCAACCTAGCATCTAGCAACACCTGAGCCACCACCCAGAACAACATAGCAACTATCTAGATGTGACGCCTTGGCTTTGCTGTGCCGTGGAGCGTTACGCCTCTCCCTCCCTCTGACTGTATGGTGCTCTTGAGCACTAGGCGCATTGTTGCTGTTTGGTCATGTCTCTTGTCCAATGCACTTCGACCTGCAGGAGGAGCTGGAGAGTTCCGGTGCTAATGAGGGGCGTGGCTCCGTGTTTATGGCTGCCGGAATAAAGACTTTGTCCAGTGGACTTACTCAGCCTCTCTGACCTGCTCTGGCCTGACGCTATTGAAGGCTGGCTGCAGCAGATCCCAATGACTGTTCTTTATGCATTACACTTACACTTTGCTAACGTGCATGACACTTAACTTTACCTTTGCTTGCTTCCAACTTACTGACTTATGTAATTATGTGTAAATAAATTAGGATTATTATTTAAAACGTTACCCGACGGTCGGTGTCTGCCTCCCTATGTCCTTACCTTTGAGCCAAGGTGTCTGTGACATTAGAACACTAAAGCAATTAACCAGAACACAATTGCAACCAGCAAAAACACAATAGAAAACCACATAGAAACCACCAAGAACATCCCAGCAATCTCATAGAACACCCTAGCAACCAGCTAGAACACCTTAGCAACCACATTAAACACCATAAAAACACCTAGAAAAGCTTAACAACCATCAAGCTCACAGCAGAAACCATACAGAACATTGTAGCCACCAAACACCATATCATCGACTTAGAACACCCTAGCAACCCTCAGGAACACCTTAGCAACCATCAGGAGCACTAACAATTGTGCAGAGCACCCACGATGCAAGATATATCACCATAGCAGCCACAATAAAACAGCAGTACTTTCCGTTACTATCTTGTTCATTTCCTGAACCAGGTAGTAAAACGTTAAAGCTGCACGCCACAATATTTTGGAGTTTCATTGTATGAGGAAGTGGCCTACAGGAGGGAGGTGGTGTCTGGTGTCATGGTGTGAGGACAATAACCTCACCCCCAACAAGGACAAGACCAAGGAGATGATTTTTTTTTTTTTTATCGGGGAGCTTGAAGTAGAGAGGGTGAGCAGCTTCCAGTACCTCGGCGTCCACATCAGCGACGAGCTCACTTGGACACTCAACACCACACAGCTGGTTAAGAAATCACAACAGCGGCTGTACTTCCTGAGGAGGCTGTGGAAGTTTGGCATGTCACCTGAGATCCTCAGAAACTTCTACAGCTGCATTGTTGAGAGCATCTGGACCGGCTGTATCACCGTCTGGTACGGCAGCGCTTTGGACCGCAGACGACTGCAGAGAGTGGTAAAGACTGCAGAGAAGATCATCAGAACCCCACTGCCCTCTCTTTAGAGCATCTACCACCGCAGAGTCCCAGGAGAGCTGCCTCCATACTCAAGGACCCCACCCACCCCCAGCATGGACTGTTTACACTTCTACCCTCAGGACGGAGGTACAGAAGTATGCAGTAAAAAACAACCAGACTAAAGAACTCTTTCTTCCCCACTGCCCTCAGACTCCTTAACAACAGATAGGAGTCTGTTGTTATTATTATTATTCTACCTCAGGACTGCCGCCACTGTTTTGCTCATGCACTACGGCACACTTTCTTGGATTTGCACCATTCCGTTTTATTTCATCTATTTTAACTTAAATGTATTATTTCATTTAGTTGCTGCTCTTCTATTTATCTTGTAAATTGTATATTCTATATTGTTGCAGCTTTTTTCTATTTTATTTGTATATTGTTTATTGCATTATTTTTTTATTTCTTTCTTGGCATTCAGTCTGTGGAAAACAATGGAAGAATTTCATTGTATGACTGAGAACATGTTTCTTATTGTGCATATGACAATAAACAATTTGAATTGAATTGAATGGTTTTGATAAATGGGTAAGAGAATCAACCTACTTTATTTCAAATAGGCTGGTTTAAGATTGTGTACCATGGTTGATACTAGCTTTATGAATATTATGGATGGAAGTATTTAGTATTGCACAAAAATGTGACCTACCTTATGACTTTCACATACCGAAAAATTGACAATTTACTATTTCTCCCTGCCTTGCTTTTAAAGAAGGGTTGTCTCATGCCAACCTAGACATTGTATGTAAATGTTTAGTAGGAGGAACAGATAGAAGGAGGGGCTAGATAGTGTCACAAACAAATGGGACAGTTTTAATCCATGTGGTTTAAAACTTGTGCTTAAAAATAAATAATTAATTCATGATAGAATTAATTAACTGGTTTATTCTTGGCTGATGCCAAGAAGAAACCAGTTCTGCTGTGATGATCGCACCGGTTGGAGATGAGGCACAGAAAAGAAGACTCATGCAAAACCTTTTAAAGAACCATTTACACATCATGCATATCCCTTTGTTGCAAAATAGCTGTTGCAGTCATTGCAGTCAATAAAAATCACGGTATATATCTAAAAGGTAAGCAATCTATAGTTTTGATATTTCCAGTATCTGCCTGTTGCATTTTTGTGCTGGAGAAAGACAGCTTTCTAGTGAATGAATACTTTTAAAGGAGAAAACTAAAAGGTTGGCAAATAATCCGCAGAACAGTTTTGAACATGTTACCCATCATAACTAAATGCCCCCACATTAGTCACCAACTTCCTGGCTGCTTCGATTCTCCCCTGGAGGCGTAACGACTCCAGACCGTAATCAAGATAATACCTAACTCTGTATTTTCCACTGAACTCTACGGATAAGGGGAAAAACAAAAAGTATCATTAGGCTTTCCCACTTCCCGGAGAACGACACGAGAGGTCTGACAAGCTCAAACCTACAGCACGGCTTGTGTCTCAGGGAGAGCCGTTAGGCTTTCTGCCGTCCAACCTCCAGGACATCCTTCAACAAGATTCCCAACTCCTTCATGTGTATGACACTGGAGCATGTTTATGATAAAAGGCTGGTATACAAAGAAAAGGAAGCCTATAGTATCATTAAAGCATAATGAATGGATCATCAAAGTGGTATGGGATAGCAAGGGCATTGTCAGTTTTAGATTGGAATACAATATAACATTGTACTACTTCGCCCTGATTATAAACTCTGTGATTAGCTACCTCAGCTAAGCTCTTAAGCTTCTGTCATCGAATAACACTGTGTAAAGTTATGAACATGATTGCTTGAAGGATTGAAGCAAAACCAGCTAGAATCCTTCTGGCTGTTCTTCAGGGTAGGTTTAGTCACTTACCTCACGGGTTTTATAGCTCATATCAAAGATTGTACTACTTGAATGTGAATCAGGTTTAAATCTCTGAAATGAATGCTATGGGCTTACTTTGAAGATGATAGCTATGTGTTGGCTGTGCAATTGTGGGCATGGCAGCATTGTGGTTCTTCCAAAATGCTTGATCATTTCCTCTCACATCTTTTAAAATGAATACACCAAGTCTGACACATTGAGAAAAACATAACCATACAAGATGTTGGTTCAAACACAATGCCATTTTGTGTGGAACCATGTCATCCAAAATAATGAGAAGAATAATAGGTCAAGAATTATGCCAATCAAACAACACATTTCCTATTTATCATTTATTCATAATTCTGTATGCATCTTAAATATCTGCTTGTCAGAGATCAGATAAGTGGAATCAAGTTCACCAATCAGAACCAACTTTGAATGGAAACTGACCCTATGGTCATGTTGTACATGATCAGACCTTAACGTTTGTGCACTTTAAAAACTACTCATCAACATCAAGACCCACCAGCCATCTCTGACTGTGTGCATTCGAGCTCTGGTCACAACAAATAAATTACAGAGACCATTTCAATCAAATGTAAAACAATACATCTTCCTTATTTACAGAACATCAAATAATGACAATCTTTTTTACAGCCATTTGCTTACGGAAGTCAGAATATCAGTTTTTATATGCATCAATAGCTTATGTACAAACATGATTTGATGTTATTATTTAAAAACGAACAAATGTGTTAAAGGGGACATATAATGAAAACAGCACTTTTCCTGGGATTTGGGGTGTTGTTTTGGGTTTTTGGTGCTCCACCACGCATACAAACTTTGAAAAAAGTCTGTACATGATATTTTGATTGAGTTATGCATTTCTGAAAGTAACCCGCCTACAGTTACCAAACGAGCGAGTACGTTTCGGCGCCCCCTCCTACGTAGGAAGGGGGCACTGTTGAATATTACCTCCCACTTCCCCACTCCCCTCTAATCAGAGCATAGCTACGATTTTGTTGACCAGCGGACCAACGGCTTCGATGGCAGCAGTCCGGCAGCTCCGGTGGTGTACTCCGGGAGCCGAACTGCCGCCGAAGCAGCAGTTCGGCAGCCCCGGCGTGGGGATCTCGGCGGCAGTCCGGCAGCTCAGCTCCTGGAGTACAATCCCTTTCTCCCCCGTGTCGCAGTTCATGGACTTCAGAGAGTCAAGGCCAAAGTTCCTTTCCCCCAATTCTTCTCAGCCATGGCCGAGATATCCCCCACTACGAGTCTTTAATTGTTGTGGAAGTGCCAGAGACGTCAGACACAGTCTTTATGATTCATTCGAGGCGCACATAGCTTTTGGCCGTGATATTAGATATAATATTATATAAATACCCATATATAATATTATTATTATTATATTATATAGATATAGAGCTCCAGGAGTCCGACTAACGGCAACAATCCCTTTCTTTTCCATGCTGCGGTTCAGTCTGACAGCTCATTGGTCAATGGGCAGCAGCTCATTTGCATCAAAGCTACAGACACCAGAAACAGCGCATTCTGAAGGGACTGAGATTTTTTTTCCTAAAAGGAGTAAAAGCTAGCAAACAGCTTCAAAAAGATGTTTTCTGGAACTCAAATACTATGTTTTCGTGTTGTGAAAACGCCATAATATGTCCCCTTTAAGAAAGACAGGAGATGTCCAGATTGAATGAACAGCGGTAACAATATTTTGTCTACAGTTTTTCTAACCCTGTTCTCCAAATAGTTATTATTATTAACTATAATTTAAACTACTTAATTAATTGAGTATTTACCAGGGTACAGGGTCACCCCCGGAATTTATGCTTCCTGGAGAATAAATCTAACCTTGCATGCAATTAGCATCTTGTTATATCTCATCTATCTAATAATCTTGCACGCAAATGTATTATCGTTACTATGTTTTTGTCATATCTTATTGACATTGCATAATTGTCCAAATATATTTCTTGTTCAAGCAAACAATAGAGCCTTAGTTCAGACTGAAACAAAATGAACTGTAGTACCAGAAGCATCTCCAACATTGACCTATTAAGGTCCTTTTTAATGTTCAACCTTGCCCTCTGGGGCCTTCAGTCCATGGGGGTCAGAGGTTTGTCGATAATGGTGGTTAAATGATTGAGTTAATGTAAACTAACAAAGTTACAAGTACTATGCTTATGTTGCATACTGTGTCGTATCATCTGACACCATGAGTGTGACCTAGAAGTCATCGACTGATGGCTAGTGAACATTATCCTGCCTCCCAAACACCACAGCTACCATAGCTATTTCACATTTGTCAAATGAGAAATGACATTGCACACTTTCTTAACTCCAATATAAGACATTCAGTATCTTGTTCTGCCTTCTTGGGACAATACAACGATTGGCGCTATACTTCAAAGTGCTCACTGACATGGCTTTGTGCCAGGGTGCAGATGTGTCAGCTCCGCGTGAGGGCCAGGAGAAGAGAGCATACCTGCAAAGGAGAGAGAAGGAATTGGAATCAAATACCATACCCAGTACTTTAACACAAAGTACTGCGGCAACATACTGAATATTTTTACATCCCTAACCCTAACCCTACTTTAACTACTGTTGTTTCTGCTCCCACGCATGGCTGTGTGTTTCCTCTATTTCTGAGAGGCATGTGTGGTCAACCACCCCAACAATGGTAGAGGAAAACATCTGTCTCCAGAATCCATTATAGCCAAGGTTTCCAGTAAATGTGGATGATGTCAAACACATGTCAAAGTAAGTGTGTGTGTGTGTGTGTGTGTGTGTGTGTGTGTGTGTGTGTGTGTGTGTGTGTGTGTGTGTGTGTGTGTGTGTGTGTGTGTGTGTGTGTGTGTGAGTGCCCCTTCCTCCCAAGGGAAGCAGCTCAGCTCCTGGTCCAAGCGTGAGTCATCTCCCACCTCGAATACTGCAACTTGCTCCTGGCTGGACTCCCGGCCTGCGTGATTAAACCTTTGCAAGTCCCTTACCATGTGACCCCTCTTTTCCAGGACCTCAACTGGCTCCCTGTAGTAGCTCATATCAGATTCACGAGGATGGTACTGGCCTACAAGGCGGCCAATGGAAATGCCCCTGACGACCCCCAAGCGTTGGTCTAACCACACACTCCAGCTCGAGCACTACGCTCAACTACCGCAGACGCTGGACGTCTGGTAGCGCCATCGCAAGAGCAAGCAAAGGTTGATCATCAAAGTCACAACTCTTCTCTGTACTACTCCACCGTAGTGGTGGAAGGAGCTCCCAGCT
Source organism: Gadus morhua (assembly GCF_902167405.1). Lineage (NCBI taxonomy): Eukaryota > Metazoa > Chordata > Actinopteri > Gadiformes > Gadidae > Gadus > Gadus morhua. The sequence continues at coordinate 2,771,247 of NC_044066.1, read as the reverse complement.
GAGGTCAGGGCCGCAGAGTCGCCCACTAGCTTCTGCAAAAGACTCAAGACTCTCTTGTTCACCCTGGACTCTGCATAGTGTGATGGAAAAATCCAGATGTTGTTACCTTTTATGAATTCGGGCTTTGTTTACTAATCCGTGTATGGTCTTGCCACCCTGCTCTTCTTAAGGGTAGTCTAAAATGATAACTTTTGTGCTTTGTTTGCAGGGCGAACTCCAATCTCAGGATTATTGTATGGTATGCCTATTCTATTGTTTGTTGATGCAGGTTGTGATGTATCGTTGTTTGTACTATTATTACTAAGATATTTGACTGTAATTGTCCACAAGTATCGCATACTTTTTGCGTTTGGAAATCTCATCTGTCTTAGACGCAATATCTGGTAAAGGAATTGCCACGACAATAGCCACCCCCTCCCACCCCTCCTACGCACTTGTATGTTGTCCTGGCACTTAAAAATAGTACTTAGCATCGTGTAGCATCTTATCCAAGCTAGCTTTGTTGTACACGGGAATGGGTTAACCTTGGCACTTGGTTCTATGAACATCCTTACTGTTCCGACAGCGATTTCACCTTCTTACGTTAAATGTACTTATTGTAAGTCACTTTGGAAGACAGCGTCTGCTAAATGCCCTAAATGTAAATGTAAAAGTGTGTGTGTGTGTGTGTGTGTGTGTGTGTGTGTGTGTGTGTGTGTGTGTGTGTGTGTGTGTGTGTGTGTGTGTGTGTGTGTGTGTGTCAGAAAACATTGAACAGTGTTCAAGATATAAGGTACAAAGGTTAGGGGAAGCCAGTCTTTCAGCTCATATGTCTCACCTTAAAGAGATCTGGTCTCCGCCTCGATCTTCCTCTCCCGCTGCTGCATGTCCTGACCCACGGGGGCCACCGTCTGCCTCACGGCGATCTCCGGCCCCCCGCCATAGAGCCCCAACAGGTACAGCCAGGTCTCCTCAGAGATCTGCCCATAGTCCGCACCTTCGATGGAAACAGCATCACGCAGACACAAGCTTAGGACTCTGGTTAAACAAGGCTCCAGCCTGGAGGACTCTGGTTAACCAAGGCTCCAGCCTGGAGGACTCTGGTTAACCAAGGCTCCAGCCTGGAGGACTCTGGTTAAACAAGGCTCCAGCCTGGAGGACTCTGGTTAAACAAGGGTCAGTGCTGCTTCCAGGTTTGTGGCCCCAGCGGGGATGCGCGAGTCCTGGGCCGTACTCTGAGCCTCTTATCGGACAAAGCCGTTGGAGAGAGATGTGTTCCGCTCTGTTCCTGTGGTTTGTCTTACTAATTGACTTTATAAAAATACAAATGATCTAATTAAACCTAAAACCAGAGGGTAATAAGTAAAAAATGTGAAACATCTGAAAAATATAGAATTACCTCTCCTAACTATGAGGCTGACCCGGTGGGATCAACGGTTGGGGTTAGGTGATGCTCGAGGCTTTAGTCAACCAGGAGAACCAGCGGGTTGACCAAGCAGCTCAACAGTGCTCCCACACTAAAGACTCACCTTGTTTGAGCTGTACGTGTCCTCCCTTCATGAGGCCGATCTTACTGTTGTCGATGGGGCCGGGAGGCTCTGAGGAGGACACAGTCATAAAGTGTGTTACATCCGTCCACAAGGGGGAGCAACTCACTCCACCGTGTGTTCTCTGGGACTCGTACCGTTATCTTTGCCCTTCACAAAGCTCTCCCACTCTCTGAACCACTGCATGCTGATGCACAGGATCCCGCTGGGTGCCTCCTCCGCCTGGAACTCCTTGTTGAGCTGCAGACAGGAACCCCCGGAGGTGATTGGTCACATAACAAGGACGACCGTACACTGACGCTTCAGCAGAGCCTCCCTACCTTGATGAACGTCTCCACTTCCACTTTGCGGCGTTTGGCCAGAGCTTCTATCTCCACCTGGCAGATGGCACACATGTAGAGGTGGTTCACGGCCGGGCCGCCTCCGAAGCTGAGGAGGAAGTAATGATACAGTCAGACAGAAAGGAGAACGTCCAAAGAGAAGTTCATTTCATCATTTTATATATTAACCCATAATTGTACTGTAAGTCACTATTCCTGATGTTCAGGACCATAGACATCAAGACTTAAAGGAAAATCAACACGTGACTTAGGCCCAATCCTATTTCTACCCCTTACCCCTTCCCCTTCCCCCTCCCCCTTGTTTTGAAGGGGGAAGGGGAAGGGTTAAGGGGAAGGCGTAAGGGGAAGGCGTAAGGGGTAGAAAAGGGAATTGCGCCTTAGGCCCAATCCCATTTCTACCCCTTACCCCTTCAAAACAAGGGGGAGGGGTAAGAGGAAGGGGTAAGGGGTAGAAATGGGATTGGGCCTGAATGACAGCGGATAGTTGTTGAGGGCTCACCTGTTGTACAGGTACTCCCACACGTTCTCGGGAAGCATCACTACCAGGTCGTCAATGTACTGGTACTTATGAGGCGGGATTCCTGTACACGAATAGAAAAAATATATCATCATGCATTAATGTGTACATTAATGTATAGAGACTTACCAGTCTGTAGTCTGACATGTCATCTGCTAAAACCTTGGATATGAACTGGGCTGGGCGGTGTGGACAAATGTAGTACCACAATAATCATTGCGAAGTTTACAAAATATGAAGAAATATCATATCATGTTTAGGAAATCAAAATATGCATTTTGCATGTATATGGCCATTTAAAGTACAGTATCAGATTTTTCTCTATAGATGAAATTTCGACCTCCTTAGGATCATTCCGAGGGCAATCATTGTGATGCACTTGGACCAAACCTGTCTGCAATCAAGTACGTCCATATTCTCCTCTCATGAAGATACAATACCATTCAAAGACAATGAATGACACCATGGAGTAATAGCAGTAGTAACGGGTGCAGCACTGACCCCCGTGCTGACAGAGGAAGGTGTGGTTGCTGATAGGGCCCGGCTCGGTGAAGGTGTTGAACTTGTTCAGCCACTCCCTGGAGATGTAGAAGTGCAGCAGGCTGGGCTCCTCCATGTTGGCCAGGGCCACCACCCTCTGCCTCTCCCGTAGAGACTCCTCACTGCTCTTTCTGCATGTACACACACGCACGGTGACAACACACACACACACACACACACACACACACACACACACACACACACACACACACACACACACACACACACACACACACACACACACACCATACGCTATGCTAGTTATATCACAAGTTTGTTAACACAAACTAGAACCCCATTCCCCTCCTGTATCTCATATCCATTTAACTCAACTGAATCCCCGCGGGCTCTATAGCATCTGCATGAACAGATTTACAGTTTATGGTAGGATAATGAGCATGCTTGAAGTATAAGCAGCGTGTTTCTGGATGCTCTCCCAGACCTGTAGAACAGCACGTAGGCCTCGGCGCTCTGCACCACTGTCTCATGGACCTCCGTCACGTACTGGTCGTCAAACTCGTACCACTGGCCGTTGATCACGTTCTGACAGTACGCTATGTAGTGTCCACCTGCAGCACCACAGACAGGTCAGACAGCAGAGACAGACAGGTCAGACCGTGGAGACAGACAGGTCAAACAGTACGCTATGTAGTGTCCACCTACAGCACAACAGACAGGTCAGACAATAGAGACAGACAGGTCCGACAGTACGCTATGTAGTGTCCACCTACAGCCCCAGAGGGTGATTTGTGCGGGAAATATGTGTGAAACATTTTCCAACTAATCTGAAAGAAATCAGCTCTTAATGAGCTATTGAGAATAAGTAGCCAACACTGGAGAATATTTGTGTTCCGTGTGTCGGACACAACCTAAATATATAAAATATCTCTTGAACAAATCATATGTTACCGTATGCTATTATTTAAAATTGAATAGGCTACAATTAGTTTGTCCGTTGTTGTGTCACCGACTGAAGACGAGCGTGTCATCGGTTAAAGGTGGGTAACCCGGTTGTAATGGAGACGCAAATCCTAGCCGCGAAGACCCTGGAGGAGAGATCCTTCTCTTCTCGGAGAAAGATTATATATTTTTAACTTTTTCCATCAGCCGATTGTGAAATGGCAGGGACAAGGATCAGCACCTCGAAATCTGAGGCCGTGACTCTCAGCCAGAAAACGTTGGATTGCCTACTCCGGGTAGGAAATTACTCTTCACCCCAAGTGAAGGACCTCATGTCCCTCTGGTCTTGTTCGCTAGTGAGGATTCGATGGAGCGTGAGATTGGCCGGAGAATCGGAGCAGCGGGGGCGGTATTGCGTTCGCTTTACCGCACCTTTGTGACGAAAAGAGAGCTGAGCCGGAACGCAAAGCTCTCGGCCTACCTGCCAATCTTCTTTCCTACCCACACTTATGGTCATGAGGGATGGGTGATGAGGACGGGTACAAGCGGCCGAGATGGGCTTTCTCAGGAGGGTGGCTGGTGTCTCCTTTAGACATAGGGTGAGAAGCTCAGCCACCCGTGAGCAACGCGGATGAGAGCCGCTGCTCCTCTCTAGAAAGGAGGTGGTTCATCTGGTCAGGATGCCCACTGGGCGCCTCCCTAGGGAGGTGTTCCAGGCACGTCCAGCGGGGAGGAGACCTTGGGGAAGACCCGGGAATAGGTGGAGAGATTATACCTCCACACTGGCCTGGGAACGCCTCGGGATCCCCCCGTCAAAGCTGGTCAATGTGGCCCGGGAATGTCTGGGCCCCCCTGCTAGAGCTGCTGCCCCCACGACCGACCCCGGATAAGCGGATGAAGAGTGAGTGAGTGGTTAAAGGTTATGCACCGTTAAGTACAAGAAAGAACTAATGTAAACTGCTGCCCAACAGGTGGAGAGATCACTGCTAGCTTGTATATGGTAATAGACGTAGGAGACGTGTGCACATACTTCCTGCGGTGCCATGGTGACAGATGACGGACAGCAGGTCGTAGGTGGTGATCTGGGAGGGGCTGTCCTTGGCCAGGAAGGGGCGCAGGTCCAGCCCCTCCAAGGGGAAGGCCACATGGCTGCCTATCTTGAAGGAATACATGACCTCGTGTCGAAAGCGCTTCAGGTGGACGCACAGGATCTACAAGGGACAGAAGATGGTTGCTTGATGTAGATCAACATCAGTGAGACAAGACTATTGAGAAGGTTATGATAAGTCATTCACCTCTGGTAGGCTAAGCACTTTACAATATTTCACACCATTCCGCAACCTGCAATGAAGAAAGAAAAGTTATATTATTAAAACCTAATTTAATATTTATTACCTTTCAATGAATACTGTTTTGGATCAACATTTTTGCTTAAAGTAGTAAAAGCATTTGTGTTTATGTTTGTGTTTTCCATGCACTTCTGTAATGTTTGTGTTCTTAAATCAGTTTTATATCCAACCTCTTCGCACATGTTCGTCCAAATGTACTCACTTTTTACATCGCTCACAGCTGTACATGTTGTCTCCTGCAAATAAAAGAAGAAACTTAAACCCAATCCCATGTTTTTGTGATGGAAATATTAGGACTTTAAATCCTACATGACACTTGGATTTACCTTTCAGTTCATCAGCAGCAAAGAATGCTGCAAGGCAGTCCTCCAGGGTGACCAGGGGCCCCCAGAACCAGGTGGGGGTACAGGACACCACCAACCTGACCCCAGCACAGAGACAGCCTCAGAAACACTGCACACACACCACTACAAAGACCTGACCCCAGCACAGAGACGGCCTCAGAAACACTGCACACACACCACTACAAAGTCACTCTTCTGCCAGCATGAGCGTTGTTGACCATCATCTATTAACTCCTCTAAAATGTATGCATAGTATATAACTTATGGCATGTTAAAATGTGTGTCGGATGTGTTGGACTCATGTGTTGGACTCCCAGGTGAGAGGTTCTGGGTTCGATCGCCATGTCCATAGTCCACTATATCCACATATTTAAACATATACATATTAGACATAGCTGTATGAAACATAGTACATTATGCTAATGAACTTCTAACGAATACATGACCAAAAAGATTACATGTGCGCTACTCAATTCTAATTACTGCTGACTTTTGTTGATTATTATTGTTGATTATTTTATGATATGCTATATAAGAGACATAGTATGAATAGATAAGAGATATAGTATAAATAGATAAGCTGGATAGTTATCATGCAATATAAATGGTAATGCATGTTGGTTGAGGGAGTGAGTCTGAATACCCTGAGGGCCCCTGAGTGTCCCTGAGTGTCCCTGGACCTGAGTGTCCCTGCCCCTGAGTGACCCTGGCCCTGAGGGCCCCTGGCCCCTGGCCACCAGCTGACCTGCGTATGGAGTCCATGATGAAGGGGATCCAGCCCTGGGGGCCGTCTGAGAACAGGGCCTGGGGCTTGGCCGGGAGGTTCTGGTGGATGGAGGAGTGCAGCTTGGCCAGGTCCTCTTTGCCCGGGATGGGGAGGGAGAGGTCCTGAAATGTTTCCACCGTTGTTGAAACCTGTGGATGAAGAGACCGATGAAGACTAGAATCAGAGATTCGAGTGACCCTTTGATTTTAAGGTTCAGAGGGTGGAGTTAGTGGCGTGTAGGCGTGAGCTCCATTACATTTAATGGAGATCAGTACTATTCATGGCATTTATATTGTACTTCAAAAAATATATTTTTTATCAAATTTGATTGCATGTTAAAATAATTGAGATAAGATAACAAATATTATTTTTAAATGATTAATCCCAGGTGAGAGGTGGTCTGGAACCAGCAGAGTACAGGTCATCCATAAGAATCAGAACACATGACCAGTAATAGTAACATATGATCAGGCCTAAAGAAATGTACCAGTAGGCTCCCCCTAGTGGTGAAGTAACTGAACTAAACCTCACCCTGTCACACGTCAGACCCTGGCCCAGACTGAGAACCTCACCCTGTCACACGTCAGACCCTGGCCCAGACTGAGAACCTCACCCTGTCACACGTCAGACACTGGACCAGACTGAGGATGGAGCCGTCGAAGATGTCGGAGATGACGCTGCGGTACCGGGACTGTTTCCTCTTCCTCCCCCCGAACAGCAGCTGGGCTGGGGAGGAGAACCCGCCAGGAGCAGTAGGACAGTAGGAGGGAGGATTAGAAGAGGTAATACACACACTATCATGTACCAAAACATGTCTTTCTCATTTCTATCGCTGCACTGAACAGTTTCTAGTTTTCCGTTGTTGGCAGTGCAGCAGGTGTGTTGTGCACTGCACCGGCAGGTCGGCCTGGATAAAGGAGCTGCTGTAAACGCCAGGCAGCTAGTGATGCAACAGGGGTGGGGGAGAGGGGACAGTACTTTGGAGTTCAATAACTGGATAGGACCCATCAACATGTCCCGTTTGAATCAGTTTGCAGACCTTTCTTGAAGGAGTAGGCCGAGTGGAGGGGGCTGGAGCAGGGGGGGCTACAGGACGCCTTGGGGTGCAGGTCCTGCAGGGTGCGTGCAGGGCTGCTGGGGTGGGACGGGTTCTGTGGTATCAACGCCTCGTTGTTTGGCTCTGGGAGACGGCCTGCTGGCAGAGAGGAGATGTGGGAGCGGGACTGGAGCTACTGGCAGGGTAAGGGTTGATTCAACATGGTTCATAATACACCACAACGCCAATCTATACAGATACGCTTTGATATGGTCAGGCCTAATACGTAAGTCAAAGGGTGTAGGGTTGTGTAAAACAATGCAGCATTGATACTGATCAATATATTGATCTAATTGAGGCCATGCAGTAGCATTATTTCACGAAACACTACACTACAACTACAACAAGTGATACAATAAAAGTAAACTCCATTCTATCCATTAAAGCGTTATGGATGGAAGACCAACGGAACAACACTAATGCACGCATATATTCATTATTAATTGCCATTGTTATTGAGTGCCCTTATAATGGAAAAGGACTATATGTGTACACAGTGGGTGTAATAGTATACCGACAATGGTAAATGGTAAATTGACTGCAATTATACAGCGCTTTTTTAACCAGTGGGCAGTCAAAGCGCCCACAAGCACATATTCGAACACCGACGGCGGACTCAACCACGCAGGGCGACAGCTAGCTGGTCAGGAGCAGTCAGGGTGAGGCGTCTCGCTCAGGGACACCTCGACACTCAGATAGGAGGAGCCGGGGATCGAACTAGCAACCTTCTGGTTACCAGCCAACCCGCTCTACCTCCTGAGCCTACTGCCGCCACAATGTGTTGTGTTGATCTCCTCAAAGTACTGCAGTGCTCTATGGCCCTCAGTGTCTGGGAGCCCTCACCCAGCTGCTCCCAGGGGCCTCTCATCCCCCTGGGCTGGGGGGCTCACAGTGAAGCCCCTAGTAGAGGATCACCCTGCTCTATCGTGGTCTGTGTCCTCCTGTGTGTGCGTTGTGTTACCTGCCGTGCTGCTGCTGTGTGTCTGCCCCGCGCTGCCCTCAGGCGGCTTGTCCTCCTGGCTCGGGACCTCGGCCGTCCCCAAAGGCCCCGGCTCCTGGGCGCCGGGCCCCGCCTCGGGGGCCTCTGCCCCGAGGGCCCCCCGGCGCAGCTCCGCCGCCGTGTCCACGTCGGCGTCCTCGTCCATCTCCTGGGAGCCCCCCCGCAGCGGGGCCCCGGAGACCCTCCTCTCCTTCAGCCGCTCCTTCACCGAGATGGGCCCGCCCGCCGCCGGGGCCCGCCCCCCCGCGGGGTCATCCGGGGCCCCCGGGCTCCCACCCTCGCCGCGGTCGCTGCTGGAGCCCGAGTCGCAGGACAGGAACTCGTCCTCCGACGGGGGCCGCTCGGCGCCGCCAGGGTCCCTGTGGTCGCTGGGGTCGTCGCCGCCCTCGTCGGGGGCCCCGCAGCTCTCGGACAGAGGCTCCTTCAGCTCCTCGTGGAGCTGGTCCATCAGGCAGCGCAGGAACTCCTGGGTGTCCTGCGGGGGGCAGAGGATCCCGTCACCACCCCAGGGACTCACATAGAACTCAGCGGCACGCACCGTGTGCGTGTTGTTCTCTGATTGGTTGTCTCTCCGTCATCCTGTCCATTACTGTCCATTCACTTCTATCGTTATCCTGCCTTAACCAATCAGGTCGTCCCCCTCAACATTCAATTGTTTGGATGTTCCTAGTATTGGGCATACCATAATTGTAGGACAATATTGAGCAAGAAATTCGTGGACACAAGACAAGACTAAATAATGGATCAGGCTGTACCTGCTGGGCATAACCACGGAACATTGGGTTGACCAGTTTGATGCCATGGGACAAACTGGTAGGGACAACATAACTGGGTCTGGAAGCCAAAGGGAGAGAATATTTGAATTGATCAGGAGTTCGGCACATACGGAATATCATGAAATATGTAGATAAGCTCATTCATCCATTAGAAAAGATAAGGCGTGAAGGCCACGGTCTGTGTGTTGCTGTCTTGGTATGTGCAGCTGCCAGGCAGTTAACCACATTGATCATGGTCAAACCTATACCCACCAGCTCCTCCCGTTCCACCAATCATCTCGCCAGTTCCCAGCCAGAGGAGGCCAGCCACACATTTAAAAGCTTGCTTTGCTAACTCTCTCTCTTTGGTCTGCCGTGGGTAACCCTGATTGTGTTTGCTAGTGAGAGGTTGATAGGATTGCCAGATCCTTTGGCGTCATATAAATATAATGCAGTAACTCAGGAGGTAGAGCGACTTGACATGTAGCCGGAAGGTTGCTAGTTCGATCCCCGGCTCCTCCTATCTGAGTGTCGAGTTGTCCCTGAATAAGACACCTAAACCCTAACTGCTCCTGACGAGCTGGCTGTCGCCCTGCGTGGTTGACTCCGCCGTCTGTGTATGAATGTTTGGATGAATGGTTGTAAGTCACTTTGGATAAAAACATCTGCTAGATCCCCGAAATGCGAATCTAAATATATGCTTTTATGTCTTATGTTCACCTGTGCCCCAGTAAACCCATGTTCACCATCATGTTGTTTCCGGTCCTTTATTGGTCACCCACAACTTGCTCATCGATCATTTATCTTTTAACATTGTTACCTCCCCCACTACCCCAAGACAGTTGCATTGTAACATCAGGTTTAAACTATACATTACCGTTTCTTATGCCAGAGTTCAGAGATAAGTTTGTAGTAGCTCTTACAAAGAGCCGGCTTCTTGTCGGTTCGGACGAGCCCGCTACAGTCCAGGAAGAACTGCGTGAGAGGAGGACTGAGGAAGAAGGAAGAAGGAAAGACCATTTCAGCTGACGGACGTTGGATCTAATGGATAAACATGGCACACACTAGAGTCATGGTTACTGTAGATGATAAACATAGACACTAGTCATGGTTACTGTAGATGATAAACATGGCACACACTAGGGTCATGGTTACTGTAGATGATAAACATGGCACACACTAGGGTCATGGTTACTGTAGATGATAAACATGGCACAAACTAGGGTCATGGTTACTGTAGATGATAAACATGGCACACACTAGGGTCATGGTTACTTTGTAGATGATAAACATAGCCACTAGAGTCATGGCTACTAGAGATAAACATTGCACACGAGTCATGGCTACTGTAGAAAGTGACCTCACCAGTTGGATAATGCTTGAAGAGCAGCGTTCATATAGCAGGAGTTTCCTATATTTTTCATTCCAGTTAATCCTGTAAAAAACAAGCATAAAGACATAAATGGCAGATTATTGGAAAGTAATGAGCCGGAATGTTGATAGCCTAATGAATTTCAGGTGCTGTTCAATGTTGTGTTTGTTAATTGAGTGGCAATGACAGAATGTCATGTTCAGCTTGTTCATAATGCTCTAATCAGGATTTGAACACTCAACCTAAGGATCACCAGACCAGTAAAAGGGATTATCCCAGTGAGCCACTGACATTCCTGATCTGCATGAAGTCTCATTCACATGGTGAAAATGTCTATTGATAAGCACACAACATCAAGAAAACTCCAAGCACACATTTCACAAGAGAATTAAGGGCTTTCTTAAAAGAGTACAGATCTCAAAATTTGCACTGTTAATGGTATCCATCTAATAGCCGTATGGTAGTTATACAATAACAAAACGGTCATGTAGGAAAAATGGGTTGAGACTAGAGATGTCCGATATTATCGGCCCACCGATATTATCGGCCCGATATTAGCATAAAAATGTAATATCTGTCAATATCGGTATCAGATTTTTTTTGCCTTAAAACCGATTTTTTTTTTTTTTTTATAGCTCAAATAAATGTTTTCAAAATTGTGCAGTACAGTGCACATTGTAATTGACTCATATTTGTGCATTTATTCAATTAAGGTTATTGAGTTTTAGTTAAAGAAACATACTGCTATGCTGCACATAGTTGTTCAGGTACAATGTTTTATCATTTGTGAAGTCAAGTTTGCCCTATTTGTTGTGGGCATTGTCAAGATTATCTCAGGGAGAGTGTAATCCATACTGTTGTCTGAGACCATTAAAAAAAATAAAATAAACATGGCACTTTTCCCTTAAATTAAGTTGAAGTATTTTTCTTATTTTACACAGACAATTTTAACATTTGGAAAGCCTTGTTGCATTCAAGAATGCATCCAGTGGGGCATCACAATAACATTAAGCATGTTGTGTTAATTCCACAACAGGAGATATGTAATGTTACCTAAATTAGGTTTGAGGAAAAATAACCCAAATATCGACATCGGTATCGGCTGATATCGGAATCGAAAATTTAGAGTTGGACAATATCGCATATCGGATATCGGCAAAAAAGCCAATATCGGACATCCCTAGTTGAGACTTTGGACGTTTGCCTTTTCTATGAAATGAAAAAAAAATAAAAAAATTTAGAGCAGAAGACCAGGGTGAAAAAGATGCATCTGATTTTAGAGATTAATATGATGAAGCAATTTTGAGTCCAGGTCAATCTCGTAAGGACAAATAAGGCTAATTCATATTTTTTTAAATAGCGCCACCTTTTGGTGCAGTACCACAATTTGGGTTTATTAGTTGTGGGGGGTATTGGTATCCTAATAATAGTCGTATTTTTTTAATTCAATAACAAAATGGTCATATAAGAAAAATGGGCTAAGTGCTCCAACTTTATTAGCCAATATTTCTCAAATGGAACTAAGTAAAACAAATTCTGTTCGATTATTTTTGAGTGGCTTGGTCTAAAGATTTTATGTGGCGATTTTAGTGAACTTTTGATTATTTTTGTAGCCTGTGAATCTTTTTATCATGTTTAGCTTTAATATGAAATTGTGGGAAAAGCATACATTTTTAGGGCATAAAACTGCAGGATTTTATAAATGCGTCCGATTCTAGAGATTAATATTTTGAAAGAATTTTGAGTCCAGGTCAATCTGGTGAGGCCTAATTCATGATTTTCTACAATAGCACCACCTTTGGGTATAGTACCACAAATTTGGGTTTACGGGTAGAGGGGGTTATTGGTAACCATACCTGAACATTTCAAGAGTTTACGGTATAGGCTGCAGTATGACTTTTACAGAATTTGAGAAAGAAAAAAAACGTTACAGAAACAAAAGGGGCCAAGCAGCTTTGCTGCTCGGACCCCTAAAAATGCTACTTGGTTTGTATAACCCCCGCTCTCTTGTGTGTGTGAGTAAACAGCAGTCTCCATTGAATGATTGGGGTTGACTGGAAGAATGTGTGCATGGTCTGTCTGCTGATTGGTTTCACCTGGAGGCACCCAGAGCCTAAAGTCAAGCAGTGAGGTTTACAAAGATGTGTGCTCTACCTCTGGGTTTGTGCTCATCCTCTTCTGACTCTGAGCCATCGTCTTCGGCCACAGCGATGGGCACTGCTTTAAACGAATGCTGACATGCTGAATGAGGTGCTGCAACCTGGGAAGATGAGTTTTCACACGTTAACACAAAAAGCTTCCCCTTCAAGAAATATAAATGGAATTTTTTTTGTCCCCAGAGCAGTAGAAAGTGTGCTGGAGTGAAGCCGGTGGAGGTCAGGGCTGTACCTGCTCTGTGGATCGACAGTGCTGCGGTACAGCAGGCCCCGTGGCAGGCCTCTGCTCCAGAAACACCTCCCTCTCACAGACATAGCACCACACCCTGAAGGTCGTCAGGTTGACCGTCAGGTTGTGCTTCTTGGCCTGAGGAGTTCATTTATATGCACATAGAACACATCCAGTCATTGAGCTCTCCTTGGAATGGTACTTGAGGAAGAGGGCATGAGCGTTGGGAGGGGGTTGGTCGATCCCATCACCTTTCTGCTGGGAGTCAAACAACGTAGCAACTAAACTATCCTGACCCCCCCATCCAGTCTGACAACCATTTAATGCAATGAATTACTAGAAATTGGAGGGATTTGACGATATCACCTCACCTGTGCATGTAGAGTGCTGTGATCACAGTAGGATTCCCCGCATCCCACGTACGGACAGTCGCTCTGTAAAGAACCAGGTTTGATGAGTTCATAACAAGGTAAGCAAATAACTGACAATTATTGAGTCAAACAATTTTCTTTATACTTTTAAGACTGGGTTGTGAGCCATAACCCAAAGCCCAGAAACTTTAGACAATGTGTACAATTACCAGTTGTTAATGAATACTCTCCTACCTGTAGACAGGCCCATAGGTTTGGCCCTACTGCTCCACATGATTGGCAGGTTCCCTACAAAAACAATGATGGGAGAAAAGAGGTGGATGGAATATAAGGTGGTGTCCCGTCTTATTGCAGCCACTTCGATCGATGACGATAAGGGCTAGAGCATCACTCGAACAAGACCAATTGAGGGGCACACGATCGGTTTGAAATCGGGAAATTCAAAAATAAACCCACCTGGGATCTCTGAAGAAGTTCGGCCTTTGTTATCTCTCCTATTGAATCCAGGTGAGGACAGATGTCTTGTTCGAACATATTTACATTTAATCGGGCGTCTAAGACCGGCAGCGAACTAAGATCATATCACAGTTAACAACATAAAGCAGCAGATAGCAACCATCGCTGTCCTACACTGGCTGCTATCAGACCTGTAAACCAGACCGACACCAGCGCTGATAAGAGACCTTGCTAAATCTGAACAATCGCCTCCACCTTTACAGCTGTACACCGACAGCTCTGAACCACCGCGGCCTGCCTGCTCACTACCGTTACCAAGATAGTGGTGTTTTTATTATAACTGAGCATGGATAATGATGGGTCCATATGAATCATCAGAACGAGCTGTCATATCATGCTGTCTTGCTCATCCTCCAGTAAACACAACAGACGACCCACTGGGCGACTGGTGGGTCAGGAGACCCGGCGGACGAGGGGCCGACCAGACCTTGGAGCAGACACCCTCGTAGAGCTCTGATGAGGCGGACCACCACCGAACTAAGCCGACTACTCCGCTTTCTTGTTATTTATTAGATTATTTTAAGAAAAAAGATAATGCTGTTTTATAGCAGTAACGTATTACATTGTATCAGCATTTACTATCAACCTATTCTATATATATGTACAGCTATTTTAACAGCTCAAGATCTATTTGATTTGGATATGGATAAAAATAGGTCCACTTTGCGCTGGACAGAATGATCCAATTTTCACCCCATTTAATTCAGATATTGGTTAGAAGAACCAGCTTTAGTATGTAAGCCAGCTGCTTCGTGTTTACGGAAGTGACGCAGAGGTGTGCACTCCTTAAAGGGGTCCCCCTGCTCAGGTCGACGTTAAATATTACCCACAATCCCACGGTCTTCCTTTCTGTCTGAACCAACATGGTGAGTGAACAGCCCTCTGAGCTCGGAAATGTTTCACGGTTTCATCTATGACCATCACGATTCAATTTGCCACTTGAGGCCTGTATATTGTGATATTATATTGTGAGTATCCTTCTAAAGCATACTTGTATGTTATGGCAAGGATATTTTTAGTATTTAGATGAGATGGTTGACCAACATCAGTGTAGCCGCTACGGTAGCACGTCTTCAACAAAATGGTCTTAATACACCTACGGTGTTGTGTTATCCATATACTGCTGTGTCGATAGTTCAAACTGCTTCAGTTGACTCAACAATGTACTAAATTTATAGCCAGTCAACAAAGTATTGGTCCATACATTGGCCTCTCATTGTAGCAGGCCGTAACAAGACTTTGCCTCTCACTAAATGCGTTCTGCATTAAAAGCTGTCTTGCTTGCTAAGAAACAATGATACGATAATAGTTAACTATTTAAAGTTTTTATATTTATATCCTTTCAGTGGACACTAGGAACTTGTATATATTCGAACGAGCATGTGACTACTGGCTTTTGCAATGATGTATGAATTTCTTCGACTGAATCATCTATGTGGAATAATTGAGCTTTTTAACCCTGAGCAAAAGTCACCGTTTAGGAGTTGCAATTGAATTGTAAAGTTTCAACAATTTCTGATCATTGTGTTTACATCTTCTTTCATCCTTTAGCCTAAGGGGAAGAAGGCTAAGGGAAAGAAGGTGGCCCCAGCCCCTTCAGTTGCCAAGAAGCATGAGGCCAAGAAGGTGGTCAACCCTCTGTTCGAGAAGAGACCCAAGAACTTTGGCATTGGTAAGAAATCCACCTGTTTGGAGTCTTCAATTTAACCCCATGTTATGTGCAGATGATGTAAACGAATATTTGCTATCTAAACCAATCATGTTGACGAATTACTACCAAGATCTCTGATGCACTCTTTTAATGAAACCAATGTTAACTTTTTTTTTAACCGAGTACTGATGACTTGTGGTTCACCCCGCAGGTCAGGACATCCAGCCCAAGCGTGACTTGACCCGCTTCGTCAAGTGGCCCCGCTATGTGCGTCTGCAGAGACAGCGCTCCATCCTGTACAAGAGGCTGAAGGTCCCCCCAGCGATCAACCAGTTCACCCAGGCCCTGGACCGCCAGACCGGTGAGACAGCAGCATTTTTATTTAGGACTTAAAGAAACTAGGAAAGATTATAGTTGAGGAAAAGGGCAAGATTCGAATTCACCCCAAGATGTCACTAAATTTTGTTTCGCAAATTGCGTTCCATGAATGTCTCCCAAATAGAACACTTATTCTCTACCTGTGATTTATCTTGAACTTAGGCAAATTGGAGGTACTGTCGAGGCTTTAAAACATATTTGCTAGTTGGGTTTTTTGCAGATGATGTGAAGAATATTTGCTATCTGATGAGCGATGCTGACTCCCACCAAGATCACTGATGCACTTGCCCAAATGAATTAGTCTCCCACCTACCAAGACGAAAACGAATTTGTCAAGCAAATGTGAAACTCGACCTATTTCTATTCTCTCAGCCACTCAGCTTTTCAAGCTGGCCCATAAGTACAGACCAGAGACCAAGCAGGAGAAGAAGGTGAGGCTGCTGGCCCGTGCTGAGCAGAAGGCTGCTGGCAAGGGAGACACCCCCACCAAGAGGCCACCGGTGCTGCGTGCTGGTGAGATACTCTGATGCATTATCCTGTGGTTCAACAGCCTGCAGTGATGTTTTGAATTTCTTCAACTGAAAAAATAATGAAGCTACCTTAACTTTTTAACCCTGAGCATTGGCCAGGGTGTGTCCTGTAGATGTTTTTTTAGTGAGCCACTTGGTTAATGGATCTTCCCTCTTTCAGGTATCAACTCTGTAACCAGTCTTGTAGAGAGCAAGAAGGCCCAGCTTGTGGTCATTGCTCACGACGTTGACCCTATTGAGGTAAGGCTGGATCCATCCATTGTTTTCTGAATTTTAGAATCCCAAAGGGGGTTATTTGCAGTGATGTTTTGTTGTTCTGAATCTCTCATGTAGATCCTAAAACACGAGCTTTTTAACCCTGAGCAAAAACCCAAAGCATAGACTTTTAACTTTGATTAAGAAATGTCCTTTTTGAAAATGGGTGGTAATGTTTTTAAACCTTTCCCCTTCCTAGCTTGTCGTCTTCCTCCCCGCTTTGTGCCGCAAAATGGGAGTCCCTTACTGCATCATCAAAGGCAAGGCCAGGTTGGGAAGGCTTGTACACAGGAAGACATGCACTTCAGTGGCAATCACGCAAGTTAACCCGTAAGTAAAAAAAAAATCTATACCTTGGCTCTACCCATAACGCACCATTTCATTCAAGCTCACGTCTTGACATATAATGGAAATAAATACCCTTTGTGCATGGCAACTATAATCTAATGGTTTGGTAGTTGAGTGTGGTGCAGAATCAGAAATCTACCACAGTGTTAAGGAACTATCAGTATCAACATTTGGGGCAGTAACAACTCAACACTAGCAATTGCATATTTTTTCCTGATCACTTTTACCTTTTTGTAATAATTGGAACTTGCAGATGATGTGAAGAATATTTGCTAACTGATAAGCCATGCTGACTCTCACCAAGATCACTGATGCAAAATGTTCCTGTCCTGTTTCAAAGAATAAAACCAGTTTCAACATTTCCATAGACGGTTGCACTTCAGATTTGTATAGTCAATTAGGTTAGTTACTGGGACGAAATGGAAGTGTAAAGATTTAAAGAACCTTTCAATTTAATACTTGGTATTATAGCACCCAGTATTTCAATATGCACCAGGTTTAGGGAATTTGCTTATGTGTTCTGTCCTGTTCTTCTAGTGAGGACAAGGGAGCCCTTGGCAAGCTTGTCGAGGCCATCAAGACCAACTACAATGACAGATATGAAGAGGTGAGGAACTATTTTTTAATTTATATCCCTTCAGTATATTTGAATAAGCATGTGACTACTGGCTTTTGCAATGATGTATGAATTTCTTCGACTGAATCACCATGTGGAATAATTGAGCTTTTTAACCCTGAGCAAAAGTCAGTTTAAAAGTTGCCTTTAATTTTCAACATGTTCTGATCATTGTATAGATCTTATCTCTTAGCCTAATGTAAAGAAGGTGGCCTTGGCCCAGTTGGATGTGGGATGGGAGTGATTTGACCTAAGATCCCAATACCTAACCATTAATGCTAATTTCTAGATCCGTCGTCACTGGGGAGGTGGACTCATGGGAGCCAAATCCACAGCTCGCATCAACAAGCTGGAGAAGTCGAAGGCCAAGGAGCTCGCCACCAAGCTTGGTTAAATTGTTTTGGTTTCAAATAAATGTCATAATTGATGAGGTGCTGGTTTTGGTGTTGTTATTTAACAATTGAACGGAAAGTTCTAGTTTTTCCTTAGTAATGTTAACGCACTGGTGATTTTCCTTCATTATGTCAAATGGCTTTTACCACCATGTACTTTAATCATGGGTTTCTAGCCATTTCATCCAGTCCAGTGTGCCGAAGGTAACGGTGTTCAGGACATTTGACCTCACCTCACTTTATTGTGAATGGCTAGGCCATTCATTTTCATTGGGCCTATAAGAAATTTGAGTTCCTATTGAGGGCTGAGGAAATTCAGTCATGTTTTAAGCATTTGGTTATAAAAAATGTGTAGCTGTTATTATTTTTGTAACAGTCACTCAATGTAGATCAAATGGTTGACTTCACCATGTGCACAACAGAATTGGTAGTTTGGTTTACACATTTCTTAACCTCTAGTCTGTACCAATGAACTTGGCCAGGATATAAGTGCATGCGATTAAACCCCCAAACTACTCAGTGGGAGGAGCAGTCTCTATTGGGCTTGAACCAGGCCCCCAGGATAGGCGCATACTCCCGCAATCCACCAGTGCTCAGAGGCCAAGGCTGGTATTGCAGCTGTTTAAATGGCTGTGGCCGGGGGTCCGTCATTTCATGTGGCCCAGAAGTAGATATCGCCGTCCACTCCAATACAAGTGGGGAACAGGATTGTGTCTCCGCAAAAAATGTCTGGATATCAAAGGCTCATTATATTTCTACCCTGTTCTAAAAAAAAATAAGTTTTTCTTTTCAAGACGCATCAAGCGTTTTAGTAGTTTATGTTGGGTGGGCAGCTGAAAGGAGTCGTACTGAAACAAACAGCTCCTTGCTATGGACCTATTTTGAAGTGCACGGCTCCATTAACTTCCGAATTAAATTAAATTCCGAATTAACTTCCAAAGTCTGAGATTTGTCCTTTACTTAACATGAATGGCGTTGAACACGGATATATAACACACATATCATTGAAATAGCTAACGGGTACGGACGTATTGATTACCTGAATGATTATGGGACCTACGTAATTTTCATAATGTTAATTGTCTAATATTAACATTTCAGTTGCGTTGGTAGGTATTTCATTTTCATTTGCTTGTTTAGCTATGTATGACATGGTTATGGTTAGCTATGTATGACAGTTGACAATGTTGGTGTATTACAATTCATTATTTGGGTAGGCTACTCCAACTTCGTTGCTGGTCGATAAGTAAACATTTACTTTTATATAAATTATTGATTGCATTTTTCGTAAATAGTTAGTTGGAAGGAATCTGTTTCTTAAGCAATAACATTGAACTGAATTTTTTAGGCCTACATACCTTTACTATGTTACTATGGTATTATATGGAGCAATCTTACATATTTATGAAGTTTAACATATTTTTTCGTTTGTTATTCAGTCTATCTTATTAATGATACAAAGCCTTAATTAAACCCCTTCTCTTCTGTTTGCAGAAACTGGAAACTTCAGAGTATATTTTATCTTAAGTTAGATAATATTTTTTGTTTCCTCATCAGATCCCAGTCCATCATGCTCCTCTACTTGTCTGCCGTGCCACCATCATGCCTCATGCATCACCTCTCAGCGCCTACCCAGCTGCATCTTATTCCATTTCGAAAAAGCGAGCATCTCACCAAGCAAAGTTTTGCTAATGCCTGCTCAAGTTATTTAAATACTTCATTCTATGGATATCTGAAAATATTTACAGATGGTTCTAAAGATCCCAAAGGACAATGTGGTATTGGCATATCAATTCCAGAATTTGAAAAAGGATATGGATATATAGTGGGTGACTTTATCAGTATACTCAATCGAGATGGCCACAATAATAACCGCTCTTAGATGGGTTGTAGATACTAAGTTTTATAACAGATAATTCAATGCGTGAAGATTTGGTGATAGAGGTAAAGCATCTTCTTTTAAATATTATAAGCCTTGGTTTAGTTATTCAGTTATGTTGGATTCCAGCCCACCATGGAATATATGGCAATGAAATTGCTGATAAATTAGCTAAAAGATACTAACCTAATTAGAAGAATTTAACCTTAAGTATATATATTTTTTATTTATTCATTTCTTTTGTTGGTTAGTTTTATTTTGTTCATTTTGTTTCGTTAGTTTGGTTTTTCTTTGAATTGATTTTTATGATTTAAAGTATCATTTGCCAACGTCCTTGTCACAAACTCCTGTGTAGTAGTCCAGTAGGTGGCGGTATATGGGGAAAAACTATGATCCCCCACTAAACTAGAAGAAGAAGAGCAGTGCTACAGTGCTGAAGTTAGTTTCACCTTCGTAGCCTATTATTTTGAGGTTCTTGTAAATAGGCTGTTTGTGATTTTTACCTTGACAGTTATGATAATAATATACTACAATCAAATGTCTTAACTGTAATGTCTGCCTGTAACTGAAGTTACCCTCTCTGACCTCAGGAAACCTCACCACCCTCAGCCATGTCCCAGAATTCATTCCCACCACTCTCTGCAGCTCCAGCAGCAGATGAGACCTCAGAGGTGGCTAAGGAAAATGTGGTTTCAGATCAGTTCCGTATTAAAATGATTGCACATCTAAGTTCACTATGCAGTTGTGGTGATGAGTGTCAAATATAAACAGTTTTTTTTTTGTCTTTTTCTAATATGTATTAAAATGTATTTATTTATACTGTGATGTTTGAGCTGTTACATTCCCTATGCGAACATTTTTTGTACTGATGTATTTTTGTGTAGGTCTGGGAAGAACTTCAGGCCAATATCTTGCAAGCAAGCCGCTGGGTGCAGGTGCAACGAGATGGAGCACTTGCTGAGTCATTTCCTGTAGAGCTGGAGCCACAGGTTGAAGCGTATGAGTCCTTTGAGACCCCCTTTGATATATAAGAGACCTCAAGGTACAGCTTACTTAAATGTTGTCGACTCAGTCACCTATTTTTTTCTACTTGTGGATATTTTCTAATGATGTATTTTGTTTCCACTAAGTGTGTGTTGAAGGAGAAATCATTTGGATTTTCTGTGTACTACCAGGTGGCATCCACATCCTCTGCCATATCCATGGATTCATTCCCACCACTCTCAATTGCTCCAGTACAAATTGAGACCGCCCATTTGGCTGAGAGTACCCAAGCTCAAAGTGTGGTTGCAAATCAGGTAAAACATTTTGACATTATAGAATCTATTCTAAGTATTTGTTCAATGTATGTATATGTACTATTTGATGGATTTGTGAGAAATGCCATTTTTGATGTTTTACTTTAGGCTCTTCAAGAATGGCGAGCAATACGTTCCCAGCAAGACCAGGAATATAATGAAAATGTGTAGGTGGATCAGGAGAAGGTAATATTTCCAAGTTATTATTTTGTATGTTTTACATGCTATTACAGAATGCATAAATACTTTTAATAGGAGAGGAAGAAACTAGCCTATCAGGCCTGTGAGGAAAGGCGTCAAAAGGTTTGTTTGTAATATTAGTTTGATAAATGAACTAGCCAAAGATTCATTTGATTTTTCTTTTTAATGAGAGCAATAACATTTCAGGCTATTGAAGCAAGACGTCAGCGTCTATTTGCATGTGAGGTACCCTCGGATGGGGTGTCGATCAAATTTAAATATCCAGATGGACACATCAGCATGAGGAAATTCAGCTTGTCTGAGCCAATTCAGGTGATGTGTGTTCAGCTTGAGAAAATATCAATTGTCTTCGCAGTGGGTTGTAAAATGTCACTGGTGTAACACTGTTTCACATCTTTTTAGGCCGTGTTTGACTTTGTGGGACAAGATGATGGTGCCAGTGAAATCTTTGTGGTACAAGAAGCCACATCATCAAGATCAATTGAGAGCAGTTCTGCCGGGTCAATAATCGATCATGGCATAAAACCATCCTCAACGCTATAGGTACTTTGGTTTTCAAATCAGCATGTACAGGTAAATGTATATTGCATTGTATTTCCTGTCTCAAACGGAAAAAAAGATAGTTTAGTTTAGTGCAAGCTCATGCATATTTGTCTTCAGGAAATTCTCTCGGGTCAATGAAATGATGGCGCTTATGCCCTAAACCATACATCTCCTGGTCAGTCGTTGCTGTCTGAGCCCTCCACCCAGCCAAGTCTCTCTGTGTCCTCCACCCACTCACTTCTGTCTGAGCCCTCTCTCCAGCCACTGCCATCTGAGAACTCTATCCAGCCATCGCTCACTCTGATCTCACAACCGCAAGAAATCCTGACTGTTGAAGAACCATCACTCCCTCCTTCACCTGCCCAGGAACCAATCATTCATCTTGACGAACAAGAGACAGTTTCACAAAATCAGTGTCCTGTATCAACACATCACCTTGGAGGACCTGTGGATGAGTATGTTTTTCGCATTAACTTGACATTGATGTTTTTGGTGTATGAAAATATTACATTTTCTATACCATATAAAGGACTAGCACTAAACCAAAGTCAGTGTGTTGCTTATATCCTATAACATTTAATCAGGTGGTTAAAACTGTTATAAAATATGGTACATATTTGGCATATGAAAAAAAATTATGAACTTCCTTGGTTGCAGGATTGATCTACAGACCATATTGAAAAAACTGGTCAGCAAAGTAGATGACAACTTCTCTCCAACAAGCAACCAAATAAATGTGTGCCGGGACAATGTTTTACTATGTAGCCTGCGGGCGTTTAAACGGAAGTCCTTCGACCCCGAAGCAAAACTGGATGTTGTCTTTGTGGATGAAGATGACAATGGTGAAGGGGCAGTTGACGAAGGCGGCCCGACCAGAGAGTACCTAAGGCTGTTGATGAGGGCCGTCCACCAATCAAACATCTTTGATGGACATGAGAAAGACCGGCAGTTGCGTCTTGATACTCAAGGTAAGGAAGCCCAAATTCTTAGGGCTGTCTTCATTCAACTGGCAGAATTCTAGAAATGTATACACGGAAACCCATTTAAAAATTATTGCACTCACTTATTTCTCCGGTCTTGATTTATTGTGTTGTTTTTTTGTGTTCATTTTAGCTTTACAGAGTAAACTGTAAAACTGGAACTACGGACCAGCTCTTCACTCTCGCAAGGATCCTGGAGGGGGCCTGGGAGTATGCCCATCCGGTCTACATGTGTTTTGTGGATCTGGAGAAGGCGTATGACCGGGTCCCCCGGGAGAAACTGTGGGAGGTGCTGCGGGAGTATGGGGTAAGGGGGTCTCTCCACAGGGCAATCCAATCTCTGTACTCCCAAAGCGAGAGCTGTGTTCGCGTCCTCGGCAGCCAGTCAGTTTCGTTCTCAGTGGGTGCTGGTCTCCGCCAGGGCTGCGCCTTGTCACCAATCCTGTTTGTGATATACATGGACAGGATATCGAGGCGTAGTCGTGGTGGGGAGGGGTTGCAGTTCGGTGGTCTGAGGATCTCGTCACTGCTTTTTGCAGATGATGTGGTTCTCATTGGATCATCGGCCTGTGACCTTCAGCACTCACTGGATCGACTGGCGGCCGCGTGAAGCGGCTGGGATGAGGATCAGCACAGCTAAATCTGAGGCCATGACTCTTAGCAGGAAACCGGTGGATTGCTTACTCCGGGTAGGAAATGAGTCCTTAGCCCAAGTGAAGGAGTTCAAGTACCTCGGGGTCTTGTTCGCGAGTGAGGGTACTATGAAGCGTGAGATTGGCCGGAGAATCGGAGCAGCGGGGGCGGTATTGCGTTCGCTTTACCGCACCGTTGTTACGGAAAGAGAGCTGAGCCGCAAGGCAAAGCTCTCGATCTACCAGTCGATCTTCGTTCCTATCCTCACCTATGGTCATGAGGGCTGGGTGATGACCGAAAGGACGAGATCGCGGGTACAAGCGGCCGAGATGAGTTTTCTCAGAAGGGTGGATGGCGTCTCCCTTAGGGATAGGGTGAGAAGCTCAGCCATCCGTGAGGAACTCGGATTAGAGCCGCTGCTCCATTACTTAGAAAGGAGTCAGCTGAGGTGGTTCGGGCATCTGGCAAGGATGCCCACTGGGCGCCTCCCTTGGGAGGTGTTTCAGGCACGTCCAGTGGGGAGGAGACCTCGGGGAAGACCCAGGACTAGGTGGAGAGATTATATCTCAACACTGGCCTGGGAACGCCTCGGGATCCCCCTGTCAGAGCTGGTCAATGTGGCCCTGGAAAGGGAAGTCTGGGGCCCCCTGCTTGAGCTGCTCCCCCCGCGACCCGACCCCGGATAAGCGGATGAGGATGAGGATGAGGAGAGTAAACTGTACACCTGGGTGGGGAAAATGATTGCTGTGTACGTCATTAATGGAGGAGTTGGTCCACATTTCTTCTCGGAAAGGCTTTTCCAGCCAATCTGTGGAGTAGAAACGACCCCGGCCACGGTCGATGAAGTTGGCGACCATACTTTTAGGCAGCAGTTGATGAAAGTAAGCAGGAGAAAGGTGTTATACATCGAATGTACAGTCTACTGTGACACAGCCCTCCAGTTGCTTTCTATTAACTTTCTATTTATGAAACGCTTCCTTTCATAGTGTACAACTATTGACATTTAATTTATATAGGGAAGGTGTCCTTATAAGACAATTTTGGATTGTTGGCCTCCTGCACATTTTAATTATCCTTGTATTTATGTGCCACTCACTATCTTTCATTCTGTATTTTTGTCTTCTTTCTGTCTATTTGTCTTTCTTTTCTTTTTAGATACTGAGGAAGCAACAACAGTCAGAGAGGCAAACGCCACAATTACAGAGGCAGCAGATAGTCTCAATATTGTAGGGGCCTTGAGACATGTATCCAGCCTTGAAGAGAAGGACTCCCTTGTCAAGTCAGCTGCTGACTTCTTTGTAAACGGCAGATTGGCGACTGCCCTGGACCAGTAAGTAATTGCCTCACCTGTCTTATCTGTCCGAAAAATTAAACTGTCAATAGCCCAGGACAACTCACACTATGGCACATGTTTTCATAGGTTTGCTGATGGGTTACAAACCCTTGGATTACTCCAAGAGATTAGGGAGAATCCGGCAGTATTCTTCCACTTCTTTGTAAATGAGGAAATTCCCCTTCAGGCAAAGGACCTGTGCAAGCTATTTGTTGTAGACTTCTCAGTGCAAGGCAGCAACCGGAGAAACCGTGAAAATGCAACCATCTGCTTCTGGCGTGACTGTTTGATTGACGTAGAAGGTATACTAATTATTCTACCAGTTACAATGTTGTATGTGAAGACATTTATTTATTTTAAATTAAGAACTTTTCTCCAATTCCATCAAGGTGTGAAAGGCATCACTTAATCACTGTTTCCCACCACTTTCCTGTGTTACAGAAGGAGAATGAATGTCTAGGAAAAAGCGCTATATAAATTCAATGCATTATTATTATTATTAATGCAGTCAGTCACCCTTAAGAAGGTATTGGAATTTTCAGTCCCTCCCCTGGGATTTCCATACCCTCCTCAAATCCAGTTCATTCATGAAGAAAAACCGAAACTTCCCTGAAGCAAACACCTGTATTATTATACTACGCCTGCCGCTGCATTCTTCCTATGAATGTTTTAAAAAATACATGATGGAGGGAATTCTGCAAGCGCCGACCTTTGGTCTTGCATAATGTTATTTGTTTTTCATTCATTGCAGGTTGTTAGAGGGCATGCCTCTATTGTTCCAATTGATCAACTCATACGCACTCATACGCTCTCACTCATACACACTCTCTCTGTCACACTCATATGCTCTCACTCATACACACTCTCTCTCTCACACTCATACTCTCTCACTCATACATACTCTCTCACACACTCATACGCTCTCACATACTCATACACACTCTCTCTCACACTCATACGCTCACACTCATACATACTCTCTCAACACACTCATACGCTCTCACATACTCATACACACTCTCTCTCATACTCATACGCTCTCACTCATACATACTCTCTCACACACTCATAAGCTCTCACTCATACACACTCTCTCTCACACTCATACGCTCTCCCTCATACATACTCTCTCACACACTCATACGCTCTCACTCATACACACTCTCTCTCTCACACTCATACGCTCTCACTCATACATACTCTCACATACTCTCTCACATACGCTCTCACATACTCGTACACACTCTCACACTCAGGGAAACGTTGATCCATTCTTTAAATTTGTTTAAAATGTGTTAAATTATTTTAGTAATTTTGAAAATATTTTATTTAGGTTTTGAATATCTTATTTAGCTCTAGTATTGCCCCACTTGACAAATGGCTTTGTTCAGGTCTTTTAAGTTCACCTTCACTTTTAATGATGTGGTACTGTTAATCTGTTATGTCCAATTTCATGCACTTTTAAATATTTTCTATGTTCAAGTGCTCTGTGGCACTTTTTGTTCTCCACTGTGGTCATCCCCACTTGCTGCACTCTCAATAAAGTGAGTTGTTGAGTGTATTTATATGCAGGGCCTATAATTGAACAATACATCCTTTGATCCAAACTCAGATTAACAAAAGTAGACTATCACTTTAGATCAGCGGTTCTCAAAGTGTGGGGCGCGCCCCATTGCTGGGGAATAGAGACGTGACAGGTGGGGCGCGACAAACGGGAGGGAATTTCACTAGCCGAGTTTACATCGACACTTCTCCGAATTGATTTCTAATCGGAAAAGATCTATTCCTAACATGCAATCTGAATGTACTATATGGAAATTACAAAAGTGGTAAGGATACGTTCGTGTGTCTCTTGCGCACAACCGTTGTCTAGTCTGGGTTTATGAAATAGTCCGCCAAACACATTGACGTTGCTTAGCAACAATGGTTGGGATGGTTAGCAGGCTGGTGTGGACAATAACACAAGATGGATACGTTTGTGACACGGACCTCAAAAGTTGTCCATCCATACAATAATAATGAGGGTTGCTCCAGATGCGCACTGGACGCACTGTCATTCACAGGGCAGCTCAGCCCTGAACTAAATTATGTTTTGACAGAAGTTGTGAGCGTGGTCAATTTTATCAAAACCCGACCACTAAAGGCGCGACTGTTCTCCGCACTTTGTGAGCAAATGGGAGCTGATCACACATCTGTGCTGTTTAGCATCACCTCTGTAAAATGAACTTAAAGCTTGCAAAAAAATCATTGGCTGGAGTTTTCGAGCCCTGCCCGTTCCACAGATGATTGACTTGTTTAAATTTCATGTCGATACTTCTAACTCAGTGGCTGTAAGTGGGTTATGATAAGGATTTCAAGTAATTTTGCAAAAATGGCCAAAAAAGCGAATTCCATACCCAACCTTTAATGTAAAACAAGATGAAACAAATTACATCGAATGCACATCGAGTATATCGAATACAAAACCAAATAATCCTTACAAAAACAATAGGGATCCAACCTGTTGGCTTGGACCCCTAAATAGAGAAAGAGGGAGAGAAAGGGAGAGTGTGTGTCAGAGAGCGCCACACACATTCCCGCAGAGGCCAATAAAGAAGAGACAAGACTAAAAAAGTAATGTGATTTATACAAATCTGGGGCCGTATTCACAAAGCATTTTATCCTACCGCTAGGAGTGCTCCTAACTCACGCTAAAACATTTTACGTAGGAGTTTTTTCTTAAAAGTTATTCACAAAGCCGCTGAGACCTACTCTTGGATTACGTCAATTCTCGTGCACGAGTTTAGAAGCGGTCAGTTCGGTGATTGGTTGTTCAGACGAGCCCACTGAATCACCGAAAAACAAGGAAATAGCCTAGGCTAGAAATGAATTCCTATTAAGTAGTTATAGTGCAGTTAGCAGAATACCCGCATGATGACAATTTTGTGCAGACCACGATAATGACGTTGTAGCCTGCACGTTCAAGAGAGGGAGAAAGCAAACAATAAAAATACGTAAAATTTAAAAGAAAATAAATGTTATGAACTACCCAAGTGTTGACTGATTTGTGCCAAGGTGTTTACCTAAAATGTGTTTTATAAAGTGATCCCTAAATGCCTGTCCACTCATCATCATCATCATCATCATCATCATCATCATCATCATCATCATCATCATCATCGTCTGGCTGTGGAATGTTCCTCCGCTTGCAGAGGTTGTGTAGAATGGCACATACAGTGATTACTGTGCTTGCCCTCTCTGGGGTGAGGCGTATTTCGCCGTGGATGACATGAAACCGACGTTTCATCTGCCCAATTCCTCTCTCTACAACATTTCGTGTATGTTTTTGTGCTCTAGCATACATGGAAGAAATCAGTAAACAATAATAAATATGGATTCAACAAATAAAAGGCGTCAAAGAGCCAATACGATGTGTTTTACGCATAGGACTAAGCGTAATCTGCGTAATCACTTACATGTTATACTTTAACTGTGCTCCCGGTTGTGGATTGAGGTAGGTTGTCTAGAGCCACGTCTTGCATGGATAGTCACTCACTGTCACCCAGCAAGTGAAACCCAACTGGTACATCTCAAAAAGCTGCCTCAGACCGCTCACCATTAAAATGCGCGAATCATGGGTAGCTGAAGATCCAGGCCACTTTGCAACAACATCCAGTAGGCTAAAATTTGCATCAAAAACAACCTGCGTGTTGATGGAATGCACTTTCTTCCTATTGACGAACACGTCCTCGTCTTTTGATGGCGCAATTATTCTTGTGTGCGTCCCGTCAATAGCACCGACCACACCGGGCATACCTGCAATTGCCATGAAGTTGGCTTTGATCCTGTGTAATTGTTGAATGTCCAAAGGAAAGTTTATGGCACGGCTGACTGATGGTTGCGATAATTTTAAATCGTCGGCATTGCAAAGTTGCATTCCCCTGTTTCTAAATAACGTAGTGTGGCCAAACATTTTATTTCGGAATTTATCGGATTATTCCTGTTATTCGGGGATGTTATTGCATCGCGCATTAACTCCACAACAAGTTGAATAATCTAACATTTCGTCTCGCAGGAATTTTACGATTCTTTGTGAATAGGTCTTACTGAGTTAGGAGTCCTCTGGAGGACTTTAAGCTCTCCTAGACTTAGGTGGTACTTTTAGGCCTAAAATACTTTGTGAATTGCTCTTAGTGAAAAAAGTTAGGAGTCCTAAATTTAAGAGTGACACGCACATTATTTTTAGGAGTTACTCCTAAATTCGCCAGTTAAGACCTACTTTTAGCCCTAAGATCCTTTGTGAATACGGCCCCTGGTCATTTTCTCAGGCTAGGGCAGTGCGCATCCATCCAGCTGATTTATGATTGGTCAACTGATGTGTGACTGAGGTGTGAAGTTCCATTTAACACAATGTACATAATACATAGGCCACAACTTTGCATATGCTTAAGATTGCCATGCAACCATAAGACTACTGTCCACAAGGATTAATTCAAGACCAAATATCAGTATGCTACATTCATAAATACACTTGCCGATAATTTCAGTATCACAACTATAACTTCTTTGTCTTTGACTCTGAGGTGTCAATAGGCTGTGTTTATTAGATTAGGCTGGCCACGCCACCTGGGTGGCCATTACAACGAGTCGTTGTAATGAGTTTGTGTGAATGGCCAGATGTCTTCCAGACAAAGTTAGAGTGCATTAATTACATTCCTACAGTGGTCATCATGTACAAGAGTAAAATAGGAAATATGCATTTTACCTGTCTCTGAATTACACAGAATGAACCACACACACACACACACACACACACACACACACACACACACACACACACACACACACACACACACACACACACA
Organism: Gadus morhua; assembly: GCF_902167405.1. NCBI lineage: Eukaryota > Metazoa > Chordata > Actinopteri > Gadiformes > Gadidae > Gadus > Gadus morhua. The sequence goes on along the minus strand of NC_044066.1, from coordinate 2,741,588 downwards.
CACACACACACACACACACACACACACACACACACACACACACACACATTTAATTCTTTATTTGAATCCACCAATCACATTACAAGAGACAAGATTCAAATATTTCAGAGATAAGATAAGTCATTGTTCAAGGGTACAAAAAACATCGCCTGCGCCACACTGCCAGGCTGCCTATCACTGCTGATATGGAGCAGAACTTCGCTAGTTGTTTAGATTTTCTGCTGGAGAGCCCAGCCAGCCTTAACCCACTGAAAACACGGCTGTGGACATGCCCCAAGCTTCCAAAAATAAACACTATTAGCTTGCATTGGTAGCCTAGGTCCCTTAGAATTTCCAGAATGGGCTGGTATTTAAGGATTTTATCGTTGAAAGCCATTTCCATGTACAGGTCAAATACACAGCCTATCTCAAGTAAGAGCACTTCCCTTCTGTCTCTGTTTAAAAACACAACATCAGGGGTATTTGGGATGTTACACATCACATCAATAGGGCTGTTAAACCATTCCGGCATGATGCGTGAATGTTTGTACATGGTTACATTTTCTAGAGATACTTCCTTAACATTACTGGAAATTAGATCGACAAGTCGGTCATGGCGTGCAATATACAGTCCTTTGTACATAGTACAGCCATTCACAACATGGGCAACTGATTCAAGTTGATGGCCAGAGTGCATTATACAGTGTGGATGGTGGTGTGCAGGATACCATAATGCCAGATTGTATTTGGTAGGTAGCACCTGCAGCCTAGCTTTGGCAGTGAAACAGAGGATGTCCTCCCCAACAGCAGCATTTTTGTACATGGAGTGGGAAGCAGAGTGGTCGGCAAAGTCTAGGCATGCTAGCTTTCCCTGCATTCTAAGTCCAGTCCAGTGTTGTTTGGTCTCTGTTTGTTTTATGTTGAGAAGGAATCTCCTTGCTGTAGTGTTCTGTAGTATGTGTTGTGCCTCGTTGTGATATACAGTTGCCTCTGCGGTTACAGAAGGGTCGGTGACAACTGCATCAGATGCCTGTGGTGCTGTGTGTGAGTTGTGTTGTGTCCATTCCAGTTTGACTGACATTCTGTTGCACAGATCATTTAGGTCCGGCCAGTCCGACCGAACTCCAAAGCCTGCAGCTTGTGTGTCCAGTTTCCCGCTGCTTTTCCTCCCAAAGCCTAAGAAGCTGTCCTGGCCTGCTTTGGCCAGGGGGACCTTCCTCTTCCTGAGGTCCAGCATGAGGGAAGCTCTGGCAAGCTCTCTGACAGTAGCGTCATCATTGTTGAGCATGCTGAGGAGGTGTGTCAGCCTGGTAGCAGTGTATACCCATTCCACGTTTGGGACACCCAGCCCCCCCTCTTTACGTGAGAGGAAGATGAGGTCCCGGGTAGAGTGTGAGTTCAGCCCTAGCCATTTTCGGACAGCCTGGACTGTTTTATTGTTCATGTCTTGTAAGACATTTTGCAGGATGTGAACGTTTGCAAAGAGGTGTTGAACCTTTGCAAGGGCCACCTCTCTGATAGCGTCCAGTTTCATGACTACAGGGAGTGGGGAGGAATCAATTAGATCGATTCTGTTCTTATAGGCACTACATAGCTCCTGTGCCTGCTCCCCCCACTCACCCGCAATGTTGATGTTATGGCCAAGATAGGTGTATGACTCTTGGAGTGAGTAGACCCTGATAGGCTGCCCCATTATTGTGAAGGAGGGCGGTTTGTCAGATTTGGCTTTATACCAGCGGTTGCCACCACTGCGTCGCTCATAAAGAGCTGCACACTTGGTGTGCTTCACCTCCAGCTTTGACCAGTGAAGAAATTCATCTGTTCTGGCCAGCATGTTATGTATGACACTCTCGTCTCTGGAGGACATCTCGACATAATCAGCGTAGCCCTGAACAGGGTTTGGGGATCTGATATCAGGTGGTGCACACTGACCGAGCCACTTGAGCCACTGGTTAATGGCAAGGATGAAGTTCACCGCACTCCAAGGGCAGCCTGTTTTAATCCCAACCTGGAGCGGAATGGGCTCTGTGAGTTGGTGTCCACAGATTACCTGCAGAAAAGATCCCTTATATACATCCGTTATGAGGTCTGCAAAGGGCTGAGGTAGATGGATCTCCTTCAGTGCATTCAGCATAATTTTGTGGGATAGCATTCCAAAGTCATCTCTAAAATCTAGGAATACAGTAAAAAGTTTACATGATTCATGTTTAAAATCATCGACTCCAGTTTTAAGGCAGAACACATGCTCGTTCATACCCTGTCTGGCTATGTAAGCTTTTTGTTTGGGTGAGAGGATGCCTGTGTCCACAAGCCATGGGAGGATGCGGCCAAGCAGACATTTCATAAAGATTTTGTAGACAGTGGGAAGGAGAGATGTCTCTCCATGTGGATGGGTCGCTTGGAATATTGTCTTTCTTAGGTATTCTATGGATGAGGGCCCCCTTCCATGATCCTGGCACCTTTCCATTAATCAAACAGGTGTTAAATAAATATGTTAGTATTTGGGTGGACTGGGGTTTTCTGGCTTTGATGGTCTCATATGTCACCCCATCGTATCCACTGGCACTGTTATTGGGCAGGTGAGAAATAACTTTATCTACTTCTTCAAAAGTGAATTTAGCAGTGGATGGATAATAATCTGGGATAACCGTCTCCAAGCTTGTGGACCAAGGGGGCGGGGTCAGCGTTTGGGTCGGGGCTGATTGACATTTGGCCATATAGTACTTATAAACGTCAGTAGTATTATTGACGGTTGGCGGGGGGAGGGAGGGCTATTATTTTCAATTATGTCAATAGCTTTGGACCTGCGGTGCTGCCATAGGTATGACAGTTTGTCTCTGCTTACACACACACGCACACACACACAGAATGAACCACCCTTATTAACACACACACACACACACACACACACACACACACACACACACACACACACACACACACACACACACACACACACACACACACACACACACACACACACACACACACCAAATATGAGAAAAGGGAACAGAAAAGATAATCTGCATAGCTGTTGACTGTAGTCCCTGCGACACATTTTCAAATACGCACACAGTTGAGGCCTGATTTGTCCAATCTATTGTGTTGGTAACTTCACTCATAAATCTATCTACAGTCAAGTATGCATTTAGACAAATACGATAAAATGTCAATATAATATGTGCAACCATTTATGTATGGTTGTTGAAGACACACTGAAGGCATGGTGCCACCATTGGTTTGCAGAGAACTATATACAATATATAGGGCCCGACCGATTCATCGGCCTGCCGATTTAATCGGCCGATTATAGCCTTTTTGAAAATAATCGACATCTGCCAAAAAGACGCAGATTACAACCGATTTTTTTTTATTATTATTATTATTATTATTTTTAGAAATGTTATTGCGCTTAGTATCCTGCAGATTGCGCTCCTACTCGCCTTGCTAACTAACAACTTTAGCTGGAGTAAAAAAGAGGAGATTGAATTTTACCGTACAACATGAAAGCACGCTCGCTCAGGCAGCTGCGTGCTCACCTAGCTCACCAATGTACACAAGGGGCGTTGTTTGAGCATGTTGTGCCTGTTTTTCTTTAGGTTCCAGGCCATGTTAATTTGTTATACTGTAGACTCTAACGGTGAGACCATACTGCTCAGCACGCACATGTTAGTCACTGCTCACGAGCGCAGCACATTGGGAGTTAGTTATTTATTTTACATTTTACATTCCACTCATTTTTTACTGTAAATGTATTCTAAAACACTCAAAGGTTCTGCATTCAATTCACATATTCGTCAAAAGTGTTTAAAGTATATTTAAGGTATCAAAAACTCCGTTTTATAGGCTTTTTGTTGTTTTGCTTTTAATCGGCCGATTAAATCGTATTCGTAATTTTTCTCTTAAAATAATCGGCATCGGCATCCGCACTCAAAAATCAATATCGGTCGGGCCCTACAATATACACACTGAAAGCGTCCTGTCTCCAAGGGAGGAGAGGGGGTGGAGTCCAGTCACCAAGGGAGGAGGGGGGGTGGAGGCCTGTCTCCACGGGAGGAGAGGGGGTGGAGTCCAGTCTCCAAGGGAGGAGGGGGTGGAGTCCTTTCTTGAAGCCTGGATAATATATGCAACCAATAAAATGTTGTCTCTGGGCTTGGAATTGGACTATACCTGATCAGTTTGCAAAATACTGACAATTGCAGTACAGCAAGCCTGATATTTTATCTTCAAATCAGAAATGTGTTGGATTGCATTGTGCACAGATGTTTGTTGTTGCTGAGTGAGGATGAGTTGAGGTGGCTCTACCCTTACAGCTGGGAACTCTTCCTCATCAAGTGTAGGCAGTGTTTGAATTCCGTACTGCGCTAGGATGGCCTCAATGTTTTGGTCGCTGTAGGGATTTTCCCCAAACACATTGTTGACAGCTGTGCAGTCTGTGGCAATATTTCTGAGTATGCCCTCTGTCCAGAGTTGAGTTGGTGTGCGATTATTTTCTGTTCGCAACGGATGGAGGTTCCAGGCCTGTCTAAACTGCTCCAGTCTGTTTTGAATCTCCGGAAGATAAACAATATGCAGTGATAGTCTGTGGACATCATTATCTGGGTTTAGAACCTCTGAATCCTCTAAGGAGTAGAACATTAGGTAAAAGTGCTGCAACACATGCAAAAATACGTCACGCCAAAGGCGTTCAATTCTCTGATTGTGAACTGATCGTCCGGTTATGAAACCTCTGTGTTCAAGTCCTTGAACTAGATGCATGAACAAAGCCACAAGGATGTTTTCACCACCATGATCAGATCTGACTCTTGATGGTAGGGCGTAGAGGCATGTTGCTTTCAAAAGCGGAGAAAGCACTGTTGTGGAACGATTGTCTGTGCTGCAGCTGAGGTAAGTAATCAGACGGGAGTATCCATCAATAGCACCATGAGTCACAAAGCCCCATCTAGAAAGGTTGAAAAACAAATAAAATGATTACTTGAAATTATAATACTATTGACAGTAGTCTTGAAACAATATAGCTGTGAACTCCAGTTTTTCACTTGCTGAAGTTCTTTTCAAAATATAAAAGAATATATTGACAAGTCTGGTAGTAAGTATGACAAGTCTGGTAATAATAACCTTATCAGACGCATGTTCCCATCAATGTGCCACAAACTGTTGGGGTAAGGTACATGATAAACACATCTTGCAACTGTCCGGCTCCATCTCCTTGCAGCAGCAGTAGGATTCACCCGTGTCAACATCTCACGCACTCTGGACCGTGTAACAAAGACACCCTGTGTGCGCAACAGGGCTCGAATAATCTGAAACAGATTATCGGTAATTCAGTTTCGCCTAGTCAAAACTGAATTACAGATATCTCTAACTGTCGTTTCGACTAGTCAAAACTACATTACAGATATCTCTAACTGTCGTTTCGACTAGTCACAACCAGGGGCGATTCTAGGGTCAGAGCTTTAGGGGTGCTGAGCACTCAATGAGCCCCACTGCCACACCACCCACCCTTTTTTCACACAAAAACAAAAAATATGTCTATTGAAAAATAACTTTATCATTTTAAAATTGGTTCAACTAACTCAAAATAATTTTTTTCTTTATTGGGAGCCCTTTCCAGAGCACCATCTTTATTGTGACAGTTCACACAGCCCCCTTTAACAAACACAAAACCCTCTTCACTCAGCTGGTTTTACTGACCGTTAACTCCATGTGCCTCCTTTTGTATCAACAGTCATTAGATTAGATTAGATTCAACTTTATTGTCATTGAACAAAGTAACAGGTACTTGGACAACAAAATGCAAGTCATCTTCTGCAAATTATTTACAAATGGCCATCTCTAATCTACTTGTTTGCACACCTTTCTGAACTTTCATAAAAAACAACTTCACATCTAGAGCAAGAAAAAGAAGGTAAACCCAAAAAGTAAAAAATACTTTACCCAGGACTTGAAAATACTTAGAAATTAAAGATATAAAAAAAGAAAGAGAGGGAAATCTTTGATAGTACTTCCCCTGAATCCCCATCTGGCTCTTCCATGTATGCAGGTAATACACTCTACTTTGGGAGAGTTAATCTATGTCGCCGAACTTTGAGGTTGGCAAACCTGTCAATGACCCTTTGGTGTTCAATTCTTTCAAGCAACTCCTTCTCAATGGACATCACAGTTAGGTGCTGGAGTCTGCTTTGGCCTGTGGTCCTCCTGAGCCATGTATGGAGCTGACGCAAGGCACTAAAAGACCGCTCACATGTACAGCTGCTAACTGGTATTGTCAAGGCAACCTGCATAACAGCTTTCAGTGAAGGGAACATTTCAGAATCTAGGAGTTTGTACACTGCTAGCATGTCCTGAACTGTACCTGCCTCACTCAGTTAGCAATAGCATATACTACTACGCCTGCATGAATGTTATGTGATTATTATTGTTGCAAAGCCTGGTTCAGGTTAAATCCTCTGTAAAACATGAATGAATACAGCAAAAGAAAAACATTTAACTTTATTTTATTGTCTTGTTTGATAGTCAGACACAACTGAAAAATAACTGATATAAATCTATGAATAAATAAGAATTTATTAAAAAAGCCACAGTGAGTGTTTTCACACATACTGGTGGTATACAGTGCTATGTCGTTTCGTTTTTCAGCTGTACACGTATGTTTTGACTCGGTCCAAACGCCGCACCACCGGCAGGGCTTCATGTTTCCATGACGACGCACACACACCAGAAAAGACGCGCCTGACGTCATGTTGACATGACTCCCGATTGTTAAAATGAGTCTCAAAGTAACGATAAACTTTAACAACAGAGACACACGTACGCACTACACATGTACTTGTGGCGCTGCTGTTTTTGCTTAATAAATGGACCGCTCCAGTTCGACGGTAGCCGTGCTATTGGTGCTAACCGGGCTACCGAGCTAACTGGTAAACGGTGCCTGGACTCCAGCACTCACCGATATATGGTATCAGAATCGGAACAACTCTAGGTAAAAGGAAAGAAGTCTGAGACACAGCTTTGGAGCAACTTACTTAGTTGATTCACAACACTACAACTAAACGGATCTCACTCTGCGTGAGTCGTGCTGGACGACGGTCTGTCTGCGCCTGCGGAGCGGTGCAGGTACAAAAGAGGAGTGGGTGAGAAGTATGGAGTCAGTTTCCTGCCATAATTCAAACCTGAAAAAAAAAGTTTCAAAGGCTTGTAAGTCTGGGTTTGAAAACTCAACACCTTGTAAAAAAGGTTTTGCAACACTGAAAAAAGAGATTATAACCTGAAAAAAACTAAAACTAAAATTCAAACATCTGTAAACATGATCTTGTGTTCTATTTTATCTTCTTCATCATTTTCACCAACACATTTTCAAAGTTCAAACAATTTCACCAGCGCATTTGCAGAGTTTCAAATCTGGCACTATTCTAACAGTGTATTTCATTGTTGCCCGGTTTTGAAACCTTGTAAATGGGATTCTGCAAACAGGTGTTCATACATTGAGAAATACGTTTTGAAAGGTTGAATATTTAGTTTTAAAAACTTGTAAAGGTGTACGTTTACGACATTGCAACGTATTTTTTCAGAACTGGCTTTTCAGCACTGACTTTTCAGAGATTTGACCACACAGGCGCAAGCTTTGAGTCACGTGAATATTGGCAGTGTTCTGACGCCACTCGTTTTGAAACTCCTGACAGTCGAATCTGAAAAAGAAAAAAACGTTCCTGGGGGCGGGACCATTTAGCTCTAAACCTATTGGTTGCTCTCGGCTGACGTACATTCCAATCACATGTGCCGTTCAACGGGCTGTGCGTGATTGACAGTGCTCTGCCGATGACACGAATAACAAGCAACTTTCGAGGTTGATTTTGATTTCCATTTTCTGGAACCATGGCTGTTTCCCAAAGTGAAGGCTGCAGCCTTGCTAGGACACGTCCTTGCTAGTCGCGTCCTATGGAGATAAGACTCTTTGTAGGGTGTTCGAATTCTCAGTGGTCCACTATATAGTGGACTTAAAATAGGGTACATACGATGTTCCCTACATGTTACTCCCGTATACCACAATGCAATGCGGTTGTATTTTTCCAGGGGAGAAGAAGAAGCTGAATAACCGCGAAAACGAATGCATTTAATGATGGAGTCTCCGGCTTTTGTTTAGAAATGTCAACAATTTATTTGGGATTTAACATTCAAAATTAATTTAAAAAAACTTGAACAAGGAAATGTAACATTCAACATCAATACAACCTCCAGCCCGGTTTAGATGATGTCGGCGCATCACGTCACACAAATACCAGGCGCATTTACTGACGCAAATGACGTTTAGAAATGTTAGGCGTAGTGTCCGAATTCTCGTTCCCTATTCCCTATAAAGTGCACTATATCATGTACACTATATAGGGAATAGGGAACGATTTCGAACACAGCTTCTGGTTCCAGAAAATGGAAATCAAAATCAACCGCGAAAGTCGCTTGTTATTCGTGTCATCGGCAGAGCACTGTCAATCACGCACAGCCCGTTGAACGGCACATGTGATTGGAATGTACGTCAGCCGAGAGCAACCAATAGGTTTAGAGCTAAATGGTCCCGCCCCCAGGAACGTTTTTTTCTTTTTCAGATTCGACTGTCAGGAGTTTCAAAACGAGTGGCGTCAGAACACTGCCAATATTCACGTGACTCAAAGCTTGCGCCTGTGTGGTCAAATCTCTGAAAAGTCAGTGCTGAAAAGCCAGTTTTGAAAAAATACGTTGCAAAGTCGTAAACGTACACCGTTACAAGTTTTTAAAACTAAATATTCAACCTTTCAAAACGTATTTCTCAATGTATGAACACCTGTTTGCAGAATCCCATTTACAAGGTTTCAAAACCGGGCAACAATGAAATACACTGTTAGAACAGTGCCAGATTTGAAACTCTGCAAATGCGCTGGTGAAATTGTTTGAACTTTGAAAATGTGTTGGTGAAAATGATGAAGAAGATAAAATAGAACACAAGATCATGTTTACAGATGTTTGAATTTTAGTTTTAGTTTTTTTCAGGTTATAATCTCTTTTTTCAGTGTTGCAAAACCTTTTTTACAAGGTGTTGAGTTTTCAAACCCAGACTTACAAGCCTTTGAAAGTTTTTTTTTCAGGTTTGAATTATGGCAGGAAACTGACTCCATAGCCTCGCCCCTGGTCACAACTACATTACAGATATCTTGAATGAAGTTGTTGATATCTACAATGTAAATTCCGGATAGTCAAACTTAGTTAATAAATAACAATTCGGCTTGCGATAGACGTGAGCTTTCTGTTCCTACACAAATAGCGAACATGAAATGATAAATGCTAAAAACACTACGTCATACATTTGTATGAGAGCGGGAGCAAGTACACTGCTATCCCGTGTGACTCACAAATCGCTGTTATGCGATCACGTGTCGGTAGACTCGTGCTTGTGTGCACCATTTATTGGTCACCATATAAAAAGACACCAGGCCAGGGTTACGTGCAGACCCCAGGCTGAAGGTTCTGTTTACGCAGCTGCTACGGAGGCTTTACTTCCACCGACATTGCACTAATTCTGAGTTCGCACCTCTTTTAAGACGTGCCACGTGTGCCACCTGATCTAGATTAGTGCCAGTGGGAGGGGCCAAGGTGCATTACCCATCACTAACGTCCTACCTGCTACATTTAAAAAGCATTTTTTTTTATTATGTTGTTACCTGTTAATTGTTTTTCACATTTAAGTCCCCACATGTTATGCTTTGTGGCACTCTTCACTTTAAAAGATTAATCTCAGTGGTCACTTTTTGAACACCGCAATGTATTGAATAACTACAAATACTGTGAACAAACACTTTTTGACTTTTCATTAATACTTTTTCCTATTCAGCTACACAAACATCATCTTTAAACCACTCAAAATTGTACTATAAATGAGAGTATACCAGAGTCCTATGTACACCATAGTAATTTATTGATATGCCGCATAATGTCCTCCTTTTTGGTGTTATTGAAATGGTCACCCTATCTGCGGTGATATCAAGGTTGAATCTCAATCCTTTGCTCCAAAGAAAATCTCAGCCCTAGCCCTCGCTGTTGCGCGTTCACGCGCAGTGGAGCCATGTCCCAATACCAGTTTAAAGGTAGCTTAAGGGGAGGGCTAACATCCCCTCAAAATTGAGATTTTCGATGGGCACCCTCAAAGCGCTTCAGTTCTGACTTGCTCCCACAATATCATGCGAGAAAACGGAAAATCAAGAAATATCCTAGACAAGATGGAGGACGAAAAGATGCAACAGGATTGGAAAAAAACAAATGTAAGTGTTTTCTCTGTAATTAACTAGTAATTATTTTATTAATTATACTCTGCAGCCCGGCCGCGGGCTTCGAAGCCCGGCCGCGGACTCTCGGAAGATCGCGAAAGTCTGTGGCCGACTTTCGCGGAAGATCGCGAAAGTCCGCGGCCGACTTTCGCGGGCCGCCCGACTTTCGCGGGCCGCCCGACTTTCGCGGGCCGCCCGACTTTCGCGGGCCGCCCGACCCCGGCCATCGACCGGGCTGCAGACCGGGCTGCATACGACCGGGCTGGATATCATGTCGTATGATATCCAGATCTTCCATGTTCTAGTGACTCCAGGTTAAAAATAAGCTTTATTCTAATATATTATATTAGTAATATTCTATAAGTAATATTATCTATACTAATATATTATATTATATTAGTAATATTCTATAAGTATTATTATACTAATATATTATATTAGTAATATTACATGGTTAATCAATGTATTTTTTGGCAGTATTATATTGTGTACATAGCTATTATATATTGTACATAACATATGGCCATATCAACCAGTTCTGGCATATAATTCCTATTTCCTTCTTATTCGTTTTCTTTCAGGACTTCGTTGAGTCCCCTGCCCCCCCCCCCCCCCCCCCCCACCTCTCCCTCATGCTCCTCCACCCCAGGCACCTCTTCCACCACCCCAGACACCCCTTCCAAGAGGAGAGTGCCAGGGGGCAGGCGAGGCATGAGGAGAGCGAGGCAAAGTTGGCGGAATGGTGGAGAAGATGTGATTCTCCACCATTCTCTCAAAAGCTGAGAGAATGTGTGTGTGTGTGTGTGTGTGTATTTTTAGGTGTGCGTGTGTGTGTATTTTTAGATGCCTGTGTGTGTATTTTTATATGTGTGGTTCAGTGTTTCTTATTTAAATAAAGTGTTTCTTCTAAAGTGTTCTTGTTCATAACCGATTATTATCTAAGGGTGCACTCACACTAGGCCATCTGGCCGTGGCCGTGGCCGTTTAAGCACCTAACCGTGCTCAAATCTGCCAGTGTGAGTGTGGCCAGTCTGGCCAGGCCGGGCCAATTTGGCCACTTGGGAGAGGTGTGCTGCTACGGCACGGGCCGCTACGGTACAGATGCTAATGAGCCGACACGCGCTACGCAACCTGAGCTGGATGACGTATAGTCAATGCGACGACCACGGACATAATAAAGGCGACGAGCCTTCTTTCCCATTAAACGGTAAACATCGCGTCAAGCGGTTCAACTGTTGGTGTGTTCTCTGTGTTGTTGTCCATTGTTGTTAAAACTCTGACTGGCGGCAGACTTTATTATGGTCCATGCAGCGGACGCTTGGTGATGACGTGTTACGACGTGATGACGTATGTACAAGAGCCTTCCGTGGCCAGGCCACAGCTGCGACGGCCAACGGCCACGGCCAGATGGCCTAGTGAGAGTGCACCCTAATACCACCTTTAACATGTAGCTAAGTGACATTCAAAATAAAGGTATATTACGAGGGACAAATAGTATATATATTTTTTTAACACTTTATTTGAACATGCCAATTACAAAATATAAATACCATTTCAGGTTAAACATCTTTACAATGGGTCTTGCTCGTTGCCTGAGACAATGGCAGCCAGTCTGTCTCTTGTAACATTACCAGGGGTCTGGTTATCTGCTAGGGGGCACGGGGAGGCCATGATGACGTCACAGGGTAGGGTTGTCCCATTTGGTAGGGGATCGGTTAAGGGGTAGCAATGAGCTTGAGCAATGAGGGTTAGGGTTGCAATGTAGGGTTGAGACAGAGCAAGGAATTGGGATTGGGCCCAAATATTCAATTCTTCCGAGATTTATTTTTTACAGCTTTCAACAGAACGACGTTCTCTCTCTCCACACATCCCCTGTGTGTGGGCTTGTTCAATTTCATGGCATTTTCTCGTGATCTTTTCGATCACAGCCAACGCCATGACTGCTCCTTTCTTATTCCATTCGGAAATGAACCCACTTCTTCTTTGATTATGGCGGAAAGGGGAAATTACGTATTTCTGGATATCTAAAACGTAATGCCCAACACTCAAATGACGTTTGAGATATCTTTAACTTTCATTCTGCCTAGGCGAAACTGAATTACAGATATCTGCAATTGTCATTAAAGATGTGTGACGAGTTGAATGTCGTTTTCCGTGAAGTCATTGCAGATATCTGTAACTCAGTTTCGCCTAGTCAAAACTGAATTACAGATATCTCTAACTGTCGTTTCGACTAGTCAAAACTACATTACAGATATCTCTAACTGTCGTTTTGACTAGTCACAACTACATTACAGATATCTTGAATGAAGTTGTTGATATCTACAATGTAAATTCCGGATAGTCAAACTTAGTTAATATGACAATTCGGCTTGCCATAAAGGACAGAGCCCGTCCAACTGAAGGACTGTGTAGTTCGAGAGAGCTGACGGGTTGAGTTCAGACGCAGGCATGATGGACCGCTGTAGGTGTTGCGTGCTGGTGGCCGGCTGTGCCATTATCGTCCTGGCTGTCGTGGTCGGGGAACCGGTGGACTTCAAGTACCAGTTCATTAATGACTGCAAGACTGCGCAGGAAGAAAGGTAGAACCAACATTTCCGTTTTTTTTTTTTGTTGTCTCCCTTATCTAACCTTTATGCAATAAGTTTGCAAGGACATGCAGTATGCACAGCTTTTAATTGACCGTCATTAATTTAGCTTGATCAAAATTTGTTCATCAATCAATCTATTTTTGACATTTCTTTATTGTGTTGTTTGCGTTGTTCTGTCTAGTCCATTCAATTTATCAGACGCTTTAAACTCACACAAACGAGTGCCACAATGAAGATGTAGCCCTATAACAATGCATGAATATAACATACATAATGATAATAAAAATAATAATATAATAATAATATAATATATTTACATGAGTACATGCACATACATATGCTGAGGCCTACTTACATAGGCCTACATATACATCAGTACACATATATTTATCAAACGACACATAAAATAGATATAAGTTAACTCGTCCAACTTTTCACGACTATCTTCAATATGATTTAATTGCAATCTATGTATTATAAACGTTTCAAATGCTCAATTTCTTGAATTATAATTCTGTAAATTAATCTTTCCATTTCTAAAATATTATTTGTATTTGACTTCCAGTTGTTAAATGATGGTGGAGTAGGTTTTAACCAGTTCCACGATATCTGTTTCATTGCTGCGATCCTAAGTAGGCCTATCCTAAACAAATATTTATCTATTTCTAATGTGAGTTCAGCAGGTGATAGATAGGCCTACACCTAAACCTTTTGGTTCAGGGGCCTACTTAAGTTGGACATTTTTCATAATAGAGTTTGTTATCAGTTGCCAGAACGTCTTTAGTGATGGGCAAAAATATAAAACGTGAGTGATCTGCATTATTCTCCCCACAATTTCTCCAACAATCTGGTGAATTTGGTGTCCTCAATTTTGATCGTATTTTTGGTGTAATGATCATTACACCAAAAATAAACACAAGATACTTCGAATAATTTGTATATTTTCCATGTGTTCTCGTTCTCCCTCCAAAACCATGAGTTTGTTTTTTTATCTATTGTTTTATAAGTGTTTTCCCATTCACAACCGGTAGCGTCCCAGGAGCAGTGGACGCAGCCGTTCTGCGGCGCGTACGTCCCCACTGGATATCAAAAAGATAATTCGAACTTTGAGTTTGTGTATCATAAGTTTACGCTCTCTAAATTATCTTTATAAACCATTATGTCTTTAATGCATTAATAATTGATAATGGATCATATATCGCTTACTATTTTGTAGGTATAGGAGCAATACTTTATAAAGTGCATTCAGTTCACGTTCCCGTTTAACTCATCACTACACCTTGCCCTGTCATCGTTGAAGGGGTGAAGCAGTAATTACTGGCTTCTATCCTACATTGTCCCTTACATAGGCCTACACGTTGTTGCATATACACAGAGGTGTCTTACCGTAGGCTACTTCAGGGCAAAGCAAGACACCTCCACTGCGCGTCGGTGTCCTGTTCGCCCTGTCGGGGCTTATTTTCGATAATGACCGGCGACGTTCTATACATTATCCCACTTATACACGGCTACTTGTTAAAAAAAAATTAACTTCACACAGTGTGTCTTTTTACAATTTATTTGTTACCCGCATTCGTAGTGTTGATCAGCAGAGAAATAGTCCGCCAAAGACGTTGACGTCGCTTACCAACCGAAGACGCTGGGGTTGACAAGTTACCGGGCTACTTGCGGAGTAATACCAAAGACGTCATTAGTGGCAAAAAATCCTTTGTTTTCCCTGACAGCGGTCAATTATACTAAGCAACGGGTATAATTCACCGCCGGAAGTTGTGCCCCATGCAAGTGAACGAAGCGTTCCACGTCATTGAGAAGACCCGCGTAATTAAATGCAAATTAACCTATAAACCAACATGTGTAACTGGTCAAAAATATTCTCGGAGGTCAGCCGGTTAACACGGTTAACCGTTGACATCCCTATTTGTTTTATCATTGACTTATTAGGCCTATTAAGTGATAAGCTCTGTTTCAATAAAACATTTATTCAATTAAAGGCTTAGAATTTCCTGCCTGGTTTGTGTCTGGTTGATATTTCTTGTATTTTTGATATTGAATGGCTAAAATGTATTAGTCAATGAATATATGGGATTTTTCATAAACCCCTACAACTTTAGGTCGATATAGATTGTTTTGCAGGCCATGTTCAGGGTCTGTCTTACTCTAACCAGTCTCTGTTTGTGTTTGAAGTACCTGTGAGGATGTCTGGAGTGCCTTTGAGCAAGCGTACGTGGGCAAGGATCCCAGCAAGGTCCTGCCGGAGGCCTACGATGACCTGCTGTCCGTCGCACCTCCGCTGCCCAAGTGCAACCAGGTAAATATCCTGAGCACGCTACTACTTAACCTGTTTCTAACTCATGGTTAGGCTTGACACAGGGCTGGTCGTTCATAAACAGGGGTCCTCTATTCATTGTTGCAATCCCTGGACATAAGTAAGCTATTTATGTTAAAGGTCCCATTGCATGCTACTTTATGGATGCTTTAATAGCCTATAGATTTTTAGTGGGCATCTAACCATTGGCAGTTCTAGGGGCGGGGCCAAAGGGGCCCTGGCCCCTGCTGAAATCTGATTGGCCCCTGACGTACCCCTGTTCCGTCAATCAATTGACGACCGGTACAACCGGAGAATTCAACGATCACAGATGCAATTCCACACCCATACTATTGGCGGCAGTAATGTGTCAATACAACTTAGGAGAAGAAGAGGACCTGCAGAGGTCTTGACTGCATCATTTTTTGCTTGAATCTTTTACTGTTAATGGCTCAATGATACCAGAGCCTGATGCTAGGCGGACGAAAGAATCCACCCATCTTGAAGACAATTTTTGGTTAGTCACAAATCCTCATGTTGGTTGTCATTAATTTATGAAAGAGTTTTTTCATGAACTTCAGGGAGTCAAACCCAAAGTTCCTTTCCCCCTTCTCAGCCATGGCTGAGATAACCCCCACTACGAGTCTCGTTGTGGAAATATCAGAGACGTCAGATTATGTGTTTATGTCTATGTATATGTACATATATATATATATATATATATATATATATATATATATATATATATATATATATATATATGTTTGTTTGTATACATATGCATATGTGTGTGTATGTAAATTTGTTGAATTTGAATTTTTATTATTATGTCATGCATTAGCATGCCCAGCCCACATCGGCTTATAAGACACCATGGCAGCTCAATATATGTGTGTATCAAGAGGGTGCTGTGGTGTGTGTGTCCCAGATGTTGTTTTGGAGTGGGACCAGTGAGGTGGCCCACCAGGTGGCAAAGGGCTGTTACCAGACGCTGGAGGACACATTGCTGGGATCTGTACTGGATGGTAAAAAGGAATGGTGTGGGAAGATGGGGAGCAAAGGTAAGACACCACTACGATATATACAATACATGTAGGACATGTATAGTGTCGATATATATAAAGCCCTTTATGTTTAGTCCCGCCCCCTAATATCCTGTTTAATGATCTGGAAACATCTGATTCTCATGCTCTGGTCTGTCACTCTGCCTCTCTTGTGTCAGATACTTTCACCTCTAGTTGTGCGTCTGGCTTAGAGAATAACCCGTACAAATCCTTCTGGAGCAGAGTGTCTACTGAGGTACGTCATCACAAGACAGTTGACTCACAATTATGTATAGGTCTAAAGATAGGATAAGAGCATTGCATACCTTGTGTAGCACCATTCGAAAGCAGTTTACAACGTTCTTTACAAGAAAATATTAAGATTCAAGATTATTTATTGTTGCATGTCATATACAGTATAAGGCAGTACAAATGAAATAGTTCTGGTTTCTTGGCCTGGCAAAAACAAGGATAAAGGCACACACACACACACACACACACACACACACACACACACACACACACACACACACACACACACACACACACAAAAGTAAATTATGAAGCTTAAGAGCAATTCATTTCAATTACAATTCATTCATGTCACAAACGCCTTGCCTCAAAGGCGTTCAACATAGGGAGACAGACACCGTCGGGTAACGTCATTACAATAAACTATATGACAGTTCTATCAATCAACATGGGCGCAGAGAAGACAATGTGATCCGCTGCATCCAGCCGTCAAACCGCGTCTATCAGAGAAAGAGAGAGAGAGAGAATGGGGCCACAGGACACCGCCTATATCCTCGGCAGCCAGAACACGGCTGCCTCCAATTCCCTCATTACGCCAGGAACACTCTAGCTCCTTCTGCAGGCCAAAGGGAACAGTACCATACATAAACAATATGCAACCATATTCCTATACCCTACAGGCAGAGGGAGGAATAGGCCTAGCGCTCAAGGCACAGAGCGGGGCGTCACACGTCATTGAATAAGAAATTGACACACAACTCTATACACATGTTAAGGGAGTTGTCCTCTTTGAGAATGACCTGTTCCAGTTCGTGCAACCTTCTGAAGTGGGCTTGTCATTGATAGAATAATATTCGTTAATAAGCATATTTTTATTTGCCATAAATCTTCTGTTTTTTTCTCAATCAAAATTGTAAATTTTAATCAAACAAGTCCATGCATCATGTTTCCCAAATTGTGTTTCATGAGAAGCTTTGTTTGTGAAGAAGAATTTCTTTGAATTTCATTGAGCATCAAACCCAGAACCCAATAGGGGTAGGGCCCTTCCCTACTCAGTTCTGTTCGCTTTGCATTGGTGGAAGTGAGTAGGGGGCGTGGTTAAGTAGAGCCTTCAGATTGGACGGTTTGACTTACGCAGTTACCGTTGTGTATTTATTTTTTTACCATTATTGTTTTATAGGGACAAACATTAACACATTTCTCCCACAGGGGATTTATAACGTTCTATCTATTGAACAGAAAGAAACACTTGGTCATACTTTACATATTTTATCACAGCATTGGCCTACTGAATGACATATTTCCAGCATTGGACTGAATGCAACATAAATATATAACTATGTTTTTGCACGTTTGCAACGTTTAAAAGTTCAGGGTATAAAGTTCAAGTATAGGCCTCTACTTGTATTGCTTAAGCCAATAGCCTTTTGAGGAAATGTTTTTTCTGAATATTAGTGTTAAGGGCCAATAATGCTTACTATCATACGTTAGTTACCATGTCTGTATACACATTTGTATTCAGGCACTAATTAGATTGACTTATGATGGTGTAGCCATGCATGTGGTTTTATTGTTAATATTTCAATTTGTTTTTTATTGAAAATACTTTGTATAGATGCATTATCCCCAAACTTGTCATTGTAACACCTTTGACATTAACATGGCAGATACCTGTGTATTGTTTATCATATGCGGTAAGATTGTAACATTTTCAACTCAGTTCCTTGGTAGCACCTACTTACAGTAAGAATCACTTCTGATGGAAAAAATGATGTGTATGAAAAACACTTTTCTTATCTATTGTTACTATTATATTGTTTAAAATGTAAGCATATATTAAAAAAAAATATAGCGCATAAAAAGTGGCTGGTAAAAAAGATGAGTGGCTGGTAGATTTTTTAAATCTACCTGCCACAGTGGCTGGTGGGCAAAAAAGTAAATTTCCATCTCTGACACACACACACACACACACACACACACACACACACACACACACACACACACACACACACACACACACACACACACACTTAAAAGTAAATTATGAAGCTTAAGAGCAATTCATTTCAATTTCAATTCATTCATGTCACAAACGCCTTGCCTCAAAGGCGTTGAACATAGGCAGACAGACACCGTCGGGTAACGTCATTACAATAAACTATATGACAGGCAGTTCCATAAATCAACATGGGCGCAGAGAAGACAGTGCGATCCGCTGCATCCAGCCGTCAAACCGCGTCTATCAGAGAAAGAGAGAGAGAGAGAATGGGGCCACAGGACACCGCCTATATCCCCGGCAGCCAGAACGAGGCTGCCTCCAATTCCCTCATTACGCCAGGAACACTCTAGCTCCTCCTGCAGGCCAAAGGGAACAGTACCATACATAAACAATAAGCAACCATATTCCTATACCCTACAGGCAGAGGGAGGAATAGGCCTAGCGCTCAAGGCACAGAGCGGGGCGTCACACGTCATTGAATAAGAAATTGACACACAACTCTATACACATGTTAAGGGAGTTGTCCTCTTTGAGAATGACATTTTCCAGTTGTTGCAACCTTCTGAAGTGGGCTTGTCATTGCATATTTTTATTTGCCATACATTTTCTGTTTTTTTCTCAATCAAAATTGTAAATTTTAATCAAACAAGTCCATGCATCATGTTTCCCAAATTGTGTTTCATGAGAAGCTTTGTTTGTGAAGAAGAATTTCTTTGAATTTCATTGAGCATCTAACCCAGAACCCAATGACTGATGACCACTATCCTGCCCGCCCCTGGTCATAACAATGCATGTGACATGTTGTCTGGTTCAGTTTGCAGCGGTTGCCTGCGGAAAAGTTGTCGTCCTGCTCAACGGCGACGAACTAAACCCCTTCTACCCTCAAAGGTGAGTAAAGGCCCATTCACACCCTACGGTAAATACGGAACCGGACCGTTTCGTCCGGTCCCGGAGGTGTTTCGTCCGTAAATGGGTCCGTCGCCTCTGAGCTTACGAATCCGGAGTGCTCCGGGAGAACCGGAGCAATACCACCGGAAATCGAGGCGGCAGTATAGAGTCAAAAGTCAGACATTTCGCGAAAATAGATAGAGTAGTATAATATCATATATATATATATATATATATATATATATATATATATATATATATATATATATATATATATATATATATATATATATATAGTATTTGACGTTTTGTACTTATATTTAGTCTCGCAAAGCCAGACCAACCTACAGCAAGTAGAATGGTCTGGAGCCACGCTACCTCGAGCCGTCTATCCGTGGGGAAACTGGGCGGGCCTGTTTTTATTTCTTTAAACCAATCACAATCGTCTAGGGCGGGGCTAAGCCCGGGAAGCAGCAGCGGTGTCCATGCAAAATAGAACATCTTTCTTCCTCAGCAAATGCTGTAAGCAAATCTTTAGCAGTTCTTTGCAATTTTCGACGGAAAGAGCCAGACATGCCAACTTTACAGCGCCGTCAAAGTCCTCTTCAAAACTCGCCATACTGCCTAGTTTCCGAGTTTGAGGGGGAGCACAATACCGGAACGCCAGCAACCGGAAGGGGAGGAGTCGCGGCCAAATCCGACGCTAGGCAATACACGCTGTCCACTTCCGTTCAGCCAGACTATACTTATATTATACTATATACCTGACATTTTTATTTTATTGTTTATTGTTATTGTTCCTCTACTTTGGCAATGAGTTGTAACTGGTCATTTAACAACATTTTGAGGAGATAATCTGCGGGTTGGTGAGGGGTGTCACATGCCACCGCACACTTTTTGCACTTTTTTTCTGATGACACAAAGCCAAATCATCTCTACAGATGTCATGTTTGCGATTGTCGATGCCGTTAATTTGTGAAACGACAGTCAGTGTCCTCTAGAGGATTTATTGCGTAACATCCATAACAACGCTGAAACCAGACGGAGGTATGAAGGGTAGTTCCGGGGGCAACGTTTGGGGCGACGGACGAATTTCGTTCGGATCCGGAGGTATGGATCGGCCTTTACCGTGTTAACGAAACAATGTTTAACACTTCAACTAGCTCGTAGATTAAAATAACCCGGAGACTAACAAGAACCGCCTTTTGGGATGATTAACACCATGGCTTGAAGCTATGATTCGTTAATGACCTGGCTAGAGGGAAAGAGGTTGTTTTTAAAACAGGATCTCTTTTCTACAGGCGCGTTCCGAATTTGAGACTTTTCCCTCCAGTGAGCCGCTATGGGTGTGGTTTGGGAGAGATGATCCGCCCAACTATACCGTTTAGCGGCTCAGTTTGCGGCCCAGGCAGTACCTGCCTCGGGGTAGGAGCTTTCTTAGCCGCTCCTAACTAGTCAACGCTGATTGGATACGGTTGAGGCGGGTCATACACATTGGATATAACATTGAGTATGTATGCATGTGGCGAAGTTTTTTGATTTTCAATCGAAAATACACATTAACATTACAGAAAAACAGGCTTACCATTTGCCCTTTTCTAAGACGTTGCATTGCATTTTGCGATGTAAATTCCTAACACAGCAACCCTTTCTCTGTTACCGCCTTGCTGCGTCGGTCAAGGTTCCTGTATGGTAACGGACGCCAAGGGGAACTAAGTGACTGGGTGGAATCAAAACACTGCACTGCTTAGCCAAGAAGTCCTCAGTCGTAAAGCGGCTTATGTTATCTCAGAGAAATTTTACATTTTTCAAAATAATTTTCATATAGGGCGGGACAAAAAGTAGGCGCGACACAATTTGCTCATTCAGGATTGGCAGCAGAGCATCGGTAGAGTATACTCCTAAACAAAACAGTTTTCGATTGTTTTGAAAGTTATGGCCACATCCACTCAACCTTTGTGATGCAAACACTCAATAAATTCTGCAATACATTGATCAATTGTTTTAAGACAGGTATCTATCATTTTCAATGAGGTAACCTTAACTTTTTGTGTTCGCACTTTTGAAGTTATTTTGCCCTATTCGAAGTCGGGAATTTCAAACACGGCGGTGCGAAAGAAGTGGAGAGTCTCACTGTCGTCCTGGTAACCAAGAACGAAGTTGGGTATGTTTTTTTTTTTTAATATCTCTAATAATCCTTCCTTAATATACAACTACTTATCTTGACTAAACGAACAATTTTACTTTCTTTCATAGGGATAAGTGTGACAATACATCTTTAATGGACTTAAAGAAGAAACTCAAACCTGGAATCAATTACATTTGCAAGACGGTGACAAAGTAAGTGTGTGTGTGTGTGTGTGTGTCGTCATCATCATCTTCATCATCATATTATTCCGCTAGGCACAGCAGTAGTGGCCTAGGGGCGCTCCCTCTTAAACTTGTGGTCAAGCAGTCGCTGGAACTGTGTTCTCTTCATCATCATTCTGGCATGATGTATAACCTGTCAAATATAACCCGTTAGTGTATTTCACTGTGTATAAGTATTCCTACATACTTAAGATTTTATTTGTAGCAAAAGTCACGTATTGGGAGGGTCTCAGTTATTTAGTGCAATTGTTCGTTAGAGATCTTGAAACTCCAGTCCAGGTCACCTTTGACTCGTTCATTTTGCGTCAAACATTCTTTCTTCTGTCACTCCGACTAGGAGCATTCTTCCGTTCAAAACTCCCTTGTTCCATATTTCTCAGAAACACATGCTAAATGACCACAACCTTGTTGAGTTCGTACTCTGTTAGTTCCCAGGCTTGAACACTGTAGAGGAGACGAGATCGGACACAGGTCGTACACAGTTTGTGATGTTATATCCCAGGTACTTTTAGTTCTGGACAATTGTGATATTTTTGACTCAAAGAGTTATCAAACTCTCTTGGTCTGTTAATCCTTCATCATCATAAAATACCATTGTCTCAATCTTATCATATGATATTTGCATTCCATACCGTTGAATGGTGTGGAGAGTATGTTCTGAAGTTCCTCTGCTGAGTTGGCAAAATAACCTGATAGAGAAGTTTGGTGATTTGGCTTTGACCAGATGATGGTGCTTTTGAACACATACACACATTCAACGTAAGACCACCAGACTACATGAACACAGTTAACATAAACGTTGGGAAGACCAATGTCATGAGGCTCAACACCAAAACCCACCAACCTGTCACAATCGAGGAGCAACCCCCAGAAGATGTGGTCGAGTTTGTATACCTGGGAAGCAACATCAGCACAGGAGAAGCTGATAAAGATGTGGAGCTATGCATCAGCAAAGCAAGACGTGCCTTTAGAACACTCCGACCTGTATGGCCTTTCCCCAGCTCTCCAGAAACACAACACCAAAATCAGAATATTCAATACAAACGTAAAATCTGTCCTTCTCTATTGCTGTGAAACCTGGAAAACCACCAAATCAATCATCAATAAACTACAAGTGTTTATTGACATCTGTCTCAAATACATACTGAGGATTACGTGGCCCAACAAAATATCAAATGTAGACCTGTGGAGACTGTAAAGCCAGAGGCTGGAAATCTTTTCACTTCTGCTCTTTAATGGCATGTATATCTCAACTCACTGTAGGTCACTTTGGATAAAAGTGTCTCTGCTAAATGGATGATTAGTAAACAGAAGATTTTCTGTGTCTTGCAGGTCTAAGCTCATCAAATGGACGAAGGAACGTGGCAAATCCTGTAAACCCTGCTGGTGAAGCCCTCATCTGCTCGTCCTGTAAGGCTGTGTTCCAATAGTCCTTCTAGAGCCTTTCCTGCCTATATCTCCAGATGTTGTCTTCGACCATGTACCCTGTTCCAATAGACGTATTAATCTAGCAAAAGCAGCCCGAAATAACGTTGTTGGATTTGATAAGGAAACTTTTATATATAGCTTTAAAAACAAGGCTATCTAACCAGGGTTCCCGCGGGGTCTTAAAAAGTCTTAAATGCATTGAATTTATGAATTTGGAAATAATACCTTAAAAAGACTTAAGAAGTCTTGAATTTTGATATCTGTGTCTTAAAAATCTGCAGTATAACAGTATAATCTCCTCAAAAATGTCATTTCGTCAACCACTATTATTTTGATCAAATAACGTAGCCTAAATGAGTTGCGCGGCGTGGGTGTCGGATTGACTCGGCTGCCAGATCGACTCGGGGACGGGTCCTAGATGCACAATAATGACGCACTTCCTGTAAACACTGTCTTTTAAATGCGCATGCGCGTTTCATTCATTCCCATGTTATTCACAAGTATCAACGATCTCCTTTTGTATTCTAATCTATGAATAATAATCGAATGTACAAATTATTGTTGCCTATACTTGGGTTATATATAAAATAAGAATCGGTTAACTCCATTCACTGAACGGGGCGATCCACTTTATTTCCAGCGCTCTCAACACAGAGGCCCCGTTTACACGGGAGCGTGTCTATGTTCCCCGGATCCTATGTTCCCCGGGTCCTATGTTCCCCTCTTTGTATGAGACTGGGGAACATAGGACCCTTTTTAAAAAAAAGGGTCCTATGTTCCACTGCGATATGGGTGACTTGTCTACCCCAGCGTCTTCCGTTGCTAAGCGACGTCACCGTCTTTGCGGACAAATTATTTCTCTGCTGATCAACACTACGAATGGCCAAAAGACTTGTATCCCCCCCCCCCCCCCTTAAATAAATACTATGGCAGAATTATTATTATTATTATAATTATTCTCATTCAACTTGAACATATGTTTTTACAGTAGAGTGGTGGAGGGATGACGTATGTTGGCCAACCCGGAAGTGAGCGTCGCCCTGGATTCCCTCGACAATAAGCCAACGGGTTTTGCCATTACATTTTGGATTATTGCAGAAAAATGTGCATCTTTCAAGCATCTCCTCAAAAACTGAAAATAAATAAATAAATAAAAATATCCAATGCATTCTGAATGGGAGTGTTTCTCAGATTTTTCCATGCTACACAGAACGAAATGTAAACCCATGCAAATAAAGACTTCATGATCATAATAATTTAAATATCATTAATATCCTGAGTGTGTAGGGTGGTATTCAATTTTTTTTCAACGGGGCTGCTTCCAGTCACTTGACCGTCATGGTTGCTATGGTGGTTGCTATCCACCGACCCTCTAATCCTTACATGGCTCTAAAAACCACGCTGCAACGGAGCTGCCGTCAATTGTGTTGTTTTTGTCGTAAACTAGGGTCCGATGGTTTGAAAATAGACAGATATTCCAAGGTATCCTTAAAGGAGCATTTCACCGGTGGAGGCATGAATATGTATTGAAATTGGGTCCTATGTGTCGTCGAATAATAAAATAAAATTCTAATTTGGTGCCGTCTTGACCGAGAAAAGGCAGAAAGTGACTTTTTGGCGCTTGTGGATTGAAGACAACAACTCCCACCATGCACCACGATGCACAGCTTCGCTGGCGGCCACTCCCGCTGATCATCTCCGCCTATCGGACACCTCCTTGTTCCATCTACTAATGGAACAAATCAGCATGGAGCTTGACCCGACGTCACTGGCAGAGAGTAGTGACGCTTGCACAGAAGCATACGGCCGACATCTTTCTTTATTCTGGGTGGAAATAGTAACATAGTTACGCCATTAAATGCGTTTATGTAAACATTTTTAGCGAGAAATGTGCATTTTACTTTCATAATGTTCGCTCGTTGAATGTGAAGGATGTTTGGTTTGATAGTTATGACGAAGAGGGAACGCTCCATTCACTTGCATGGACAGCGTCTCTGGTTGCTAAGCATCCTCAACGTCTTGGCGGACTATCTGCTGATCAACACTACGAATGCTGGAAACACACCAGACACACCATGTGAAGTTATTTGACCCGATTATTGTTATTTATATCCGAGATTATTTAATCTAACCCGATCTAAACTCTATCATGCACCCAAACACGGCGGCGTTTGGGTTTCCTACCTCGGACTCCTAAATCCAGCGCAGCCACAGGCGCGTTGGCGCGTTGGCGCGTTGAACCATTTTTGTGACACACAATGATCAAGCGTCAAGTTAGGCACGTTACACGCGTTTGGTGTGGCCGTAGGTTTCACCCAAAAAATTGGCTTTGTGTGGACGGGGCCAAGAAGGCGAACACACGTCACCAAGACGGGGAGACGGCGCCAGGCGACTTACGCCACTATCTGCCAATGGATCGTGGATGCCTGGGCTGATATAACAGTCTCAACTGTGGTCCAAGCTTTCACGAAGGCAGGAATAATCACTGAACTGCCAGGCAACAGCGGCGACACTGACTCGGATAATGACGAGAGGGATCCGGGCATGTTGGATGCCGTACTCGCCCAACTGTTCAATTCGGACACACAATAATTCGAGGGATTCGTAGACGGGGAATGAACTGAAAAAGTGATCTTATTGTTAAGAGATATTGATATTGATCAGATATTGATGAGATATTGTTAATATGCACATTAACGTTTGAACATCGTTACCATGGGAGTGACCGGAGTTGTCAGAACGCTTAATAAAGTTTGACTTTATCTGACTGTTTTGTTGACATTCCCTTTAGCACAGCTCGATGCATAACGCAACCCCATTCAAACGTTTGACTGCAGTATCTTCTATTCTATGCGCTTTATAATCCGGTGCGCCCTATATATGAAAACAGTTCTAAAATAGGCCATTCATTAAAGGTGCGCTTTATAATCCGGTGCGCCCTATATATGAAAACAGTTCTAAAATAGGCCATTCATTAAAGATGCGCTTTATAATCCGGTGTGCCTTATAGTGCGGAAAATACGGTAGTCCTCGTTTGTATTTCTTTCGAAGTGGTGAACTTTTGCATGGTGCCATCTTCTATGTCAGATCCAGTACCCTCCGCCATTGTACTTCAGTTTTATCAACAGCCTCTGTTATCTTGGCTTCAGACGCTGTGGATGTTAGTTTCTGCTGGTGAAGTCCCACCCACTGGCACTGCTCTAATAGGTCTGTAGCGTCAGTGGGTCCCACCCCCTAGAGGGGGGTGTGACTAGTGTTTGTAGTCTTACGAGAATCCTCCCCTCTTACACTTCCTATTTTCTTGTACGCAAAAATCGTCATATTGCGTCATCTAAAACAGGAAGTGTTGGAGATCGATACGGATCGCTCCAATGTCTCCAGAAAATAAGGGAATGATGCTAGACCATTCAAAAATATGCGGGGGGTTCTAAAAATACAAAGCTTATGTGAAATGGGTGAAGTTGCCCTTTAAAAGGCAGCTTGGATGTTTTTATTTTCTGCAGTTTAGACTTCTACTCTAACCTATTTTTGAAAGCAAAACACCAAGCTCATTGATTTAACGAGGCAGGGTTATTTGATACGTTGGCGCTGAGCATTCACCAAATAAAAAAAAGTTTCACAGCTAATGTAGCCGTTAGCACACTCAGGATCTCGTAATTACGAGATAATATCTCGTAAATACGAGATAAAGATCTCGTAATTACGAGATAAGGATCTCGTAATTATGAGATAAGGATCTCGTAATTACGAGAGAAGATATCGTATTTACGACATAAGGATCTCGTCTACGAGAAAAGCATCACGCCTCTCATTCATCAATAACGTTGCTGGCTAGCTGCAGGCCGGCAAAGATGACGCTATCCGACGCTATCGTATTTAATCTCCTGCTCGGGTTGAGGCAATGGGAAATATTGATGTTCCTTAAAAGTGAGGAAGGCATTAATGTAATGTATTCGCTGCGCGTCTGGGCCGGACAACGCCCCTTAACAGGTGTATAATGAGCACATACCACTGACTGAAGTGATCTATTGCTTAAATAAAGAGCTCCGGGAGTCTCAAACGGCAACAATCACTTTCTCCTCCATGCTGCAGTTCACCCTGGACTGCACTGCACTCAGTGGCCAGGCTGTTGAACGCCGATTGGCTGTCATCACGCGAATGTCGCGTCAAAGTTTAAATATCTTTAAAGATTGATAGATTGCGGGGAACATAGGACCCTTTTCCCAGAAAAGGGTCCTATGTTCCCCGCTTTTCCCAAAAAGGGTCCTATGCTCCCCGGCATGTATGGCTACAGTGGAACATAGGACCCTTTTTGGGAAAAACGGGGAACATAGGACCTTTAAAAAAAAAAAAAAAGGGTCCGGTTGGACACTGATTGGCTGTTACGTTACACATGTCACTCAGTGGCCAGGCTGTTGAACGCCGATTGGCTGTCATCACGCTAATGTTGCATCAAAGTTTAAATATCTTTAAAGATTGATAGATTGCGGGGAACATAGGACCCTTTTCCCAGAAAAGGGTCCTATGTTCCCTGCTTTTCCCAAAAAGGGTCCTATGCTCCCCGGCATGTATGGCTACAGAGGAACATAGGACCCTTTTTGGGAAAAACGGGGAACATAGGACCTTTAAAAAAAAAAAAAAAAGGGTCCTATGCTCCCCGAGCAAGGAACATAGAACCCGGGGAACATAGGACCTGGGGAACATAGGGATGACCCCCGGTAATGTAGCATCTCTCAGAAAACTGGTTCCACTTCATCAAGGAAGTAGGCAGAAATAACACGGGGATTGCTACTTGTGGTGTAAGCATGTAGCCATATGACCATACGGGAAAATCCATCGACAGCACCATTAATACATATGCCATAGGGTTTAAGTTTGTCGTATGAATCGACGTGCCACAAAAAGTTTGGACCTGGGTTTATGTAAAGAAGACGTCTTAGACGATTACGCCTAAAAGAAAAACATACCTTTTCACACTAGCCTTCCCCACCTAACTCCCACCTTATTCTTCATGTTTAACCTCTGTTTTTCTTTTATTCCTAGTCTGTCTTACATAGTTTTGATTGGGCAATATGTAAAGCGTCTTAGAGTACCATATTAAGCGCTATATAAATTTCATTTATTATTATTATTATTATTACTACTCGAGGGTATAGGAGTAAGAGCAGGTGCCGTATGGTTGTTTGAGTCACTACCAAGCCTGCTTGGATGCATTTCAGATGCATCAATTTGTATCCGTGAAGCATCCCGTACTGGTTCAACTGCTCCTGCAGGAAGAGAGACACTTGTAGCAGGTCCGACTGGGCTTTTCTCCTGAACAGTCCCAATGACTTCAGATGTCTGCGCAATGTTGACATACTCATATTAATGCCCTCCTCACTTTTAAGGAACATCCATATTTCCCAATGCCTCAACCCGAGGAGGAAATAAAATACGATAGCGTCGGATAGCGTCATCTTTGCCGGCCAATGACTTCAGATGTCTGCGCAATGTTGACATACTTATATTAATGCCCTCCTCACTTTTAAGGAACATCAATATTTCCCAATGCCTCAACCCGAGCAGGAAATAAAATACGATAGCGTCGGATAGCGTCATCTTTGCCGGCCAATCACTTCAGATGTCTGCGCAATGTTGACATACTTATATTAATGCCCTCCTCACTTTTAAGGCACATCAATATTTCCCAATGCCTCAACCCGAGCAGGAAATAAAATACGATAGCGTCGGATAGCGTCATCTTTGCCGGCCAATCACTTCAGATGTCTGCGCAATGTTGACATACTTATATTAATGCCCTCCTCACTTTTAAGGAACATCGATATTTCCCAATGCCTCAACCCGAGCAGGAGATTAAATACGATAGCGTCGGATCGCGTCATCTTTGCCGGCCTGCAGCTAGCCAGCAACGTTATTGATGAATGAGAGGCGTGATCCTTTTCTCGTAAACGAGATCCTTATGTCGTAAATATGATATCTTATCTCGTAATTACGAGATCCTTATCTCATAATTACGAGATCCTTATCTCGTAATTACGAGATCCTGAGTGTGCTAACGGCTACATTAGCTGTAAAAAAAATAATTATTTGGTGAATGCTCAGCGCCACCGTAATTTGAAACAATTTATTAAATAAATATTTGTGAGATGTCATTACTTCTCCTGAGTTTGCTTCCTATTTATGTCGAGTATACACCCCTACCGCCACAAGCATCCCCCCCCCTCCCCATATGGATTTGGAGAATTGTTGCCACGTTCCAGTGTTGGGGGTATCACATACATGAAAGAGGGCATTCAAATTCAATTATACTATAATGATCAATTAGGAGGCCGAAGCCCTAAAGGAAGTGATGCAATAGGTGACTGAGTCGACAACATTTAAGTAAGCTGTACCTTGAGGTCTCTTATATATCAAAGGGGGTCTCAAAGGACTCATACGCTTCAACCTGTGGCTCCAGCTCTACAGGAAATGACTCAGCAAGTGCTCCATCTCGTTGCACCTGCACCCAGCGGCTCGCTTGCAAGATTTTGGCCTGAAGTTCTTCCCAGACCTACACCCTAGCCATCCAACATGCATATCTGAGAATCAGGCCTCTCTTTAATAATGAGAAAAAGTTATGAGAGAAATACACATGAACTTTTTGTTATCTCATAAGCGGCGTGGTGCCGGCTCCTTTTGAGCTTTTGACCCCAGACTTCAAAAACGTGGCCACAGGCCAGCTGTGTCTACACACCTTAAGGCACAAATGTACACTTCCATCCCACAAAAAATGGGGACTAGAAACTAACCTCTGTCTTATGTACATTTACTGTACTGTGAGAGGTCACGCCCCTTTTCCGGCCTTTTCGAGATAGCTAGGGATACTAAAATATTTACACACATTTCCCGGGGCCCCGAGAACGACATATCCGAGATTTGGAGTTCCAGCCCTTAGAGAAAAAATGTTTTCCCAAATGGACTGTCATTTGGACAAAGCCCCTCAGAAGTGTTGCCTGCAAGACCTAATGGACCTTCCTAAAGATAGGAAGGTCCTACCGCCCTGAAATTTGAATACCTTATTCTTGGGCCTAACTGGGACCCCCGCACCGAAACTTGGCCCGGTCGGACCCCGAGGGCAGGAAGGGAACTTGGCCCAGTCGGACCCCGAGTGCAGGAAGGGGGGGCCTGGACTTTCATAATCTTCGCTAGGTGAATGTGAAGGATGTTCGGTCGGATGTTATGACGAAGAATCATAATGTGAATGGGAATATTCTATAAATGTCTTGATATCATCTTTCGTCTCAACACTTCTGCTGCAGCCGCTATAAGTCTCACTCCGAGAACCTTAAAATATGAATCAATCCATTAGAAGTATGAAAATATCCTCCCAGTGGCGTAACGGGGCAAACAAGGTGTCCTTTGACATCTACGTTTCAAGGCGATTTGCAACAGTGCCACACATGATCATATTTGAATATGTTTCGGGGTAGTATTTAGCAGAGGTGGGGGTAAGTCATCCATGTGCAAGTCACAAGCAAGTCTCAAGTCATAACCTTCAAGTCTCAAGAAAGTCCCAAGTCACTGTGGTGAGAATCAAGCAAGTCACAAGTCAAGTCATTGCTCAGGTCAAGCAAGTCACAAGTCAAGTCATTCAAAAATCTGATGATCTAACCCAGTTTCCACATTTAAAAATCTGTAAAGAGAGTGGTTCATAAGTTGAGTTTTATTTCAACATTAACAATAACAATGTCTTAACAATAACAATAACTCAAACTATTCAAAACATTCCTAAACCATTATGTGCATAGTTTGAAAATGTTTTTATGATCACTACCTCCAACCTATGAACAGAATCAAATAGAACCTCTAGGTAGCTGTATACGAGAACAGTTCAAGTCAATCACTCAATCTCCTGTAGAATATATAGAATAATATCTTGTAGAATATTATTTGCAACACATGGCATCAGACATGAAAAAAATGAATATTTTAAAAGTAATATCACATACACATACTGTAGGAAGGGGAAATAGTAATACACAAGCCTGAAAGCTGGTAGCAATCTTGCTGCCTCGCAACATACATCGACTTACAATGCATTGCATTTGCAAAAAAATAATTTGACAGTACTGTCACTGAGTTCTGAATGATGCGGTCACATTATCACCCCACCATGTCTGAACACACGTTCAACAGGTGCACTTGATGCAGGAACTGCCATAACTCTTACCTCCACCTTGAACAAAAAGACACTTACAACCACTGAGTTAGAAGTAGCCTACTGACATGAAAATTAAACAAGTTAATCATCTGTGGAACGGGCAGGGCTCAAAAAACTCCAGCCAATGATTTTCAGAACCACGAGGCATTGGACAGTACGTCAATCAAACGGTCGTACTGCACTCCCCCACGCGTGACCTCATCGTGCACGTGCACGTACTCAAAGCTCGTGACCCAGAGCAAGCTTCTGTTTGTTGTTATCCTGCGGTAGCTACTGGAGCTAGTTTACTAGCTAATCCACATTTGGACCTAGCACTAGAATACAACCCTAACTCCAACCTAGCTAGCCTGGCTCACTCTCGCGCATCTGTGTTCGCGCTCGTGTGTCATTGCGCTTCCATGTACTTGGAATGGGTGGAGTCAGAGTCAGCGTTGAAGGAGAGGGGGTAGGACCATTTGAGTTGCGTATTTTCAAAATCTGCTGGCGTACCGCAAATCACATATCCAACATTTAATCTAACTTTAAAAAAGTCATTTCGAGTCATCTGTCTCAAGTCTAAGTCAAGTCTCAAGTCATGAAGACCAAGTCAAAGTCAAGTCGAGTCTTTTATCAGTGTTAGTCAAGCAAGTCTCAAATCCTCAAATTTGCGACTCGAGTCTGACTCGAGTCAAGTCATGTGACTCGAGTCCCCCATGTCTGGTAATTAGCTGTCGATTTTGGAGGCCTTTATCAATAATGACCAGCTATAGATTTGCTTCTCGATGGAGATTTTTGACAAATTACATGTTATTTAGCATCTACACGTTAAGCTGAGTCCAATGAGATCAAGCTCGCCCTCTTGCTACACCGAGATCATGTCCTAGACCATAGGTCGGCATGTAAAATACATGTTACCATTTGCTAGAGTGTCATGTTTGGTTTCATTGGACTCAGCTGAACGTGTAGATGCTAAATAACATGTAATTTGTCACAAATTTCTATCGGGAAGCAAATCAATAGCTGCTCATTATTGATTAAGGCCTCCAATTTCGACAGCTTATTACTACCATTAAACATGTTCGAATATGCTCATGTGTGGCACCGTTGCAATCGCCTGGAAGCGTAGATGTTGAAGGACACCTTGTTCGCCCTCTTACGCCAGGGGCGAACGAAGATATTTACATACTTCTGATTGACTAATTTATTGATTCAGCTAGTCCTCCAGAAGTCTGGGGTCAAAAGGTAAAAAGGAGCCGGCACCACGCCACTTATGAGACAACAAAAGTTAATGTGTATTTCTCTCATAACTTTTTGTCATTATGAAAGAGAGGCCTGATTCTCAGATATGCAGGTTGGATGGCTACGGTGTAGGTCTGGGAAGAACTTCAGGCCAAAATCTTGCAAGCGAGCCGCTGGGTGAGGTGCAACGAGATGGAGCACTTGCTGAGTCATTTCCTGTATGGCTGGAGCCACAGGTTGAAGCGTATATGCGTCCTTTGAGACCCCCTTTGATATATAAGAGACCCCAAGGTACAGCTTACTTAAATGTTGTCGACCCAGTCACCTATTGCATCACTTCCTTTAGGGCTTTGGCCTCCTAATTGATCATCCTCATCCTCATCCTAATTGATCATTATAGTATAATTGAATGCCCTCTTTCATATATTTGATACCTCCACCACTGGGACGTGGCAACAATTCTCCAAATCCAAATGGGGAGGGGGGGGGTGATGCTTGTGGACAGTAGGGTTGTAAACTAGACATAAATAGGAAGCAAACTCAGGAGAAGGAATGACCTCATAAATATTTATTTAAGAAATTGTTTCAAATAACCCTGCCTCGTTAAATCAATGAGCTTTTGTTTTTTTCTTTAAAAAATAGGTTATAGAAGAAGTCTAAACTGCAGAAAATAAAAACATCCAAGCTGCCTTTTAAGGATACCTTGGAATATCTGTCTATTTTCTAACCATCGGACCCTAGTTTACGACAAAAACAACGCAATTGACGGCAGCTCCTTTGCCGCGTGGGTTTTAGAACCATGTAAGGATTAGAGGGGGCGGTCGATATCAACCACCATAGCAACCATGACGGTCAAGTGACTGGATGCAGCCCCGTTGAAAAAAAATAGAATACCACCCTACACACACAGGAGATTAATGATATTTAATTTATTATGAACATGAAGTCTTTATTTGCATGGGTTTACATTTCGTTCTGTGTAGCATGGAAAAATCTGAGAAACACTCCCATTCAGAATGCATTGGTTTACATTTCGTTCTTTGGTGGACGGATATTTTTATTTTCAGTTTTTGAGGAGGTGCTTCAAAGATGCACATTTTTCTGCAATAATCCAAAATCCAATGGCAAAACCCGTTGGCTTTTTGTCGAGGGAATCCAGGGCGACGCTCACTTCCAGGTTGGCCAACATACGTCATCCCTCCACCACTCTACTGTAAAAACACATGTTCAAGTTGAAAGAGAATAATAATAATAATAATAATAATAATAATAATAATAATAATAATAATAATAATAATTCTGCCATAGTATTTATTTAAGGCGGTGGGATATAAGTCTTTTGGCCATTCGTAGTGTTGATCAGCAGAGAAATAATTTGTCCGCAAAGACGGTGACGTCGCTTAGCAACGGAAGACGCTGGGGTAGACAAGTCACCGGACTACTACCCATGCAATTGAACGGAGGGTTCCACGGCATTGAGAAGACCCGTGTAATAAAGGCCTATAATATTTCTGTTTATGGCATAGGTTTCTCCTCAGATTAGGCCAATAAACCAATGATAAAATAAAAATAAAAACGCTCGATCAAAGGCCCGGCCCGAGTATAGTGGTGGGAAATATCGGCCCGACCCGGCCTCGGGCTCAGGCAGAGAATCTAAACACTGACTGGAGCAGGTGTCTGTAGGGCTGTATCAGGAGATAATGCACGCACTGCAGCCAATCAGAATACGAGTATGTTCCCGAGACCGTGATCTAAACAATATTATTCACGAGTTATAATCAACCCCTACACATCAATATTAATGATAACCCATTAAATACGGTATGATTTCTAGATGTCATGGCAACGTCCGCTCGGGGTTGACAAGTTACCGGACTATCTATGCAAGTGAACGGAGCGTTCCACGGCATTGAGAAGACCCGTGTAATAAAGGCCTATAATATTTCTGTTTATGGCATAGATTTCTTCTCAGATTAGGCCAATAAAGCAATGATTTAAAAAAAAGAGTGGGAATGGAAATTATTGCGGCCGGCAAAAAATTATCGCTCATTTTAATTTATCGCGCAATTAATTGATTTATTGCATATCGCGACAGGCCTGCCCCAGACTTCCCTTTCCCGGGCCACATTGACCAACTCTGACGGGGGGATCCCGAGGCGTTCCCAGGCCAGTGTTGAGATATAATCTCTCCACCTAGTCCTGGGTCTTCCCCGAGGTCTCCTCCCCACTGGACGTGCCTGAAACACCTCCCAAGGAAGGCGCCCAGTGGGCATCCTTACCAGATGCCCGAACCACCTCAGCTGACTCCTTTCTAAGTAAAGGAGCAGCGGCTCTAATCCGAGTTCCTCACGGATGGCTGAGCTTCTCACCCTATCCCTAAGGGAGACGCCAGCCACCCTTCTGAGAAAACTCATCTCGGCCGCTTGTACCCGCGATCTCGTCCTTTCGGTCATCACCCAGCCCTCATGACCATAGGTGAGGATAGGAACGAAGATCGACCGGTAGATCGAGAGCTTTGCGTTGCGGCTCAGCTCTCTTTTCGTTACAACGGTGCGGTAAAGCGAACGCAATACCGCCCCCGCTGCTCCGATTCTCCGGCCAATCTCACGCTCCATAGTACCCTCACTCGCGAACAAGACCCACGAGGTACTTGAACTCCTTCACTTGGGCTAAGGACTCATTTCCTACCCGGAGTAAGCAATCCATCGGTTTCCTGCTAAGAGTCATGGCCTCAGATTTAGCGGTGCTGATCCTCATCCCAGCCGCTTCACACTCGGCCTCCAGCCGATCCAGTGAGTGCTGAAGGTCACAGGCCGATGATCCAATGAGGACCACATCATCTGCAAAAAGCAGTGACGAGTTACTCAGACCACCGAACTGCAACCCCTCCCCACCACGACTACGCCTCGATATCCTGTCCATGTATATCACAAACAGGATTGGTGACAAGGCGCAGCCCTGGCGGAGACCAGCACCCACCCAGGGAAATTGACGACGAAACACCATCAACCTCGAGCTCTGCCTCCAACATAGAGGGCGCGTTATTCGGATTCAGGAGTTCCTCAAAGTGTTCCTTCCAACGTTCGACGACCTCCTCAGTTGAGGTCAACATCTTTACTGTACACAGCTTGGATGGTTCCCCGTTTCCCCCTCCTGAGGTGCCGGATAGTCTTCCAGAAACACTTTGGTGCCGACCGAAAGTCCTTCTCCATGGCCTCTCCGAACTTCTCCCACACCCGCTGCTTAGCCTCCGACACGGCAGCAGCTGCAGCCCTTCGGGCCTGTCGGTACCCTGCAACCGAGTCAGGAGTCCTCCTGGATATCATATCCCGGAAGGCCTCCTTCTTCAATCGGACGGCTTCCCTGACCACCGGTGTCCACCACGGTGTCCGAGGGTTACCGTCCCTTGAGGAGTCTAAGACCCTGAGGCCACAGCTAGCCACCGCAGCTTCAGCAATGGAGGCTTTGAACACCGCCCACTCCGGCTCAATGCCCCCAACCTCCACAGGAATGCCAGAAAAACTCTGCCGGAGGAGTGAGTTGAAGATACCTAGGACGGGGGCCTCCTCCAGACGTTCCCAGTTCACCCGCACTACTCGTTTGGGCTTACCAGGTCTATCCGGAAATTTCCCCCATTCCCTGATCCAACTCACAACCAGATGGTGGTCGGTTGACAGTTCCGTCCCTCTCTTTACCCGAGTGTCCAAAACATGCGGCCTCAGATCAGATGACACGATCACAAAATCGATCATTGATCTTCGGCCTAGGGTACTCCAATACCAGGTACACTTATGAGCACCCTTATGTTCGAACATGGTGTTTGTTATGGATAATCCATGACAAGCACAGAAGTCCAATAACAAACGACTGCTTGGGTTTAGATCAGGGAGGCCGTTCCTCCCCACCACGCCTCTCCAGGTGTCTCCATCGTTGCCCACGTGGGCGTTGAAGTCACCCAGCAGAACTACGGAGTCCCCTACTGGAGCCCCATACAGGACTCCATTCAGGGTCTCCAAGAAGGCCGAGTACTCTGAGCTGCTGTTTGGTGCAAACGCACAAACAACAGTCAGAGTTTTCCCCCCTACAACCCTTAGGCGCAGGGAGGCGACCCTCTCGTCTACCGGGGTAAACTCCAACACCGCGGCGCTCAGCCGGGGATTTATGAGTATCCCCACACCCGCCCGGTGCCTCACGCCCTTGGCAACTCTGGAGAAGAATAGAGTCCAACCCTTATCCAGGAGTACGGTACCAGAGCTGAGACTGTGCGTGGAGGTAAGCCCCACCAGATCTAACTGATAGCGCTCCTACTCCCTCACAAGCTCCGGTTCCTTTCCCCACAGCGAGGTGACGTTCCACGTCCCCAGAGCCAGCTTCTGCCGCCCGGGTCTGGTCCGTCGAGACCCCTGACCTTCGCTGCCACCCATGTGGCTGCGCACCCGACCCCAACGGGTCTTCCCACAGGTGGTGGGCCCATGGGATGAAGAGAGGGGGGGTGCCACGTAGTTTGTTCGGGCTGTGCCCGACCGGGCTCCGTGGCAAACCCGGCCACCAGGCGCTCGCCATCGAGCCCTCCGTCTGGGCCTGGCTCCAGACGGGGGCCCCGGGCTTCCTCCGGGCCGGGTCACATCTCCTCTTCTTACGTGAGGATTTTTGAACCATTCTTAGTCTGGCCCCTCACCTGAGACCACTCTGCCACGAGAGACCCTACCAGGAGCACAAGGCTCCAAACAACACAGCCCTCAGGTTCACAGGGACACGCAAACCTCTCCACCACGATAAGGTGACGGTTCCAGGAGAGGCAAATTAAGGCAAATAAATTAAGTTAAAACTCAGTTCCCGGGCTCCATTCGTCTTTGTAAGGAAATGTTTTATTTTGTCTTTATTATTTTGTCACAATGCACCAGAATGCTTCATTTGAATCTGAAAATCGCAAAAAAATCTTCAGGGGGAGGATGCCCCCAGACCCACCTACAGGGGTTTTGTTTACAAACTGTCAGCACCCCCATAAAATAAAATTCACCAGCCGCCACTGTTCTGGATGCGCTGCAAGGGTTTAATCGCAGAGGCAGGAAGTCCAGCCGGGAGTGAGTTGCAGTAGTCGAGGCGGGAGATGACCAATGATTGGACTAGAAGCTGAGCTGCTTCCCTTGTGAGGAAGGGCCGGATTCTTCGGATGTGCAAATCTGCAGGATCGGGCCACCGCAGTGAAGTTTGCGGTGCAGCATAACTGATTGTCCAGTACCACACCGAGGTTTCTGGCAGTAGAAGAAGGAGATACAGTGATGTTCTCAACGATGACCAGTAAATCCATGTGTGGGCTATTTTTCCCTGGGATTAGGAGGAGCTCGGTTTTGTTGAGGTTAAGCCTCAGGTGATGGGCAGTTGTCCAGGTGCTGACGTCCGCCAGACATTCCGATATGCGTGTTGCGATCAGGGCATTATCAGATGAGAGGAAAGAGAGAAAAAGCTGAGTGTCGTCAGCATAGCAGTGATAGGTAAAGCCATGTGATGTAATTACAGAGCCCAGAGATCTGGTATAGAGGGAGAACAGAAGAGGCCCCAGTACAGAGCCTTGAGGGACACCAGTTTCAAGTGTGCAAGGTTTGGACAAGGAGCCATTCCATGTTACTTGATAGGTGCGGTTCGTCAGGTAGGATGTGAACCAGGAATGAGCAGATTCAGCAATGCCAAGTTCAGCAAGAGTGGCAAGGAGGATCTGGTGGTTCACCGTGTCAAATGCTGCGGACAGGTCGAGGAGAATGAGAACCGAAGAGAGGGATGAGGTTCTGGCAGCACGGAGGGACTCAGTCACCGCAAGGAGAGCCGTCTCAGTGGAGTGTGCCTTCTTGAAGCCTGACTGGTGAGGGTCAAGCAGGTTGTTAGATGAGAGATAGGAGGACAGTTGGTTAGCCATGGCACGTTCCAGTGTTTTAGAGAGGAATGAAAGAAGAGATACCGGTCTGTAGTTTTGGATGTCAGTGGTATTAAGAGTTGGTGAGGATCATGCTGGTCTGGAGTGGAAGGGACAGAGGGAATCCAAGGAGGAGGAGAGGGAGGATAGCAGAGTGTCTGAAGTTTCCTTTGTAGATAGTTGAGAGAATCGTTCGATAGGAGGTAGTGAAGACAGAACAGTAGAGGCAAATGTAGAGGGAGAGAGGGATTTGAGGTTACGGCGGGTGGTGACAATGTGGGGACTAGAGAGGAGTGGGGGAGAGGATTTCAAGGGGAGAGAAAACAATATATCACTCTTAGTACAGCACAGTTCATACAACAAGTGCCAAGCACATACAATTAATAGGGTTACCCATTCCCTGTATACTACAAAGATAGCTAGGATAAAATGCTCTACGATATTAAGTACCATTTTAAATTCCAGGATGTACAACACACAATAAGTGCATTCATTAAGGGGCAGGACGTACAAACGTACGTGCGTTAGAGGGGTGTTTTTAGGAGAGTAAGGGGTGAAAGGCATTGGTGCGTAAAGAGGGAGGCTATGCAGAGTTCAGGTGAACTCTGAGCCTCTTGCAGAGGCTGGTGAGCGTCTCTGCAGTCCTGAAATCTGCAGGGAGGTGAATGTCTGCTATGCGTTGAATGTCTGCTGAGTTTAGTGTTTTAGAAAAAATTGTAACGTCTATTCTTCGTCGTTTGGGCTGAGGTCTACAAAGAAGTAGTGAAAGTAATGAGTGATTACGATTAATCTGTTATTTTGAAAAATGTACTACAGTCTTTACATTAAAAGTGAAAAAATGTATGTACCTTTTAAGGTTCATTTAGGCCTACTCGTTTTACACACATCCTCTTGATCAGATGGCCAACATTCTTTCCTCTCTCGTCTTCCCAGATCACATGGGCTAAACTCACCTGGGTTTGCTGTGAGTGTGAAATTAAACTGAACTCAACAAACAAGCAAACCGATTGGGATAGTATTGTTGTTGGTGTCTGTCTCCAAACAGAACGTTTCTGGGTTCAAACCCCGATGCCCACAGTTAACCATTTGAGGAGGTGGGCCCGGTCACGCAGCTGTCCATCAAACTTCCTGTCAATATTGTGAAGGCCATAAGGGCCTCAATGAAGCGTAGAGTAAATGTTGTTGAGATGTTTTCATACCCAGTGTGTGCAAAGCTGGCTGTGCAGGTCATTGCAGTCCTACTCAGCCCCTCCTCCTGTCCTGTCACAATTAATATAGTTGGTGAGTTTATTCATAATCAAACCGTGCATACACTCAGTGTCGTGGTGCCTGAATGAACAAATGTTGCTGTGATTAAGCTAAAACCATGTTACAGTGATTACACGAATGCAGCGTGTTAGCCTGAACCTGTGATACCAGTCATAGAACTTGATGAAAGATGTTTGAAACAACCCCAACGCTAAACTAAACTGCACTCCTGTCATGATTATTAGGTATCCACAAAGTGTCTGTGGTTACCTATTGTTATTCTAGGGTTTATGTATTATTATATTGGATTGGTAAAATCTCATCCCCTGATTGCCAAAAGGTGTTTTTTTTGATAATAGTTGTATCCCGGTAAACAGGTCTCCAAAAATGCGGTGCCATTTCTCCCATAGGGACCATTTCTGGAGTGAATTCTGATACGTGTTATTAAAGAGCAGGTAGTGGCATTTTGCTCAAGGAGGCCTACAGGTGGGCTGCAGACATGGGGTTCAAACCCAGAACCTTAACACATCGTTATTATTAAGGAAAATATTTGACCCGGCTGTCCAGTAAGTGTGATGAATTTATCGATCAATTATAATTCACTTGTGTAAAATTGTTAATTGTAATAGTTTCGTATTATGAATGAACAAATTACAAGCCATTAATCACAGTACAACTCAAAAAACGTCGCTTTACTCGGTTGAGTTTTATTTTTTGGAATTATTATGGCAACTACTTGTTACTAACTATTTAATTGCTGCCACTAGAAACTACACAGTTTCTAGTAATAATTAAATGTACTACTAGTAAGGTACCAGCTAATATCATAGCCACTACTCTTTATCTACCCTACTATTATAGCTTATTCTATCCACTTTTATAGCCACTACTAGTAAGCTACTTTCTAGGTATCTACTACTCAATACTATTATAGCTACTACTAGTTATCTACTACTATCTACTATTATAGCTACTAGATCCTCTGTTTGTGCTTACAATGATAGTCACATTAATTAAGTTACTTAATATACTGTCGGGCAGTTTGTTTACGGTTGTCACTTTACACACTTTATTTAATTTCATTGCTTTCTATTTGCATCGTGGAATTATTAATCTAGTGCACCAACAATCTCCATATGACTCTGGCACTCATACCCATCACCAATATGTAAATTCTTATATTATTGTATCTTAAATTCTTAAATTCTTGTATCTTTACTTTAGTTTTTGCTTTATTTATTCTATTTGATCCTTTTTTAATTGATTGCTTATGTTCCTGCTTGTTTATATGGTGTTATATATATATATATATATATATATCTCTTCTTCATTGTTCATTGTTATTGTCTTAATGTATGCACCTTGATCACCAAGCCAAATTCCTGGTTGGTGTAAAATCCTTCTTGGCAATTAAATCCTTTCTGATTCTGATTCTGATTCTGATGTACAGGACATTGTATCAAGCCGGGTATAATGTCCTGTACCCAGCCCAACACACACAAGTGAAGCCCAAACAATGTGTGTGTTGGGCTTCACTTGACCGCAGCGATGTAAATAAATCTAAATGGACTTCATTATATAGCGCTTTTCTAATCATTGGCCACCCAAAGCACTTTACAATATTGCCTCACATTCACACACCGACGGCAGAGTCAACCATGCAAGGCGACAGCCAGCTCGTCGGGAGCTAACAGTCAGGGTTAGGCGCCTGGCTCAAGAACACCTCGACACTCAGCTAGGAGGAGCCGGGGATCGAACCAACAACCGTCAGGTTACCAGTCGACCCAGTCGACCCGCTCTACATCCTGAGCTACTGCCCCCCCCTATGTGGCTATGCGCTGCACAGCTCACAGATGTTCAGAGTATCTGGACTTTTTATTCAGAGTTGACTGATACTTTCCGAACAACCACATGCTCCTCATCACGATCACGCACGAACCAGTTTCACGATAAAAGCACCTTTCCAGTGTTAACTGAGTGGCCACGAGTTCCAATTAAAATAGATAAAAACCACGGGGTACTCAGAACCGGCCTGCGGGCCACATGTGGCCTGTATGATGCCAAGGTCTGAACTAGACTCAAGTTACTTTTTTTCAATGGCAAGAGACTCCTATATCGCACCTCTATATTGCTTGGGTCATCCTCTTTGAATCGGCATGCCTGTGGTTAATTGATGGACCACATTTGCTAATTCCTATTGCAGTGTTTTTTTTGTTAAAATAGGTAGGATGTAGGCTCATACAAACAGAGATTTAAAATGATTTATTAAATAATACATTGCAAAACATGGAATAAAGAAAATTAAATGTTACAAGAACAACTTCAGCATTTCTGTTGGATCAAAGCTTTATCCTCTTTATAAACTTTGCATACCACATGTAGGATGTTGCGGCACACAGACCATACCTAGGGAACCAAGCAGAAAGCAATCGTTAGTAATTCATTGCTCAACTTAACTGATTTCAGTTTTTATGCATTCAAGTTACTGACCATGTTGCAATGTACTGGATGTGCTCATTCCTTAGTGTGACTCTGGTCTGTCCTCCGATTGGTCCTCCAGGAGTGGTACTTGCTGCATGACAAAATATCAAGTATGAACTTACTATTGGCAAAAACTAACAGAATATTAAACTAAAGAATTCAATGTATTATATTTCATACCTGAGTATTGTACAACAGCCTTGTATAGAATATGTAAAATGTCATTTGTTATTCTTCGAAGACCTACCAAAGTCTGCATCGATGAAGATGGGCTGGGCTCCGACCACACTGGCCATGGCCTCCAGGTCACGGTAGTGCCAGCTGTTTCTCTCCACGTTGTTAGGCGGCACAAAAGGTTTGCGGACCTCCGTCAGCCTCACTACTCCTACTATTTCAACCTCACTCTCTGTCTATGGGAGGGAGGGATTATTAGTGTTGGCAATTACTGTAAATACAATTTCTGGTACTGTCAGCTGTTGATTAAGCTCTCCGATAATTAATAACCTCTTCCTTCAATAAACATCTATGAACTACATAGCTATACTTGGATGTGTCTGAAAAATTGCTCATTATCAATACTATTATTATTTTGGGGCATGTCTGCCCCTTTTATGTAGTCGATTAAGTACAGATCTAGCGCTTAACATGAATTAGGAATCTGAATATTTGTAGCCTTCTAGTGCAACTGTATAGACAAAATATCAATATAATATCCACATGCAAGGGGACACTTCATGGAAAAGTTTCCATATTATCCACATCCATTCAGTTTCCATGCATTTCCAAGGCTACTCACGTGATTGTGGAACTAAACTACATTACACCGCTATTACACCTATGTGAAAGGGTTGATCAATCCTTTTTTCTGAATGCTTAGGGAGGATTACGGCCCTCTGTGGAAATAAGACATTAATTAGAGTAATTCACCTGTCCCTTCATCCTGGTCTCTGGCCTGATCTTCTTCTTGGGAACATACCCTCGGTTCACCAGGATGGTGATGCTAAAGTACATCAAGATTGACCATCAACACAATCATTAGGTTTACTGACTAATTGACACATGGTTAATCGGAGTGTAGCATGCAACATGTAGTTTATCTTGTACCGGTACTGCATATTTAGGGCATATATATGACTTTCATTAAAACAATGATAGTTGAGTTGTCCGTTACCCCAGGTCAGTGCAGTGAAACGGTGCGATCACGTTGGCCCCCGTCTCCCCACTGGAGGACAGCTGGCCGGCTTCACGGGCCTCTTTCTCCGGGTCGACCGGTGAACGGGGCAGGATGTACAACTCCTTGGTGTGGTCGAACTGTCCACGCACCTTTACTCTCCTGTACTCCAGCCCGTTCAGCTCAAGGGGACTGTGGCCAGGAGATGATGGTCAAACACACTATTAACACATGCTTCTGTAGGGATGGATGCATTTAGAAAGTATGAACTTACTCAATAGGAAGAGGAATCGGTTCAGAGGTGGTGAGGCGCCTCAGGTCTTCAATCAGTTTCATCTTCCACTGCCGTCGTTTGACCTGAAAATAATGTTCCATTAGCGAAGGGGTTTTTAACTTGGTCCACACCATGACAACCCACTACAGAAGTCATACCAACACCATGACAACCCACTACAGAGGTCCTACCTGCCAGGTTCCGAGGCCAAAGGTTGCGGTTGGGATGAGGAGGAGCATCCATTTGAGCATAGTGTCCTCCCCTTTCACCGAGGCGGTGCCAGCCGTACAAAAACTGCGCCTTAAGCTAGTGAACGTACCT
The DNA here is from genome assembly GCF_902167405.1 of Gadus morhua. Taxonomy (NCBI): domain Eukaryota; kingdom Metazoa; phylum Chordata; class Actinopteri; order Gadiformes; family Gadidae; genus Gadus; species Gadus morhua. The sequence continues at coordinate 2,697,614 of NC_044066.1, read as the reverse complement.
AAGAATACTTAACAAAATATCCAAGATTAGACAGTCATAATAAGAAGTCAAACAAAGATTACACCAATATTACCAGCTGGCCCAGGGTCACTAAACCAACCTTCTGTCTCATCAGGAACCTCACAGACTTATCGACTGAAGCTTGCTAGACATGACTAACGTTGATCTTAGTGAATCCAAAACCATGATGACATACAAGGAGGATGACCCAAGCTGTTCGTAGGTGTAATATTGAGCCTTGTATTGGCCAGAGGCTGATGGCTCACCGTGAGGAAGCTTCTGCTCGGTCTGCCTGGCGACATATTCCACCTTATTCAGGTGAATGCTACGGGTCTGGAAACACAAACACATTATTCCCTTGACAGGGAGAACTACATCGTCTCTATAAACGTGTTGTACGTTTCAATCTGACTTTAGACAACCATTAAGGTTGGATAACTTTCAGTGACATGTTCTCCTGCTTACCTTCTGGGTTAATGTTCTGAGCGCTGTGGTGGACCGGGCCACCGTGGACCTCAACGTGTTCATAGTGAAAGGATAGTGTCAAAGATAAGTGTCAGAGTCGAGGCTGGGTTCGATTATATAGCTCCATTGACCCACTACATAACAGTGGTGTATCAGAAATGGGGGACCATTTGAGTGTTACTACTTCCGGTTTAGGTTTCCCGGTCGGCAGGACCAGCACGACCAGCACACGTGTGACATGCATCTAGTGAGATGTTCTGTAAAGTGAGTTAAGGCTAAACAACCACCGTAGACATGAGTAACCTGGCATCAAAAGACTCTTACATTCAGAAGTTGGCCAGTAAGATTTGTGCTCGGCAAGATCATGAACCAAGGAATTCAAAATTTGGTAAATATGCCTCCATTTATTTTGAAACCAATAAATACGTTTGTATCACGAGTTAAAACGTTATACACGTTATAACTGCTTCAATATGTACACTGTATCTCTATAGCAGTCCCTTTAACATTTATATAGGACGGTCTATGTTATGGTAGGCAAGGCATTTGACCATTGTATACAGTCTCTGATAACGTTAGTGGCACAAGCTATCTGGGTTTGTTTTGTTGGGTGCTGCTGAGCTGAGAATGTATCATTTCATCGACAGTCCATAACCATTCTGAATAAAACGCACTCCTTGCCATTATTTAAAAATTCCTTACAGTGTTCGACCAAAAGGGAGAACATAACTATGATTTGATCGTCAACTGAACTTGTGTGTCAGAAGCCAATGGACGATTCAATTAATGTTTTTATTTAATTCAATGGACAATTCGGTCAGATCTAAAATAAGGAAAAGACATTTCGGTTGTTGCATCTCGGTCATAATCGTGTTGAAGTGATGATGATGTATGTATACAACGTCTCAAACATCCTGAGTCCTGAGTCCTGACCCTTTTTTTGTCTGTGTAGTTCATTTCAAGGGTGAAGGAGACGGTACTTCCAAGAACAGCAAGCGTAAACAGAAACGCCTAAATCAAAAAGCAGTCGGTGACAAGAAAGATGCGCAACAATCTAAACGGAAGTCTGTGTCCTCTCCTGATGCAAAGTCTACATCCTCCCCTGCCGCTACGGCTGCAACACAAACTAACGGATCCAAAATAGTTGCCAATGGGAAAACGGCGACAACACAGTTGCCAAACGGTAACGGCAACACAAATTCTATTTGCAATTGTGCTGTTCCATGTTGCTCCTTTTTCAAACTGTGGTTGCATTTTGCCTCCTACAGGTGGGGGTGTCACCTCAGGTTTCTCTACAGTAGATCTTCTTCGCAAGAGACTACATGAAAAGATTGAAGAGTCTAAAGGACAGGTATGGAGTGCACAAGTGGGACTATTTGAGGGTATTTTGCTCCTAATAACTCCAGTGAGTCAACGAAACATCGATTTAACTAGTCTTAATCTTTTTAATTGGATAACAAACACATCTAAAAGAGGTAACAAAGAGTTCAGACTCTGCATAGCCACCCCCTCACACCCCTCCTGCTTATTGTATGTTGTACGTCCTGGCACTTAATGTATTTCATACTAAGGTATAGTCCTTAGTTGTGTTGCATCTTATCCTAGCTATCTTTGTTGTATACAGGGAATGGGTTAACCTTGCGATTGTTAGTGCTCGGCAGTTGGTTTTATGAATATCCCTGCTGTATAGACAGTGATATTTTGTTTCACCTTCTTCTGACAAATACTACTTACTTATTGTAAGTCGCTTTGGATAAAAGGGTCTGCTAAATGTAATAAAAGGTGACATGGTATTTATTTTGTTACCGATTACATATTTTTTCCGTCCTTAGCTGGTAAAATCCTTTAGATTCACTGCAGGCCTTCTGGATATAGTATAACCGCAAAAACATAAAATGTTACCAAATATAACGATGAGGTAAATAACTAATAACAGAAGTACAATATGTGGTAGCATCTGAATACCGGCACAAAAGAGTTTCCCAGCCACTGTCCTCTGGACACTGACCTTAAACTGCAAACTGTTTCCAGGGAACTCAGGACTCGCTTTCAGAGGCTGTCCAGGCCAAGCGGGCCAAGAGAAAGCTGGAGAGGGAGCGCAAGAAACGCAAGCGAAAGGAGTTCCTGGTGAAGAGGCTGGCAGAGAAGGCGGGCGAGGAGCTGGCCCAGCAGATCAAAGATGAGGAGAACTCCCCCGCCGCCGCCGCCCCGGCCCCGGCTCCCCCCGCCGCAAACAAGCGGGACGAGACGGCCATCCTCTTCAACACGGTGGAGACGGTGGACGAGGTCTACATGGACAAGATGACCAAGAAGAAGATCAAGAAGAAGCTGGTGAAGGGAGAGCTGACGCCGCTGACCGGCCGCAACTACAAGCAGCTGCTGGGGCGCGTGGAGGCGCGCAAGGCCAAGCTGGAGGACCTGCGGGCCACGGACGAGGGCAAGGCCCGCGCCATGGAGGAGAAGATGAAGTGGACCAACGTGCTGTACAAGGCCGAGGGCCTGCGGATCAAGGACGATGAGGCCATGCTGCGCACCTCGCTGAAGAAGAAGGAGAAGAGCCAGGAGACGAAGCAGCGGCGCTGGGACACGCGCAAGACCAACGTGGACGACAAGATGCAGCGGCGGCAGGACAAGCGGCGCAGGAACCTCCAGAAACAGAAGAGCGCCAACGTGGAGAAGAAGAAGGACCGGGCCAGGAAGAAGGGCCGAGTGCTCCCCGGGGACCTGAAGAAGGTGTCGTTGAAGTGAACGGACATTAACTTTGAACTGTCTGACATGGGTATGGAAAAGCACCAGATATATTTCGAGAGGCCGTTAAATGAATTAAATGTGTGCCTGTCTGCAAATCATTGTTTTCCCTCGTTCAAGAATGGTTGAGTTGGTCATTTTTTTACTTTCTATCTCCATGCCTCTTCTATCCAAAAGTACCTTCTGCTGTATTGAGTAGAAAATAAATGTTATTTTAACATTTTCTATAATTTTTCTGAAATATGTCTTATGCTACCGCTCTTTAGACCTAACCCCATATCATTTTCTAAAAAAAAGTAACACATTAACTACCAAGAACCCATGCAGAAAAGCGTACCCTTGCAAACATTTAATTATTTCATTACTCAGCATTGTTTTTTCTTCAATGTGGAAGTTATATATATATACACATGTGTAAATGATAGTCGTAAATAACTCTTGCAATGGATTAAACCCATTTAATGTGCTCTGTCTTAACCCTATATATTCCTCACTGCACCCACAGCAACAATTGTTGCGCTTCACCGTCTTGACCCGTTCTTGAGACTATGTTTGGCCCCGCCCATACAGGAAGTGTGAAACTTCCAGCATGCGACGGTCAAGGGTCGCAGTTCTGAAGGAAGACAAGTTTGGTTTTGACTGGTCTACTGCAAACTGGTATTTATTCCGTACCGTGCTTTTATCCTGTCAAACTATCTGATGATTAACACCACGAATAGTGCATTAAAGGGGTGACCATTTAAAAATGGAAGGAACCATTTGCATGCCCAGCAGATATGGTCGACCCGTTAGTATAATGATGAGAATAACTTAATAACAATAACACGTCTGTACTGTATCGGATAATAACCATAACACGTCTGTAATGTATCGGAATGTAAATGCCTTGATCGTATGTCAAATAAGTGATGTGACTTTTAGTTTAATAAATAAGAACAATACTCAAATCTATCTCTTTTTGTCAGATTATCATGTCACGCCAAATGCATGCGCGCAGATTGGAGGGCATCGACAAAAATATATGGTGAGTCCACTGACAGGGTTTAGGACATGTCCATGTTTAGGAACTGTGTGCATGAAGCAAGAGGTGAGTCCACTGACTAGGTTTAGGACCTGTGTGCATGAAACAAGAATATATGGTGAGTTCAGTGAAGGTTCACTATGTATAATAATAATAATGCTATATATATATGAATGAAATTTATATAGCGCTTAATATGTATGGATGCCTACCCTCTCCCAACGGTGTCTCTCCTCCCTGCCACCGTATCTTTAACAGGGTTGAGTTCACGCAGTTAGCGGCTGACTACCAGGCCGTTAACCTGGGCCAGGGCTTCCCTGACTTTGCCCCTCCCAAGTTCCTCCAAGAGGCTTTCTGTAAAGCAGTGAGTGGGGGCGGCTTGATGCACCAGTACACCCGTGCCTTTGTAAGTCGTTTTTCAAAAACACGCAATACGCTTGTTTTTTAACAAACGTTGATTCATATTTCCAGAAAATGTAACAATTAAATATAAACCTAAATGAAGTTTAATCCTGCACTATCCTACTTTCTACTGCAGCTATTTACTCCATGAAAACTATCCAAACTAGAAAGTTCTCTACAACTGCAGCTACAACTCAAACCACTAGAGGCTGCTAATGGAAAACCTGCTTAGTAAGGGTTTCTATTATTATTATTTATTTACTGTATGTGTCATTATTTTCACTGCGAAGGGCCACCCCTCTCTTGTCACAATCCTGGCTCAATTATTCGGGCGCCTGGTGGGACATGAGATCCAGCCCCTGGAAGACGTGCTGGTCACGATCGGGGCATACCAGGCCCTGTTCTGCACATTTCAAGCTCTGGTGGACGAAGGAGACGAGGTAAGCCGCTATAAGCGGTGTCTTCATGTCAAGGTTCCCTAGGGAACCTTGACATGAACCTACCTTAGGTTCCTAAGGGACCTACAGTTGGGGTTTTGGAAAGTGTGTTCAGTAAAATGGTCATTATCTTACAATATTTTACTTTCTCGGTCAACAAATAAAGAATAATAATAATAAGCAAAAACCATACAGATGACTGAATTCATTAAGTAATGAATGAGGCTTCAATGCATGTTGTCTTTCAGGTTATAATTATTGAGCCATTTTTTGATTGCTACCAACCAATGGTAAAGATGGCGGGAGGGAAGCAGGTCTATATGCCTCTGAGGCCAGTAAGGAGCATTTTCTTATTTCCTTATTAAATCAAAAAATGATATACGTATATTTGCATTATTACATGGATGGAACCCATTTTTGGTTGATTGTTAACCAAAATTGGTTGATTTCAGAGGGGCGGGAGCAACCTGTCGAGTGGGGATTGGGTGCTTTGCGCTGAGGAGCTGGCCAGTAAATTCACAGCAAAAACAAAAGCCATTGTTATTAACACCCCAAACAACCCAACCGGCAAGGTAAGGAGCTCAAAATGAACCTTCACAGATTAGCTTTGATGCACTGGTGGTTATTCTAAAACAGTTGGATAATGTCAGTACTCAACTCCACAACAAATTAGAGCATAATTCTAGTCATTTCAACATCAACATTTGAATGTGAAAATATAACATCTGTTAGCCTTTTTCTCTCATTGGTTTTTGTTGATGTAGCGGGGTTCACTCTGCGTTGTGTGACGACCGGGTAGATGATGTCATATTTATTATCGTCAGTCTGCATTTTCTCATTCAAAGTCAGGAAACAGAGAGAACAGAAACACATTTTGTGTACACTAGTACAATGAGAGTGACACCATCATATTTACATAGTCATTTACCAAAAAAGTAGCACAGGAATGCATACCTATTCATTAAAAGTCAGGAAACGGAGAGCAAATTAGCCCATTACTAAACTTTCCATAATTTGGCCACTCTGATCCTTCAAAATAAGAGACCACTGCATACCTAGTAGGGTGGCTCAAAACAAGAGTCTCTATTTGCAATCTAACGCAACAACATCACAATGCTACACTGACACATATCTGATAATAACGTAGTGGAGTCCAGCTCAATACAGAGTGTGTAAACTTGAGTGAAGAAGACACAGGTTGGTTGTGGTCCCCTATCCTCAGGTGTACAAGACAGAGGAGCTGCAGGTGATCGCGGACCTGTGCATCAAGCACGACGTGGTGTGCATCAGCGACGAGGTGTACGAGTGGCTCACCTATGATGGAGCCAAGCACGTGAAAATAGGTTTGATTCAGCAGGCCCATTATCAGAAGACAGGGCTATGAATAAATGTATCATTGTTAACAAACCAACTGCTTGATTTGTGCTTCTATACACAGCCAGCCTTGCTGGTATGTGGGAACGCACAGTTACGATCGGCAGCGCGGGGAAGACATTCAGTGCTACTGGATTGAAGGTATTGATATTATTTTGGTGTGTTTCTGTAACTTGTTTTAAACAAGCACTATATGGTCACAGTACCCTGATTAACGATTTCTTCTTTGTGTGATTTCTATTTATTTCTATATTTTCAGGTTGGCTGGGCTATAGGTCCCAGCCGCCTCATTAAACATTTGAAAACAGTCCATCAGAACTCTATTTACCACTGTCCCACTGCAGCCCAGGTACGCACAACCCTTCCTTTCTTGGAATGCTTGTTTTCAGTTGTCTTGTCAAGATGACTTTTTAGTGCAGGGCTTTTTCTTTTTCATTCAGTACTTAGAGTTGGAGTTATACAAATGCCCTTTATTGAGATATGTCAACAGGAGTTGTTTTAAACTAATATTTAAAAACTTTTATAAATAATTTTTAGGCCATTTTCACACCGTCGGTATATCACATATTTTAGGGAAACTCGTGTGATGTTCATGACCTCAGCTCCACCGTTGGCCCTGACTGTGCGTTGTGGACAGGTGGCGGTGGCGGAGGGCTTCCAGACCGAGTACGACCGCCTGGGCCATCCAGAGAGCTACTTCCAGCAGCTGCCCACGCTGTTCACCCACAAGCGGAACAAGCTGGCGGCCTGCCTGGAGATCGCGGGCTTGCGGCCCACGCTCCCAGAGGGGGGCTACTTCATGATCGCCGACATCTCCTCTGTCTGTTAGTCCTTTTTGCTATGATGTGCTAAATTGAGCAAAAGTTCCGCGTGCATACATTTTTACTATTTATAATTCTGTGATCCCTCAGATTGACATGGAAGTCATTGGAACATGATCGCCGTCTGCTTCGGTTTGTCTTTCCAGCTAAAGTCATACATGTAACCAATGCAAATTGTTTTTGAACAGCGTTTGACTCCGATGATTCAATCTCCCAGGATGAGCCCCTCGACTACAGATTTGTTAAGTGGCTGATCAAGAAAAAGGTAAGGAATCAAAAGCGTTACCTGATTTATTTTTCATTCCGCAGCATTAAATCCCCATTATTCTACTTCATTTAAGAATGCTCGATTCTGATTGGCTGGGAGGGGTGCATTAATCCGGCATATTGCCCGCTGACTTGTCGGTTCTACTTGCTGCTGACTGAGCACAGTAGATCAATACGCCGCTTGTATCGTTTTCTATCGCAATAATTTTGTTATAGCCTACATTTATTGCAAATAAAAATTACTTGGAATAAGGAGTGCATGTTTGATCGATCGTCATTAATGCTGACTTGATACGAATGTAGCAACTACATTATTAAACTAGTGATCAGATGCAGCCTTGTGTGGTTGCTATAGAAACGAGTTACCTACAGCTGAGCTAACGTTATTCACCGTAGTTCTAAAGGGAACTACTTTTCGAGGGAGATGAACTTAAACAGAGTATACATTTAATAAGCATGCAATACGAATAAGAAAAAGGCAAATTCTTAAAGTATTTGAATTGTTTTATTATGTTGGCCGGCGAGAAGTAGAATAAACGGAATAATCACCTCAAGGCAGGGCAATAAACAGTTTGATATGCCCGGCTCGTGGAAGGTGAGCCGTCCACGAGCCGGGCATATCAAACTGTTTATTGCCCTGCCTTGAGGTGATTATTCCTTACTTATTTATCTCTTTAGGTTCAATAGGCTTTTCCTGGGATTTGAGGTTGTCCCTCTTGCTCTTTGTCTCCCTCTCACTGTAGGGTCTGGCCGCCATCCCTGTATCTGCTTTCTACAGCCCTGAGCATGGCAAGGAGGTTCAGAACTACGTACGATTCTGCTTCACTAAGGTACTGTAATGGGAAAATTATATTTCACATTTCATATTACACTGCCCTTGGTTTGTATGAGCCTTTGACCCTTGACCCCCTTGTGAAGGTCGAGGAGAAGGGGCTCCAACTGATAAGGCACCGCTACGTCTCCCTCTGATACGCACCTGAGGAGATCCATCTATTATTGAGGACCATCTGGTTAACGATACTATAGTTTTATTGGAGATCGCATCTGTTCTCAGCATCCTGAGACCTGTCTGCCACTGTATGAGAAGTCTTTGCTTTGGCCGATGCATGGGACTTCTCCTTGCGGAGCTCTTAGAGAGACGCAGGGCAAACTCCCATCTGAGGCCTTTGATTATGTATACGTTTGTTGTATGCTTGTTCTATATTTGTTGCATGTTATTCTATTTTTATTACTTAAATAAATTAGCCTAATTGTTATGAGCTTGGATTACTCTTTATTCTTAAACAGTTTACACAGAACGATTGACGTTGTCCATAATTCCACCCCAGAACCTGTGCCAAAATGAAAGTCTTGCATGGTCCCTCTTGCCTTCCGTCTTTTTCTCAATCAATTCTCATATTTTTTATTCTGCTCCTATTGCTAAAGGAGGACTCAACGTTGAATGCTGCCGAAGACATCATGAAAAAGTGGGCTAGTGAAAAGTGAACTGCCAACATGTGAGGCGTCCCCGAGCTCTGTGTTTTATTGACCTTGTTGAGCAACATGGTGTCTGACTCACTTGATAACTACGGACTTAGATCCGTAGTTATCATTGTGCGCTTTGCCAAACTGGGCAGGTTTATTATAAGGTTTATTTTCTTGGTTTATCTTGGACATTATCTTTGTCTCTCTTTAGCTTATCAATCATTTTTATCCGAGCAAAATTAGAGCGAAAATTTCTGATGTATAAAATAAATGGTATTGAAGATCTTAAATGTTGAATCGTTTTGTCAGAAAATCGTGATTTGTTTCTTTAGGTGGATAAATGATAAGTAATTTCTGTCTGTATGTTTCACATTCTGGTGGCTATGTAACCTCGATGCCTCAGCCTTTCCAGTGGATCTGTCCAACTGATCTCATCTTAGAATCTGGAATAACCCCTTGAGATATAACTGTAGCCACTCATGGCCAAAGACAAACTGGATACTGGAATATTTCAGTGTATGACTTCTCAAGAATAAATGGTGCAATATTGGGTCTTGGCTCACTCCCATAGAATGTTTATTTTGTGTTGCAAGCACTTTGTTTTTAACTGCTGCACTGATTTATGGGTAGGAAGGATCACAAAATCAAAGTGTTGATGGTCAATGTTGAATTCCTGGTAACAAAGATGTTATTGATCTGAGCCATGCAAAAACGGCATACTTGTTCACCGGTAAATGATGTACCTGTAAATTAATTAAGTTGTGAATTGTTTCTGTCTGTGTTTCGAAATATTAAACCCAAGCCCAACCTATTAAAAAGGTATTATATTATGTGTCTGTGTGCGTGCCCGTCCAGCTCTCTGTCCTTCCGTCCCCCCAAACAATCTTTTTGTAAAGGAGGATAATAACTACTAACCTGTATTTGACCCCCATCTAATAATATCAACTCGTAAGTGTGCTTTGTTTGACTTCAAATTTGAATCATTTGAATCAAGCCTACAAATCAAGTGCCATACCGGGCAGTACCATACCACGACATACCGTACTGTACCGTACCGTGCTGTACCGTACTTTACTATACCGTACCGTTCTGTACCATGTTGTACCGTACCGTACTGTCCCACGCCGTACAATAACGTACCGTACTGTACTGTACCGTGTTGTACCATACCGCAACGTACCACATCATACTGTACCGTGCTGTACGATACCATACCGCACCATACCGCACCGTACCGTACCACTTAGCGCCGTACCGCACCTGCTGTTCGGAGAAGATGTCTCTCAAATTGAAGGAGTTTATGTAAAAAAAAAACACCAAAGAATGTATGTCCTTTGTATGTGACGCATCGCCACGCGTGCAGAGCAGGGCTTGAGTCTCAACAGTGTATCCTTTAGTATCAGTTTGTTCCTATAATGGAGCACTAGGCCCCTGCGCGTGGCTCTTCTTCTAGGAGAGGACGCTCAGGTATGAGGCTTTGCTTCATTTTTCACGCATTTAGCAAATAACCTCCAAACTGCACTGCAATTTAAATGTCACTTTTCACAGATATACATTTAGAAATATATGTTTAATCTAAATCCTAAATCTAAATCTAACAGAAATGCCAATTCTCATAAGTATACTAATAAATTCTGACCCCTAATCACATTTCGGGGAGAGGACAATTAGCACATCTGTTGTATTGATTTAGGATTTGAATATTAGATTTAGCATTTATATTTAGGATATGGATTTCAATATCTAAGATTTACCATTTCATTTGGATTTGGATTTAGGATTTGGATTTATATATAAAGATTTAGATGTATAAACTAAATCTATAAAATGTAGCTTCAGATTAAGCATTTCGATTTAGGATTTCGATTTAGATATTAATCTAGATTTCGATTTAGTATTTCGATTTAAGATTTCGATTTAACAGATAGTTCTAATTGTTTACATGTTGGAAAAAGTGACAGCAAAATTGCAGTGCAGTTTTGGAGGGGTGTTAATTTGCTTAAACTGTGAAAATGAAGCAAAGCTCGAGTTTGGAAGTGAAGCATGTTTTCGAGCAGCAAAAGTTTAAAAACGCCCTCCCATAATAGGTTATACATTATTTAAAAATGATAAACCAACCCTGTTCAAATCAAACAAAATAAAATAAAATAATTTAAAATAAATAACTTCGCCACTCTATTTCTGTGGTACGGACATCTGTTTCAAAGTAAAAGCACATCTGGGTTTGTCCCTTTGAGGGCTCTTATTTTGACACGAGGAGTCATGACCCGGATAGAAAAGAATTTCACGTGTTGCAGCATGTAAACATGTCGGACGGCAGCACACCGAAGAGAGCCAAAGTTGAAATAACCCAGGTATTGTACTTCTGCTGCGTTATTCTAGTTGTGTTATAATATGAGATTCCTCTCTTTGGACACTAATGCGACCCGGTGTGTTGTTATCTTACAGAACCATGACAAGGTGGACTGGAGGAAGAAGAAGGCCGAACGTGAGTAATGTTTCGCTGCACTGTGTACCGGTCCTCATGTGGAGGACATCATCCGGGTTGACCTGCGGCCGCCTGGACATGCAGGCATCATCACCTCCTCTCTTACCTATTCATCACCTATAACCACCTCCTCTCTTCTAGAACCTCTTCGAGGAGTCCCTTTTCTGAGCTAATTTTCTGATCTTTAGGACACCATTTCTACACCATTTGTTTACCACGAATGCAACCGCGAAACAATAATGATAATATTATCATCTCCTCAAATACTTTCAATACAAATCAAAGAAATGATAAGGAGTTGAACCAAAGACAGTTTTTTAGCGTAAGCTATTTTTGTAAACAGCGCCGCCGCGTGACTTGAATGGGATGAAGCTGAATAATGTCTCTGAATGTTCCAATCAGTTTAATAACGCCTCATTGTTTTGATTTTTCCAGTGCAAGAGGCCAAGAAGCAGAGGAAAGAGGCCAAGCTCATAAAACAATTAGAAAAACAGAAACAGTCAGAGACCGAGGCAGCTGAGAAGGAGGAGCCGCTGCCACAAAGCCGTTCAAGTCGAGGTACCCCCTGTTTTACTGATCCTCCTCTCTCTTAGCCTTTCTGTTTAGAGTTCTTTAATCTTTATATTTATTGCATGAAATGTTGGCCAACGCTGATCCCTGGTGGCATTAATAATGTGAGGCTGATGCCTTTCAGGTCGCGGGTACACGGTGAGCGTGGCCCTGCCCGGCTCGGTCCTGGACAACGCCCAGTCCACAGAGCTCCGCACCTACCTGGCCGGGCAGATCGCCAGGGCCTGCGTGGTGTTCTGCATCGACGAGATCATCATCTTTGAGGAGCATGGGGAGGATGTCCAGTAGGTCACCGGTTGCATAGTGACTTCCTCTGTTCTGTTTTAATACAAAAATCAATGCAAGTGTGTGCAAGTGCAAGAAAAATCATCTTGCTGTTTTTCTAACAGAAGCGTCGAAGGAGACTACAGGGGGGTTGGGAAGAAGGGGAATGCATGCATTCAGCTTGCAAGGATCCTGCAATACCTAGAATGCCCACAGTAAGTCATTATTGTTCCATCTATTATGAGCACCACTTAATTCATCAACTGTTTAAATGGTGAAAGCTCAACGCCTCGCTTCTCTCCAGGTATCTGCGGAAATGTTTCTTTCCGAAGCATCAAGATCTACAATATGCTGGTGAGTTCGACTTATAAAAAAAACATTCTTTCTTATTATGTTGGGGTTTAAATGTGGGCACATAACTGGGATGTTTATTTTTTTTGAACTGTGATTATCGTCCGATAGGTCTGCTGAACCCACTGGACATCCCCCATCACATGAGGGTGGACGAGGAGGCGGAGTACCGCGAGGGCATCATCCTTGACCGGCCCACCAAGCCAGGCAAAGGCTCTCTGGTCAACTGTGGCATGTGGAAGGTCACCTTTTTCATTCATGTTTTTTGACTGCATCAAACATGATCTCCTGCCTTTTTCTCAGTGAATATGAAACCTAACCATCATATCTGATCATGTTTCCTACAGGAGGTGCAAATCGACAAAAAGCTGCAAACAGGGCTCAGAGTTACGGTACACCTCAATAAGAAGCAGAAAGAAGGTATAGAATTCTATCCTAGCTTTTTACAATGTTTTGAATACAATAAGTGATAATGATTCATGGTTCCAACATTCATTTTGGTGTGTGTCCGCAGAGAAAAGGCTGATTAAGGGCGTGGTTGTCCCCCCTCACGTGCCCCGGACAGAAGGAGGGTTATACTGGGGCTACAGTGTCCGTCTGGCCTCCTGTCTGAGTACGCCCACTGCAGAGTGATGCTGTTAGTCACACCATGTTGTAGTTTGGCCGTTGGTATAACGTTCATGTGTTTGTGTTGACGCAGGCGACGTGTTCACACAAGGTCCACATAAAGAAGGCTATGATGTCACGATAGGCACCTCAGAAAAAGGACGCAACATTGACCAAAGTACATTGCCGGCGTTCAAGTAAGTGTTAGACAAAATATTTAATGCAAGACGGACACCGGAAACATTTGTGACGTAGGGCTGCACGAAATATCCATATATATATGCATCGAAATCGGGACATGTGCGTGTGCAATATTCGTATTGCTTGACTTGCGATATTATAAAAATAATTTTATATATATATATATATATAAAATAATAGTTTATTTTCCATGGCTAATCAACAAGAGAATTCTGTCTGACCAAACGCTGACCAAAAACGGTTACTTTGTCGAGTGTTCCTTGAAATTGTTGCCGCAACAAAAGGCAACACAACTCATTTATATTCCTATTAAATTTGCCAGCATAAAGCTATGTATAATGACTGCAAAACCCAATCTGAGTGCCAGGCAAAGATCAATCTGAGTGCCAGGCAAAACCCAATCTGAGTGCCACGCAAAGCCAAAACAGAAAGCTATTGTTGATGTCTTTGTCAGTGTTGCACCACCAGGAGGGTTTCCAAATACATTATTCAGTGATAAAAAAAACGTCTTCTTTTTTTTGTCATATCGCAATATGTATCACAGCAAGACAGGATATCGTGTTAGAATTTATTTAAAATATGGTGCAACCCAGTGCTTAATTTGTTAAGTGGGTGGTCCCGGAACGCAGAGGGTGGCTGGATCGGCGAATCAGTGCGGGGTTTAGAGGTAATGGAACAAAAAAATATATACACTGCCTACTAGGGTTGTGCTAGCCTGGTCCTACCAGACCATCGTATTTCATTTGTACAGAAGGTCTGGAACTGCTCAATTGACAAACGTTCACTCACTTGGAGGCGGGTGTCTGTAGAAGTTTTAAAATGATTGGATCTGCCCAGTGCCACTCTGGATCTGCCGTAACCAATCGTATAGCGTTTGGTCGTGAAGTATGTCATGCGACGGGACCTGGCTCCTTCACCACTAACGAAGCCAGCTGGAAAATCAAACTTTTCCCGAACCTGGTGGGGAGAAGCGCCACAACATCATGGCCACCAACAAAACTCTGCAAAGCTTGTTCTTGCTCCGGCTTTAATTGATCGATTTTCGGCAGCGATCCAGACCAACAGACCGAATAGCTTCTCTCGTATCCTTCTCCATTGTCTTTCTCTGACTACAACTGAAACTGGCGCGCGACCTTAGACGTCATCGTTCTCAGCCACTCCCTCTGTTCGCTGATTGGACCGCCAGAAATCTGGTTTCCATGGAACACATTCATATTAGGCAGATGGACGATGTCATCGTCCGTCGTGATGGCAGTGCAATGTCGCCAAACTATGACTGTGCGGCTGGAGAAAATGTACAGCGACGCAGCAGCCTCCCTCCGTGAGATCCTGTCCCTAGCGTAGAAAGTTGCCATCACCACTGATGCTTGGAAAGCTTTGATTACGGAGTGGTGCGTGACCGTGACTTTTTTACCGACTGGGTTGTGCCGAATGCGATCCTGCAGACCCGCTCAATACCAGAGAGGCACACTGCGGGAAACAAGAATTTTCGTTTCCAAATATTTATTTTAAAACGAAAATATCTGTTTTAGTGTTTGTATGTTCAATTAAAGGGTAATTCCGGTGTAAAATGGATTTAGCATATGTTTTGTATGATAACGAGTTGAAACGTTCGTTATTGGAGCACAAAAACCGCATATAGACGCTTTCTTCAGTTGGCTGTTTTTAGCCGATTCTATCAAAACACTATAAACTTGGAAAGATGGGGCACTGGTTTTGGTAAAAACTAAATCGCTATTTTAAACCACTTAAAAGGCTAAAAGTAGCCTGACACTTCTTTCGTAGTATAATAAGGGTCTTAACATATAAAATGAGGCATTGAGAACTTTGTAAGTGTACAGATTGTTTATTAAAAGGGACACTTTATACACACAATACCATCAGTAGATCACCCGTTGACGCCATTTTGTTTTTAAGACTCAATAAGTAGATTGACACAGAGCTTGCGTGTTGCTGACGGATGTCACAATCTCTGTGTGTTAGTCGGCCAACGCTGACACATTTTGCCGATTCTAAATTGACATGAGATATTGTAAACGTTCACAATCCTGCTCTGTGATATTTAATTTATCATAATTTCTATTAACTTGTGCGTGGCGCACACGCATGTGGTCATGCATCCTTTTTTAACTCTCTGCTTGCTACTCGGATGCGGCAAATTTCAAAAGTGTCGGGCGTGGTTTGATGGCCCGCTGCTTTTCAGTGCGTCAACAGATCTCTGACACTTTCAAAGGACGTCAAATCTTAATAAACAACATTACATTCTTGGGATTTGTTCTGTAAATTAATATATGCATATTATTATTTTAAACATGTTTTTATTTTTTTATGAGAGGTACCGGATCTGCCCAAATAAGTACCGGAACACAGGGAGGCCAAAATTAAGAGGTGCCGGATTTTGTTCCAGCAGGATCTGGCTCAAATTAACCACTGTGCTGCCCTATATGGCACTAAGTGCTCTCATAAATCCCCGCTTAAATGTATTTCTCTTCAGGCATCTCTTGGTGATCTTCGGCGGCCTCCAGGGTCTGGAAGCCAGTGTGGACGGCGACCAGAACCTGGACGTCACGGACCCCAGCGTTCTGTTTGACCTTTACCTCAACACATGCCCGTCTCAAGGCAGCAGGACCATTCGCACAGAGGTGAGCAGGAACTGGACTCCGTACCCATAATGCTTCTGATACGTTCTATGTGTTTCCTGGTTCATTTGAAGCAGGGCCTCAAACTCGAAACATTTCAACACTCGCACAATAAAATAACTAGGTGCTTGGTCATTCATAAATATCTGGATAACACTGGATCTAAGTCTTGCACTCTATCCCCCTGGATTTGTCAGACAATGGCTCTGTATTTACTTTCCTTCTGATGTTTTCCTTAAAGGAGGCCATCTTAATTTCCATGGCAGGACTCCGGCCGAAGATCCTGTCGGCGTTCTCCAGTGGCGCCGTGTAGAGCCAACACCGCCGGCTGGAACCATGGCCATATGGGGGACTTAGTCGTATTTTTTACATTTAACTTTGTATCTAAATTTTCCATTTCCTATTTTCTGCTGGGGCTTTCGCTGAATTTCGTTTGCCCCCTAATTGCAATGTTATATGGATATATTGTGAAATTCATGTTGGTGTAAGCGATTTTACACAATATCCTATATTATTAATGTTATAGAAAACATACAATGCCATTTCTGTAATGAACAAATACAACATGGACCGAAAATAAAAAGTTTTAAATGCACATGCCTGTTTTAATTGATTAACTCTCTTGCTCTCTCTCTCTCTCAAGATGGAAATTGTTGAAATCCATCTTGCACAAAATTTATTTAGAGATATAAGGCATCTTTCAAGTACAATACATTACCACTAGTCTCCCACATACGGACGGACCTCTCAATATTCTCATGTGAATGTAAGCCCTTAACAAAGACCTTTCAATGTCAAATTCTGCATTGTTGCTTTTTGAATGATTAACCAACTCCTACACGAAGCTTGTCTTATTCCAATGACCACAGTAGAGGGGTCTGATGTTAGTTTAGTTACATTCAAAATCTTCTGTATCTGTAAGTGTTGGATCAAAGCCAGTGAGGAAAAACTACAATTTATCTTATGATGCATGTTTTTTTAGCATGCAACAGAAATGTTACAGATGAAGGCTTTGTAAACGGGTATTTGAAGACCATGCTGAACTGTTTATATAATATGTGGCTTGTAGTGGATCCAGTCCAAGGGTCCATCCTCAAAACAATTGGATTGTATACGTTGCTTTTTTAGAGTTTGTACAAATACATGAACACCTTTCTGAGCGATAGTTGTCCTACATGGATTAAAAAAGTACCCCCAATCCAAAAGTTACAGATTTTTGAATCACATTTTAAACACAAATACTAAAAGACAAATTCATTATTTGACGAAATTAAAGAATGCATCAATTTGCTTTTTAGTGGTTTCTGGTTGATGGCGTTTGTTTAGGGTGTTTTCTGATTAGGTTTACATTCAACTTAACTTGATTGCGATCGTCGTACACATTGTAGCTTGTACAGTGGAGTTCTGGTCCAAAGTAGTATCTAGCAGTACTGGACAACAACCGAAATATAGTGTGTATACTGCAGGATAGGCCATGTCTGTTAAGCCAATCCCATTATGTAAGGGGTACGCATAAGGTATACATGACTTATGCTATACCGCTTAAACAGTAAGATACTGGGATGTCAAGTTGAACAAAAATAAACATAAAAAAATATATTGTGTTACTATGTACAAAACACAAATGGCTGTCACATTTCACGGAACCTGAATTTCTATATCATTTCAACTGTAAACAATGCTTAAACATTTCATGGTAATTTGTTGCAACAGGAATCAGTGTTTATAAACTAAACCAAAAACATCATCATATATCTCTGCTAAGAGGTCACGCATATTGAAAGGTCATGGAAACAGGTCAGCCTGGCCGAGGGTGAAATTCCAGGTAATAAACGTATAAATAAGCAACACTGTGCAGTCCCAAGCAACACCAAGAGGTGGTCTTCTTCTGGTGGCTTCACCACTTTGGATGTGTGAAGGTGATGTTGTATTGCTTTGCCCAGCGACCGAACACCTGTTTCTCGGTGATGAAGCGATGGTGGTTGCCCCTGCGGCCCCGTTCGTTCGTTAAGTATGTCACACATTCATCTGGACCCCGAGGCTTGTAGTAGTGGTAGGGCATCTTCTTGGCCCCAATTTTCTTTCTGAAAGGAAAAACACATGATTGTTTAAACCGTAGGCCTATTTATGGATGGGACCCAGGTTGTGGGCTGTTGATATGCTGCATGGATCTCAGAGCTCATCCATAACAGTTAGATTAAAGGATAAGCCCTACATGTGAGTCTCTGGGCTCTGCGTGTGTAGCCAGTGGGGATGTTAGGGGTACGGGAGGTAGGACCTTTCTACCTGGCTTTGTCTGATAAAAGTTGGATCCCAACAGGCAGTGGATGGCCGGGGGTCCTTATCAGCTGGCAGATGTGTGTTGGTTTGTATGAATGGTGAGCTCCTCATGAGAGGACAGGTAGAGTCAAGTTGAGTAATTGTAATGCTTGCTAGTTTTACATGGCAAACAAGGCATTGAATATTCTTAAAGGATTTGTCCGGTTTGTTGAGACCCCATGTTAATTATCTATGTTGAGATGTAAATCATCCGTGATTCTAGTTTAACTAAACTTCCTCCTTGAATTTAGGCAGTTGGCCATCAATTGACATCCATATGCCCCAAACAAGCATTTCATTACCCACATAAGTGTATCTTTGGTGTCCCAACCCAGGTTAGCTCAAACAAAGTGCCCAGGCTAGGTAGCTTTCTCCAATACTGCCAGCCTAGTAGCTGCATAATAGACAGTGGGATGATTCAGAATTCAACAACAATTCAGCGCATTACAACAATTTGCAAGGGTAAGTGTAGAAGGGTGTTTATTCTTAACAGATTTAAGCAGCCAATTCCTTTAAAACCAAATATAATTTGGCTTATTGGTCAAACATGAATTTCAGAATTTCTTAGCAATTTAATTAGAATATAAATCTTCATTATTTTCTATAATTTGGAAGTGGAGGATAAATGTGCATAAAGTGATGGTAACGTATGGGGTCAGAATTCAAAAATGTATTTTGTGATTTATATATAAATTACTCGCTTCTCACAAATACATTTCAATGCACACACAAATGGATATCGGTATGTTTAAATGTAAAATAAATCCATAACCAAAAATAAGTTTCACAAACACATTTCAGATCCCAGATGTGCCTTGTTTGAAATAAATGTAATATAAATCCATAAATATATTAATTTAAAAGATATTTGCAATTTTCATCAAAAACATATTTGGATGTTGTTACATTTGTATACAAACTGTTAAACTTGAATTAACAAGACGCTTTTCATTTGTGAACTTGTTTGCATTTGTGTGTGAACTGGACTGTATTTATATGTGGATTTTTGAGACTCTCCTGACGTCGCTAGATTCACAAATGCATTTCTTTCAACAAGGAACTCTCTGTAGCCAATCAGATGCCTCCCTCGTTTTCAGCCAATCACATGACTGCAGTTCCAACCTCTGAGTCCAGCCTTCGAGCCTCCCGGTTCCCTCGGTCAAATGTCTATGGGAATAATAACATGGGTTTTTTGAATGATCGTAAAAGTAAAAGCTGCGTCACGTTTTGAGCTACACACTTTTTCCATCTAGTTTCGACTGGGTTTTTGGATTTTCGGTGCTGTCAAAGTAGCAAACGGCACAGACAATGCAAAAAAAAACAGTCACTGCAGTCATGTGATTGGCTGAAAACGACGGAGGCATCTGATTGGCTACAGAGAGTTCCTTGTTGAAAAAATTGCATTTATGAATCCAGCCACGTCAGGGGCCTGTACCACGAAGCTCGCTTAGAGGGTTAGCGAGGTATGTTGAGCTCAAAGCCTGGGTTAGTTGTACCACGAAAGTCGATCTCTTTTAGCGTCGCTGTATCACCATGGTGACTTATGCTTGCAACCAAACCTGGTCGGGAGCAGTTTTTCGGCTTAGTCTAGCCGGAGATCGGCTACTTAAATCGGCGTGCGCAGCTTCCTAGCCCCTCCTCTGACAATGGCGTCACCATTTGTGGGTGTTCCCGTGGACGTCGGCGCACTTCTCGTACAGGCGTCTCTCCGGAGACAGAGGGTTTTACGGGACAGAACCGATCCCTTGACATTGTCTGACGATATTCAGATTTCAGACTTTATTGTCATTGTGCAAACAACGAAATTGGGGTTCTTCATTATGGCGACACATTAGTGCCATAATTCACTAATGTGATAAAAGATGCATTCGGGCGTATTATATTATTCCACACGCGTAGATATTAACTGCGAGCGCGCAAATTACCTCTGCGCGCACAAAACAGCCTCTCTCGCGCGCAAATTACCTCAAAACAGCCTCTCGCGCGTAACAGCCTATCGCGAATGATGTTCTGCTCTCGCGCGCAAATTTAGTTTTGGCCCTATGGGGGAGGGAACCAAGGCAGGGCGGGCTTTCCTATGATTGGCCGTTTCTGAAGCGCGATATTTGATTGACAGCCCTCCTCACATTCAATTCTGAATTGTACAATAAATGGCTGAAACGATAGTTACGTATTGTAACTCCAGATTCTATGAGTATAGGTGCAGCCTTTTAAGTGTCGGCCTCAATGTCCTTTAAATAGCTGAAGAAAAGCTGTTCATTGGGAGCAGAACGTCCGCCGGCGCTCGACTATATCTGCAAAATGCGGACGTCGTTGAGGCACGCCGCATGCGGACGTAATTGAGGCCCACGCTGTTGGTGGTCGGGGATTACAAATCTTTCAGTGCTACGGCTCACGCCTAGGGATAACCCAATAGCGATAGCCTTAAAAGGCTGCGCCTATACTCATAGAATCTAGAGTTACAATACGTAACTATCGTTTCAGCCATTTACTGTACAATTCAGAATGGAATGAGAGGAGGGCTGAGGAGGGCTGTCAATCAAATATCGCGCTTCAGAAACGGCCAATCATAGGAAAGCCCGCCCTGCCTTGGTTCCCTCCCCCATAGTGCCAAAACTAAATTTGCGCGCAAGAGCAGAACATCATTCGCGAGAGGCTGTTACGCGCGAGAGGCTGTTTTCGCGCGCAGAGGTAATTTGCGCGCGCGCAGAGATCATTTGCGCGCTCGCAGTTAATCTCTACGCGTGTGGAATAATATAATACGCCCAAATGCATCTTTTATCACATTAGTGAATTATGGCACTAATGTGTCGCCATACTTCATGAGAGATACAGATTCTCATCAGAGGGTGTTCGTTATTTGATCGTCCTTTTGGACCTTATGTAGACAATGATTACTGTTGCGCATTGTGTCTCCGTGACAGAGTGCTAGAGTGGAGGTAGCGCGTCAGTCTTGAATTTCTGCGCGGGTTCGACTCCCAAGTGACGCGAATTTATGTGAAGCATAAAAAGTCCCAATTCTCATGTATATGGAATACTTATTCACTAAAGCTTATGGAATTATATTTTTGTGCTTATTTCGAACTTGAACCCATATTTTCAAGGCCGTGCTGGCAACACATCTATGGGGGTAAAATGCATGATGACAGACCGGCGAATTTGAACCCCGGTTGCTGGCGTTCGGGTCTACTAATCCACTACGCTACAGCCGCTACCTCTCAGCGGTTGAAAACATGCGATACATTTCTTAAATAGGGTGTATTTAAAGTGAATTCCCCTAAATGATAGAATAAGGCAGGATGGACTTTGCTCATGCATTTTTAAATCATCATCATTCTATTTGGATTGATGCGAACAATTCTGCATTTGGCAAATTTATTTTATAGACAATATGCAGAATCTTTTCACTTATACGCATATAGACTGCTTGATCTATCGTAAAGGTGAGAAAAGTGACGCAAAAAACGCCCCTTTCACGTGAACGCGCACTGAACCTAAAGCGGAAAACCTGGTTCAACTAATTTTAATCTAAAGTGAGCTTCGTGGTACCATTTAACTCTGATTGCGAGTTTCGGCTCTGTCGAGCCAGGTTTTCCAAAGAAAGCCTGGGTATGTTCAGCGAGGTTCACACACAAATGCAAACAAGTTCACAAATGAAAAGCGTCTTGTAAATTCAAGTTTAACAGTTTGTATATAAATGTAACAACATCCAAATACATTTTGATGAAAATTGCAAATATTTTTTAATTCATATATTTATGGATTTATATTACATTTATTTAAAACAAGGTACATTTGTGTGTGGATCAGAAATGTGTTTGTGAAACTTATTTTTGTTTATGGATACATTTTACATTTATACATACCGATATCCATTTGTGTGTGCATTGAAATGTATTTGTTAGAAGAGAGTAATTTATATATAAATCACAAAATACAATTGTGAATCCTTCTCTGTGCATTCATTATTAATGACTGAGACTGTTCTGACCCCATAGTAACTCACCCACAGTGACTGGGCGGCACCATCCCATAGACCTTGATGTTATCACACATCTCGATGGCTAACACCATGGTGAACCAGCCGGTGCTCAGCCACGACTGAGACTTCGCCCTGGAGACAAACCATCATTTGATTTACATGTTTTAAAGAAACAGCATCAATTATTCATTGATGATGCGGCAAATAATAATTTGAACATACAAAAAAAAATAATATATATATATTTAAAAAAAATATATACAAATAATATCTATTTATAAATTGCTATTATATGGTTATATAATATACATCAAATTTATTTTGAATGTTCAGTTTATCATAAAATCAAAATGTTAATTTTTTTTATTTATACATCATTTGAAAACCCCAACCTGTCTCGTCCGGTCTCCTTCTGGAACAGGTTATCGAACTTGCGCATCTTGCTGGGCGTGATGGTGAAGAAGGACAGGTTGCCGTGGCTCATGCTCACTCTCTGGATGAGCCGGTACAGCGTCCCCTTGGCGTCCTTCCCGATCTTGGTGGGCGGGCCCCAGAACACGACCACGGGCTCCCCGGCGGTGCGGTTCAGGAACTCGGCGGGCCGGCGGGCCACGCGGAACACGCTGGAGTGGGCCACCACGCGCAGGGTGGTGCGCTGGCCCACGTCGGCCTGGAAGCCCAGGGTGGGCGCGTCGTTCATGCGGATGACACAGTCGCTGGCGTCGATGTCGCGGCCGGCGCGGGCGCCCAGAACGTGGCTGGAGCTGGTGACCAGGGCACAGCTCCGGCAGTGGAGGAGCATGCTCTGGGGAGAAGGGTCCATGGTCAACCTGACTGCACTCATACAGCGCCTTTCTATCCAACAAGTGCTTTACAATATCGCCAAACATTCACCCATTCATGCACACGTTCACACAGCGACGGCGGTGTCCAACATGCAGGGGCGTCGGCCAGCTGGTCAGGAGCAGTGAGGGTGAGGTGCATGCTCAGGGACACCTCCATTATCTCCAAACGGCAGAGTTCATTGGGCCGGACGGTGAGCGCATCGTGAAGCATGTGAATAGCTCAGCACAGTATAGGCCCACCTTGTTTCCGTAGACGGGCACATAGCCCTCTTTCCCAGCCCATTTCTTGAGGTCGGTGGTCTTCACTGTGCGGGGTCGGCCCGCCACGTGGATGGAGCCGTAGATGATGTCGTTTGAACTGTTAGAGCTGTAGAGTATGAGGAGCGTGGTGAGGAGAAAGATGGCTCCGAAGATCACCATCTTATGACTCTGTTGCCCCTGTTATGGGGTAGGCAAACAACAACAACAACAACAATCAAACAAGTTTGGTGCATCAAATGCCCTACGGCGGTGATGCAAAGCATGGGAGTTATGGCGCAGGCTGCCGCTGCTACAGGGAAAGGCTTTGGTTTGTTGTTTTCTCAGACCTAAACCAAAAATGTGAAACCGGGCCCCTTCCGCTTACCTTTTCTATGAGCCGGGGGGCCATCCTTCCTGGTCCAGATGAGCAGCGGGGGGTCGGCTCGGGGTGATTCTCATCATAACTAAAGTAAAGAACCAAAACAATAACCCTTGCATTTTTAAGAGGTATGGCCTGTAGGCCTTGACAGGTGTAATCTATGATGAGGAAATGTTTTAATAATCCAACTCTTGGTGCGGGAGGCTGCCCATCCATAAGCAGCCTCCTGCTGCTTCTGAGCAGACGGGGATGGAGAGGGAGGCGATGTGCTGGGGGTCCCGGCACGGCCCAGGGACTGGCCCCTCATCAAGACACACGAGGGCCTGCAGGCTGCAGCGACATGCTGCTTGTGCTACTAAGTTGTATGAGTGACCTGGGCCGGGGGGGGGAGGACCCAGAGGGGGACTGGGCCATTGGCTCTGCAGTGAGGAGCCTCTCTCCCAAAATGCCAATGTTTGCATTTTGATAGACCTACAACCGATCAGTGCAGACAAACATGTGACACATCAGGGTCAGACATCTGGGTTGTTTATGAAAGGGCGCTCCCTTAGGGCGCTCCCATAGGGCCCTCTCATAGGGCCCTCCCATAGGGCCCTCCCATAGGGCCCTCTCATAGGGCGCTCTCATAGGGCGCTCTCATAGGGTGCTCTCATAGGGCCCTCTCATAGGGCGCTCTCATAGGGCGCTCTCATAGGGCCCTCTCATAGGGCGCTCTCATAGGGCCCTCTCATAGGGCGCTCTCATAGGGCCCTCTCATAGGGCCCTCTCATAGGGCCCTCTCATAGGGCCCTCTCATAGGGCGCTCTCATAGGGCCCTCTCATAGGGCGCTCTCATAGGGCGCTCTCATAGGGCGCTCTCATAGGGCGCTCTCATAGGGCGCTCTCATAGGGCGCTCCCATAGGGCCCTCCCATAGGGCCCTCTCATAGGGCGCTCCCTTAGGGCGCTCTCATAGGGCGCTCTCATAGGGCCCTCTCATAGGGCGCTCTCATAGGGCCCTCTCATAGGGCCCTCCCATAGGGCCCTCTCATAGGGCGCTCTCATAGGGCGGTCCCATAGGGTGCACCAATAGGGGGCGCTCCTCTGAAGTCATTTTATTAAGACTTCCACATTTAAGATTAAGAGTTATGATGGGCTGACCCGAGCCAGGTCTGCTGCCGTCTGACAGGAAGAGGCCCAACGTCACCTGACCCGCCGGCTGTGACTCAGAACCATCCGGGAGGTAATCTCTGGAAACGGTTTGGTAACTGAGTTACTGTTGGCAGGTGAATGGATGATGTACAGGTATTTGTCTTATCACTGTCAAGGCATCAAGTAGGTCTCTTAGTTCCTTGCTCGAATCTGATTGGTCCGAACAACAACCAACAACTTGAATCCTGGCAAGATTGGATTCTCGCAGGATCGTAATCTCGTGAATCCATCTGCCTTGTGAGATTATGCCATACTCATATGCCAGAGAAAATACAACATGGGCTCGCAGATACGTCTGATTCCCATGTTAGGAAACACAAGTTTCAAAGGCCACTCTTGTCCCCCGGCCTTTCAATACAGTAAAATGCTAGTCATTTCTCAAACAGGCTGTGAAAAACAAAAACCTGTTGAGCGATGGATGATGATTGTGGAATAATGGTGTTGCGTAAATAATATTGTATAGGCCTAAAAAGTAGTTTTTAGAAATTGGTATATAAAGGAACAGCTGTAGGCGGGGTTGTTGATGAATAACAGTGTCAAGATTATCTTGTTCCCTGGCAACCCATCCAAAAAAAATAATTTGCGCAAAGAATCCTGCAAAAAATGTTGCGTGTTGCGCACTTTCTGCGCTCGTCTTGTCCGTACACCAAAACACGCCCTCGATACGCAGGCTAATATATGAAATGTAACCGAGTCTTCATATAGTCCATAGAACAACATACGTTTGAATGGTTTCCGCATCGGCTTGGTAGATTCCATGTATTATATATCTATCTATCTAAATATTCCGTTATGTAGGCCTATTCCAGCTGTTCATACAGGCCCACCTTTAAACAGCCCATCACAATCGCTCCATCACACAGTTGATTTCGCAAAAGATCTTTTTTTTTTTTACAAAATTTTAGTAATTAGACCTACTGCGAAAGACTTACCCTATTCAGGTTTCATGGGTCCATGATCTGTGGATTATTCACGTCTGATCCGTCTCTCCCCCATTTCCTACACCGCAGGGGACTTCTGACGTCATCAACCCCTTCGTCACTGCGGTCTAGGTTCCAAGGGTTGGATACGGTTTTATTATTATAAATTACTCAATGGTATAGCAAGTGTTTCAGGTGCATGTGTTCCAGTTTTGAAAAGTGTTAAAATAATAAATATGTAGCCTTGGAATTAATTTAAACTACGTCATTGTGTGATAAGCGTTTATCATATGGTACAGCCTGTATTTTAATTAACGGTAGCCTACTGCCAATATGATCATTGAGAACAAAAAAATAATTAAATCAGTAGTTACATTTTATTGTATTCCGTTTAATACATTACAGTGTGTAACAATTCAGTTTTGTATGCAATGTTTAAAAAAGAAATATAATCCGAAAATAATGATAATACATTACAGGCTATATTTTCATAACCTGCATTATAATTGATGAATTCTAACGGTTCCAT
This sequence comes from Gadus morhua, assembly GCF_902167405.1. Lineage (NCBI taxonomy): Eukaryota > Metazoa > Chordata > Actinopteri > Gadiformes > Gadidae > Gadus > Gadus morhua. Next base: position 2,671,092 of record NC_044066.1, on the reverse strand, counting down.
AGAAGGCACCAAGGAATCATCTCCTTTAGTAAAACAGTAGATAACTCACAAAACAGTTAAAAAAAAAAATCACAAACTAGGAAACCTGTACTATATAGTGTTCTAAAATGGACAGCTCCAGTAGTATAGTGCCTTGGATGATTAAAAAATATAAATCATTTTTTACCACTGCAAATGGCTGGTATGTTGTCCTATATCATGTATGAAGTGGCAGAGCAATACAGTTACAAACAGACATAACCCAAACAATGGACATTGTAAGAAGGTGCCTCTTGATGATGTCCAGCACATCAACAGTATTGTGTAGTATTTTACTTAGCTGAGGCTAAATTCACAGAATAATATCGCCACAGTAGGTAAAGCGCAATTTTTTCTTTGGAGTACGACTTCAACATCAACATCAACAAAATAAAATCATTAACAGAATCAGTAGATTCCAGAATCCAGAATTGAAGAAAATGGCTCTGCAGGAGCTAAAGGAGAAAGGCATTCTGGGTAACATGGGGAAATACACTGCAGCAGATCAGAAAGAAGCCCGACAGGGCTCTAATGAAGTGATACATTAGACTACTACGTTATACTATTAGAAAAACCTGATGGTAAACCCTGAAATGATAAGTGCATTCATGTTTTATAACACTATCAAAATTCTCATTTAAGCCTGTTTACCTAGTAACACTTATGCAAATAATGACCAACAGGATGTGTAGACGGTAAACTAGACAACCACAGGGCCCAGGCCCACTGGAGTGGACCCCTCTTTTCCGTCCTGAGCTAGTGGCTCCAGGATGGATGCTTGAAGGTGATTCTGTGGCGCCTGGCCCACTGAGCATAGATGGCCTTCTCGGTGATGAAGCGATGCCCCCCGCGCCGCGCGTGCTCGTGGTATCTGTACATCCTGCACTCAGCCACGTGGCGTCGCTCGAAGTAGTGGTAGGGAACAACACTGTTGTTGGTGCGGCTATCGGAAGGCAGAGGTTTCAGGATTTACATCGCAAGGTCTGGATACGCATGTTCACGTCTCAAAGTTTCAAACCCCCTGCTCATACGATGCCCCGCTACACGTGACCCTATAGGAGTTCTCATCTAAGTTGACATGACAGAGTGAAAGGTATTTCAGGACATGCGATTGAAATGATTCTGACCTGCAGTAGTTTTTGTCGACCATCCCATAGACAAGGATGCTCTCACACACGTCCATGGCCAGTATCATGGTGAAGAACCCAGTGCTGAGGAACGACCCTGTCTTCATTCTGAAGGAGAAGAAACCCAAAAAAATGTATGTATAGATATATGTATGTTGCGCACACACACACACACACACACACACACACACACACACACACACACACACACACACACACACACACACACACACACACACACACCTGACATTTAGTGAGCATTTTATCCAAAGTGTCACAATAGTGTGAGTGCAGACATTCCTTGGGCGGTCCAACCCTTAACCCCGGCAGAACAAATTCCACGATAGACAGGGCCACGATAATATCAAGATAAACTGTCTCTCTGGCTTTACCTATTTTTCCCTGTTTCGTTTTCAAACACTTGATCGCAATACTGAATCCTCTCTTTGGTGAGGGTGTAGATTCCGAGGCCTTGGTGCTCCCGGGCCGTCTTCAGCAGGGCGTTGAACACGCGCCCCTTGCCGTCTTGCCTCATGTGACGCTCAGGACCCCAGAAAACGTAGGTGGTGCCCATGGAGCTTCTGAGGAGCTGGTTCTGTTCTCTCAGCAGCAGGGGGACACTTGTGTGCGACACCACCCGCACAGTGGTGCGATTCCCCACGTCCTTCTCGTACCCCCTTGTGGGGGCCGTGTTCATGCGGAACACACACGCAGCGCGGTCGATCTCCTCTCCGACGCCCGCCCCAAGCATCTGCCCCGAGCTGGACACCAGGGCGCACACGCTGCAGCGCATCTCCAGGAACTAGAGGAGCAGAGGGAGAGAGAGACGAGAGCAGAGGGTATGCTGTGATAACCCTACATCATATAAAGGTCATGCAAAAACCTACAGTATTGATGTAAATATAATATGAATAAAATGAAATAAGAAATCCTTTTCTAATTGTATATTAAACAAGTTGCCACCTATGATGTGCGCACTTTCAAATCTAGGCTGTTTTGCAAGAATAGTGACTGTGGCTGGAGGTTAATGGTCCGAAATCATTGCCTTAGAACGGTCAATGTGACCTACAACCATGTTTGTAGTCGGACACCAACAATTATTCTGTAGCCTTGGCACTACACCAGGGGTGCCTGAACTCTTTGAACCAGGATCCACTATAATTGCCAGGTCCCAGTCTACCCAGATATCAAAGTCCAAATAGGGAGCTGTGTTTATTGGCCAACATACGTTGCCAGATTGACAACATATCTGCCAGCATTTTCATCTGTTGCGCTGGCATTCACCGTCACAATGCCGCCTGCTTGCTACACACACACTTTACGCACGTGCCCAAATCACCGATGCATGTCGCCAACAGTGGGCGCTGGTCAAATCCAGGTGTGCACATGGGACGGTGGGGCGAGTGAAGGAGAGAGCTCACCTGGTTCCTCCCGGCAGGGTGGACCCGGACGTACCCTCTGAGGCCAGTGTTGGGCAGAGAGGCCGGGACATGGGACTGAAGCACATGTCCACCCCACAGTAACAGAAGCAGGCTGAGGCTGACCACACCAACCCAGCAGCTCTTCTAAGGAATCAAATCATAAACCACAATAATCGATTTGGGAGTAACGGACGGGTTTGATTCGTCATTAATCCGACATTTCCTCTGATGAAAATGAGTCATTGAACACATTCTTACCAGATATTTCATATCATAGCTTGTCTCCTATCTTATAGTTTTATGATCATAGCAGACCTCTGATCGGCTGAGTTTCACATCATCAAGAAATTAATCCATGTTCCCCTTTCATGGAACAGCTTATTAGACACTGAAATGTGATTATTATTCTTATTAACATATTTAGAACTGTTTACAACCACTCCATTAAAACCTCCCGCACATCGCTGACACTGTCAAATACCTCTTCTTCTTCTTCTTCTTCCTTTTGGTTTTATTGGCAGTTGGCAAACAAACATGTGCATTACCGCCACCTACTGGTTTATTTATGCGTCTTTATTTACTATTGTAACCCTGAGTTACCCGGATTTCATATTTTCTTTATCAAATGTGTTTCTTTTAGATATCCAAATACGTGCCTATAGCATCTATCTCCTGACCTCTTCCTTAATATATTCACCAACTCATATCTTTCTTTAATTTCTGCCAACTTATCCTGCATTTGTCGTCTCTCTACTTCATACTTCCTACAGCTGTTCATTACATGATCTACCGTTTCCTGCTCCTCACAATGATCACACCTCCCTGTGTCATGTTTTTGAACAATAAATAGCGATGCATTTAGCCCTGTATGTCCAAATCTCAGCCTTGATATTACGGTTTCTTCCCTTCTGCTCCTTCCTGTTTCCCTGGCCTCTCCTACTTTCCTCTGAATTTTATAAAACCACCTTCCCTTCCTCTCCTCCTCCCACCTCTTCTGCCATTTCTCCTTCATTTTCCTTTTAATTATGTTTTTACCCTCCATCTTGCTGATATTTATACGTAATTCAATTTCCTCACATTTTGTTGCCTCTTTTGCCACCTTATCTACCACCTCATTCCCTCTCACTCCAATATGTGCCGGTACCCACACAAACACCACTGTTATACCCATCATCTCTATTCTATATAAAATCTGTTTTATCTCTATTAAAATGTCCGGCCTGCTATCCGACTTACTGCTCTGTAGACTGGTTAAAACTGAACTTGAGTCCGAACATATTAAAACACTTACTGGTCTAGTTTCCTCTACCCAATGTATTGCCAATAAAATTGCAATCATTTCTGCTGTATACACCGATACTTCATCACTGACCCTTTTACCCACCCGCACCCGAAACTCCGGGACCCAAAATGCCACTCCTACTTTACTTTCTGCACTCTTTGATCCATCTGTATATATCTTTACATACCCATAGAACTCATCAATATACTCCTGCACACTTATGGCATTACAAACAAACTCTCTATCTTTATTTTTCCTTTCTAAAATTGTCAGATCTACTGTAGCATCTGGAAGAATCCAGGGTGCGAGTGCTGGTATTGGTACTGTTGGACTAAACTGTATCTTTTCAATTCCAATTTCTTTTGCCCTCTGCACTGCTGTCCAACCAAAATTCCTAACTTCCTTTTTCTCTTTTTCCCAACTAGGTTTTAACGTGTCTTGCGCTGGATGTTCCTTGCTATGTCCTTGTAAATGCACCCAGTATGTCAGTGACAATTGCAGCCTTCTCAGATCAATAGGCATGACCCCCATTTCTACCTGCAGCGCAGCTATAGGTGTTGTTTTAAAACCGCCTGTACATAAACGCAATGCCTGATTCTGTATCCCTTCCAGTTTCTTCATATGTGTCTCTGCTGCTGCCCCATATACCACACTCCCATAATCTATAAACGCTCTAATTAAACCATCATATATACCCTTTAGTGCCACTCTATCCGCCCCCCACTCTTTTCCAACTAGACACCTCATTATATTTATAACCTTTTTACATTTGTCCACAACCTTCTGAATGTGTATATTCCATGTTAACCTTTCATCAAACCACATTCCTAATAACTTAAAGTGTTTTACTCTTTTTAGGTCTTGTTTATAAAGTTTTACTTTAATCTCATCTCCCACTCTTTTCCTGGTAAAAAACATTATGTTTGTCTTCCCTACCGAAAACTTAAAACCCCATTTATAAGACCATTCCTCCACTCTATTGATTGCCTCCTGTAATTTTTTAACAATGAATTTCAAATTTTTCCCCCTCTTCCATATTGCCCCATCATCTGCAAATAATGAAAAACCCATACCACTCACTATTTCTTCAAAAACGTCATTTATCATAATGGAAAATAATAGTGGACTAATTATGCTCCCCTGTGGTGTCTGTCAAATACCTCCGTCGGGAAAACATTTTAAATCTGTAGTTCCTAACGGAAAAAAAAAAAAAAAAAAATGTTTTTTTCTTGTATAACTTCAATAAATTACATCAAGGATGAGGACTATAAAGCAAATGTGACATATGATTAATGTGTAATAATTATATGCAATAAAAAAATGTGTAAGGACGTTTTAAGTATGTTTCACTAAATATCAGGGGATAGGCGGGGTATTCTGATTTGCTTTGAGTTCTGATTGGAGTTTCGCCTTACTTGCTACTCGCATCTTGAATCTGATTCGACAGAAACAACGTCGGTCTTTTTTTCTGTGTGTTCAGTTGGTCAGCTCAGGGTTCCAGTTCTGCCCCTTGACTCCATGCTAGTATGTGATGTGCGTTGACGGCCGAGTGCCCTTCTCTAGAACCAAAGGTAGGAACATGGTTTTGCTTTCTTTAGAAGAGCTTCTCTCTCTGTGTCTCATGCGATTTATAGTTTCCTAGTTTTATGAATTCCATTGAAAGTGGACCTGTCAATGTCCCAACGACCTCATGTATCTGGCCAGACTAGACCAGACCAGGCTTTGATTTGACAGATCATACAGAGCTAGCTGTAGCCGACTAAGTGATCTGTCAATTAAAGTCCTGACCTGATTGTTGATGGTTGAAAGTTAGAGCATATTATTAGCAAAACAGAATCTAGGCCTTATGTTTTTGGATATTCAACAAATAACCCACATTAAAGCAATTGTCCAGTATGGCCTCAGAAGTATGGCCTCAGAGAGGGTAGTGTGAAATAGTTTCCTTTTTATCTTGTTTTCAAGTGTATTCATTAAATTTATTCTGTGGAACTACAGATTTTATAATATATAGGCTATAATATGTTTACTGTGACTTAAACAGTTTGTTGGAATGATGTTAAATTCTCTTAACTTGTAGGCCTGTTGTCTATGCTTCAGGGGCATGGGGATGCAGACTTGCTAAACAAATGCGGACCAGATTGAGTTGATACACAATGCTCTGGTTGAACTGTTAGTTAAGCTTTAGTAAACATAATTGCATTTGTAGAAGTAAAGTCAATAGTCAATAGTAACACATTTGTCAGGAGTCAGAGAGAGAAATAGCAGAAGCATTTGGTATCATCTTATGGAAAGTGTCTGTCTAATGAATGCATTGTATTTTTCAGTTGTTGAGCAGCATGGCACACCATTTAAGGAAATGAACCCACAAGCCCTGTGAGATTTTGGTACAGCAAGGCTTCTACACGCAACAAAGTGACAGAGGAACTGGACCAGTTTAGAACTGGACGTTGACCAGTATCTGCCAAAACAAGGCCAAGGCAGCAGGGTACACCCACTTTAAGGTGAATGCGAAGGAGGTTTGAAAGGGGGAGTGGCCTGCGGGCAGTTTCCTTCCTGAGATGTCCCTCAGACAGGCCGACGGGATGTCCCTTGCCCAGGCGCTGGCCATGACTGTGGCAGAGATCCCTGTCTTCCTCTACTCCACGTTTGGACAGGTAAACTAACACATTAAACCTGTCCTATCCCTTCAGCATAAGAGCCACCATTTTTAATTCAACATTCAAAACAAATTACATATTTCTTTAGTTTCCAATTTCAAACATTGCAAGGGCAATTTATGAAATGTTAACGTGGCATAAACGTCTCAAAGTTTCATATTTCTTGTCAAAACATCCAAACCAGCCAGTGAATTGTTTTGGCCGTGTGGTCCTTTGTGTGTTCCAGTCCATATTCTCCCAGTTGAAGCTGAGTCCCAACCTGAAGAAGGTGCTGTTTGCCACAGCTCTGGGCAGCGTGGCTCTGGCGCTCACCGCCCACCAGATGAAGAGGAGGGGGAGGAAGAGGAAGCAGGTCACGCAGAGCAAAGACGTGCAGAAGAATGGGGCTGGGATGCTTGAGATGCCGATGAGGACGGGCAGAACCTCGTCGCTTAAGAGAGGTGGTCCATCCAAAGAAGATCTAGTTAGGGGCTGGGTAGTGTAGTGGCTTAGGCTGTTTGTTTGACTGCCAGACCAAAGCTTTTGGTTGCCAGATTGAGCCAGATTAAACGGGAAATCTGGCCCAATCTGGCAGCACTACCTGAGGGCATCCTTGAGGAAAATGTATATTCTAAGGTGCAGTAGGTGAGTTTAGATTCTCGACTTGGAGCCTGAGAGAGCGGAAGAGAGCAAGATTTTGCAACGATCCAAAAAATACTTCACCCTCCTCTCTGCCCCCTCCCTCCCTAGGCTTCTCCACAATTGAGACCGCCATAGCCGTATCAAGTTTATCTCTGCTCATACAGAGGCCGGTGCAGTCACCTCAAACTCTATTCTGGAATACGATTTGAAATTCACACAACAAAATTCACATGTGGGGCTTTGCATCTGATAAATTAAAACTAATTGTCATAGGATTCCTTTCTCAAAAGTTATTCTAACTGTATTTATATATTCAGTTCTTAATAGCTAATAATTCTGTTATTATTTTGGTCTAAGGTCCGTTTCCTGGTCGTCCAAGCCCGAGCATGCGCAGCAATGACACCATGAGTGGAATCTCCTCTCTGGCGCCCAGCAAACACTCAAGCTCCTCCCACAGCCTGGCGTCGGTGTGTAGGCTGAACACGTCTTTGATTTATTCATGATCTTTCTTCATATGGGTGGTCTTCTCTTTGCAACCGTTTGTGTTTGTGTGTGTGTGTGTGTGTGTGTGTGTGTGTGTGTGTGTAGATGCGGGCCCCTCTCTCTCCAAACCATTCAGTGACCCCGGCGGCGCCGTGGGACGCGGAGCCCGTAGCGGAGGAGACCGGCTCAGCGGAGGACGCCAACGCAGAGAACCTGTACATTATGGGTACTGATCCATACATACACCCCTAGTGTTTACGTTTACTGTATATACATTATGGGTACTGATCCATACATACACCCCTAGTGTTTACTGTATGTACATTATGGGTACTGATCCATACATACACCCCTAGTGTTTACTGTATGTACATTATGGGTACGCTGCTCCTGTCCTGAACTGTATTTACAACCCTTGTCCCATGTCCAATGCATTTTGATGTAATGTTTTCCTGATCCTAACTTACTTGCCGACCGCTGTACCAGGATTAGAGAGCGCTGGGGCGACGCCCCTGACCCGCTGTCTCTGTGTTTGTCTCCAAGGCATGGAGCTGTTTGAGGAGGCCCTTCAGAAGTGGGAGCTGGCCCTGAACATTCGCCACCACAGCCGCTCCTCCTCCAGTAACAGCCTGGCCCTGCAGGGGGCGGCGGCGTGCGCGGAGGTTCCTTTGGTAACGTCACTGCTCGCTGCGTATCAATACAGGCCCCAATAGGCTGCATTATTTTAACTCTGCTAGTGCACCTAACAGATGGGTGCCCCCTCATACAATATGTAAAGGAGTCTATAGTTTCTTGTGGAGAGGGTGTGGTTGATGGCTGGTTTAATCAGCATCACCTGGCCTGAGTCAGACAAATTAGATGGCAGGTTTAACCTTCCATCACCACACACTCAGGAGAGTTTGGACATCAGTTTACTCCAAATGCTGCAATAAAGTTCTAAAGCATCAGCCTTTGTCCTGGTGTTGGAGGGGCCCAGTGAAGGCCCCTAGGTGGGGTGTGGCCCCGCAGGCATTCTGCTGCTACGTCTTTAGAGGTTATTGACATTCACAGGGAAAAAAATGAACCTTTCAGAAAAAAACTGGTTGAGCTGGCAACCACCTGTCATTCAACCTTGGTAGTCATGGAAACCAGGCTCAGGGAAAACGGGGTGGTTAAACCTCTGGCACCAGGACCCATGGTAGGAGGAAGTAACCCCAGACAGGAAGTGGAAGCCATGGAGTGAGGGTGAGATAAGGCTTGTAGAGACCAGCACAAAGAGTCAGCCAGGTGTAAGACAGGAGATAAGAGGAATCTATGGATTCATTTTGCCATCTGCGTAAAAACGCACCACAACCTTATTTTGAAAAAAATAAAATAAATCTAAACTCTAAGGGTACGGCCACACCAACCGCGTTGCTCGCGTTAGGGGCGTTGAAAATCGGCATTTTTGCATAGGGAACCATTGGTTTAGGCGCGGTACACGCGTTGAAGCGTTGAAGCGTTGCGTTGGGGGCGTTAGGCGCGGCAGTTGCACGTAATTACGCACGTAAACGCAGTAACGCGCCCATCGCACCAACGCCCGGAGTTCAGAAAATTGAACTTTCAACGCTCCAACGCGTGACGCATAGCCGCGGTAGCCAATCAGCGTGGAGCTTGACCCGACGTCACTGGCAGAGAGTAGTGAGCTTGCACAGAAGCATACGGCCGACATCTTCCTTTTTTCTGGGTGGAAATAGTAACATAGTTACGCCATTAAATGCGTTTATGGAAACATTTCTAGCGAGAAATGTGCATTTTACTTTCATAATGTTCGCTCGGTGAATGTGAAGGATGTTTGGTTTGATAGTTATGACGAAGAGGGAATGCTCCGTTCACTTGCATGGACAGAGTCTCTGGTTGCTAAGCAACCTCAACGTCTTGGCGGACTGCTTCTCTGCTGATCAACACTACGAATGCTGGAAACACACCAGACACACCATGTGAAGTTATTTAACCCGATTATTGTTATTTATATCCGAGATTATTTAATCTAACCCGATCTAAACTCTATCACCCAAACACGGCGGCGTTTGGGTTTCCTACCTCGGACTCCAGCGCAGCCACTGCCGACATTTTTCTTTATTCTGGGTGGAAATAGTTACATAGTTACGCCATTAAATGCGTTTATGGAAGCATTTTTAGCGAGAAATGTGCATTTTACTTTCATAATGTTCGCTCAGTGAATGTGAAGGATGTTTGGTTTGATAGTTATGACGAAGAGGGAACGCTCCGTTCACTTGCATGGACATGGACTCATCTAGCTGCGTTGGCGCGTTGACGCGTTGGAAGCGTTGAACCACCACACACTGGTCAAGCGTCAGGTTAGGCGCGTTACTCGCGTTGTCCAACGCGAGTAACGCGGTTGGTGTGGCCGTACCATAAGCCTTATTATTCAGAAACCACTCACACAGAATGAAGTTACCAAAAATGGTAATAACCTTTATACTGCGTCAACAGGAGAAGAGCTATTAATGATGCAATACAGTTTTTATCACAGTATTAATCATGCATTATACCTATAAATACTGTTGACCAAGTGATGTGTTACTATAAACAAGGTCTTCGTTCAGCTTCAGGCCGAGGCCCGCCACAAAGGCTTTGCAGAGAAGTTGGAGACCCTCCTCCACCGGGCGTACCACCTGCAGGAGGACTTCGGCAGCTCCATCCCTCCAGACAGCCTCCTGGCTGACTTCGGTAGGGACCGTGACGCTTAGATCTGACTCCACTACTACGGAGTTCAGCATGCGGCAGCCACTCCAAGGGCAGTCATGGGGTGCAGGGTGTTTTGGGGGGATTTGCCATCCTTCGTCAGCCTTGTAATCCTTCCATAACGTCAATGCTGGTCTCTTAAGTTGTTAAATATGTATTTGTTAAAAGTTTCATTAATATCATGTCAAACTTTGAATCAGGTTATCAAAGTAGTAAGTTGCTATGGATAAAGTGTCAAATGACAAATGATATCAAATATCATAATCCAATGTACCGGTAAGTCATTTGTATTATTGCTGATAGAATAAGCAGCTTTTGGTCGTTTCCGTTTTTAGTACTTTCTCTGATAAGGATAACATGAATCAAAGATCTTGACATCTAACTCATTTTGCCTGATAACTATAACAATCAGCATGTCCATTGAACATTGACATTAGAGTTGTTGTTACGAATAATGGATTTGGATGGTTTGTGTTTGGTGTGTCAGAAAGCGAAGGTACCCTGATCCTGCCTCGAATCGAGAGCTCTCAGAGACAGGGCGAGGACGACACCACCACCATCACCTCTGATGACTCCTTCTTCTCGGCCGCAGAGGTTGGTTCTTCCTCATGGAGAACAGGATGTGCTACCTCATGTTGCATATACATTTGACACTTACACTTTACACTTTACTACACCTCATTACTTATTATTACTCATTACTTATTACCACTGTTTTAGGCCCTGTCCACACGGACGAAAACTATATATTTTCCCTGCTTTCCTTGGCAGCGTTTCAGGAATTTCTCCGTAATGAGGAACTCAATGCAAAAACGCATCTAGCTGTAGATACGCTGTAGTACATATTCGAGGCCTATATGCTGGTCCTCCACCCAAAAAGAAGAAGACTAGGTGGAGCATGTGCATCAAGCCTGCGCGCTGTAAACAAACAAACTGACAGTCTAGGAGAAGGAAGCAGTTGTTAAACCTTGTAGATTGAGCAGAACAATGAATCAACAGGTAGTAATTCAATTTACCAAGAGGCTGTATTTAAAGCTACAAAAATACTACAAATCAAATACAACAAAAAATTATCAGACGGAAATCTAACGTTGCCCACCTGGAGGGGGGGGGCGATTCGCCTCTAGTTCCTCACGAATCCTAACACGAAAATGCAGGGGGCCGTTTTTCTCTTTTTCAACCTGGGACCTGGTTTCAAAAAAGTGTGTTTGCAGGCACCGAAAACGCCAGATCCGTCTGGACGGTCGGCCCAAACGTACCAGACTATTTCTTATAATGATTTACGTTTCTGACCCCCTGTTTAGCTGTTCGATGCCATGTCCCTGGAGGAGGCGTACCAGCCCTTGAAGCAAGCTGCTCTCTATGAAGAGGCGCTGGGTCTAGTGCGGGAGGACAAGGTCATCTTCCGCTCCCTCCGGTACACAGTGGAACACACTGCTCTCTGCTGCTAGGATATGATGCACCGCTGGATGGATCTGAGAATAAGGCCATTCATATGTGTCCTGTTTCCGTGAACAGAACTGAACTGCTGGAGTGTTACGGTGACCAAGACTTCCTCGCAAAACTTCATTGTGTGAGGCAAGCATTCCAGGTGAGCATAGTTTTCATGTCCGGTATGTCATGGTCATGTGCAGTATGTCATGGTCATGTAATGGTCATGTGCAGTATGTCATGGTCATGTCCAGTATGTCATGGTCATGCCAGTATGTCATGGTCATGTCATGGTCATGTCATGGTAATTTCCAGTATGTCATGGTCATGTCCAGTGTGTCATGGGCATGTCCAGTATGTCATGGTCATGTCATGGTCATGTCATGGTCATGTCCAGTATGTCATGGTCATGTCATGGTCATGCCATGGTCATGTCCAGTATGTCATGGTGATGTCCAGTATGTCATGGTCATTTTACAATCCCTACAATCCTATTCTTAGGACTATATATTGGGCCATCGGCATAATACCAAAGCAAACATAATAGTGTGATACAAAATCAATAAAAAGGATGGGTCCAGAGATACGTCGTAGGTGCTGCCTATTTTGTGGAAAAACGCCATCAAAAACACATTTAGAGACTAGCGCTTTACGGGCGAACACACGTTTCCATCCCTTGTTCAGAGCCAATGTGCCCTGGTGCAGTAGGTAGCACCCTTTACCCCTGAGGTCAGTGAGATGGTAGCACCCTTCACCCCTGAGGTCAGTGAGATGGTAGCACCCTTTACCCCTGAGGACAGTGAGATGGTAGAACCCGGTTGTTGTTTCTGTTCTCCAGGTTCTTCTATTGGATGGAACTCAACGCACGTTCTTCATGGAGACGGGGAAACAGATGATCGCAGGCCTGATGGTAAAAGCCAACAAGGTAAATCCTGCAAAGAAGGTCCAATCATTTGTATTTGTATAGATCTTAATGGTACAGTCTCAAAGGGCTTAACAGGCCATATATGTATGACACCCCCTGACCCAACTGCAATGGGAGCCATTATTGACTAACATAAAGGCTAAACATTTGAGATCATTTAGTGTAGTAAAGTGCCTATGTCTATGGTGATGGGATGCTGGCTTGGTCCCCGTAAGGAGAGTCCAGACAGCCAGTCTTAAACCCCAAACCGTGCTTCTGTGTGGGATGAACTGGTTGGGCTCTTTTCCTGCTTTTCCGCCAGAGTCCAAAAGGTTTCCTGGAGAGCTACCAGGACATGCTGCTGTACACCCAGAGAGAGGACACGTGGCCCATCACCAAGATGGAGCTGGAGGGCCGAGGGGTGAGCCATGAGCCTTTTGGGGTGTGCCTGCACTTTTTCATGCATCCCCTCTATTTGTTTCACTTTCCCTTTCAGTCATCCGTGGGCGTTTCCCTCTTGGTCCACAGGTGGTGTGCATGAACTTCTTTGACATCGTGCTGGACTTCATCCTGATGGACGCCTTCGAGGACCTGGAGGAGCCGCCGTCCTCTGTGGTGGCCGTGCTGAGGAACCGCTGGCTCTCCGAGAGCTTCAAGGAGACGGTGGGGGTCCGCTGCCAAAAGCTCTTACTACTATGTTCTCAACAAGGCCTTGTACTAAAAGTGTGTGTGTGTGTGTGTGTGTGTGTGTGTGTGTGTGTGTGTGTGTGTGTGTGTGTGTGTGTGTGTGTGTGTGTGGGATCGTCACAGGCGCTGGCTACGGCTTGCTGGTCCGTCCTCAAAGCCAAGCGGCGGCTACTCATGGTGAGTGACAGACGGCGTTAAGCTCCTCCACGGGGACCTTGGGATGCTTCTATGGGAGTTAGTTCCCTTTGTGGACATGACGGTGGACACTGATGTGGAAGCGGGTTAGGAATAAGTGGGAATGTGGAGGGAATGTCGTGCAGCACGACGGATGGAATCCAAAGATATTCCTGTGAAACTCCCGGCGGATGTTTTGATTGGGTTTCTGTGTGCGTAGGTTCCTGACGGCTTTATCTCTCACTTCTACGCCATATCGGAGCACGTGAGCCCGGTCCTCGCCTTCGGGTTCCTGGGGCCGAGGCAGCAGCTCAGAGAAGTGTGCACCATCTTCAAGGTGAGGCGTGATGAACATGAAGCACAGGGGCACCACGTCGCACATCATTTCCCTCGCCACTTTTGTTGCACATCAACATATCTTCTAAGAAACATTAGTAAATTATTATCTCAAAGGAAGAATGTATCAGCAACAACAATATAGACTAATAGAAAATCTGTCATTTATACACTACTGTTCAAAAGTTTGGGGTCACTTAGAATTGTCCTTATTTATTTATTTATTTATTTATTGTAGGAAAAGCACAGTGTTTTTCAATGAAGATAACATTCAATCAATCGGAAATACTATTTTTACAGTGTTAACGTGTTAAATGACTATTCTAGCTGGAAACGGCAGATATTTAATGGATTATCTGCATAGCTGTAAAGAGGCCCATTTCTAGCAACCATCACTCCTGTTCCAATGGTACATTGTTTAGCTTATTGTTTTCAAAGGATAATTGATGATTAGAAAACCCTTGTGCAATTATGTTAGGACATGAAATTGTCTGGCTGACCCCAAAATGTTGGTGTGTGTGTGTGTGTGTGTGTGTGTGTGTGTGTGTGTGTGTGTGTGTGTGTGTGTGTGTGTGTGTGTGTGTGTGTGTGTGTGTGTGTGTGTGTGTGTGTGTGTGTGTATATATATATATATATATATATATATATATATATATATATATATATATATATATATATATATATATATATATATATATAATTTATTTTTTAAATTAATTTACAATATATAAAAAACCTCTGAAAAAAACATTGTTTATTAATGAGATAAATCATCCTGGATCATCTTAACCCTCTCTATCATCATAACCTTAGTGAAACTATTTGTGTTCTTTTTCCACCACTCTTTGCTCGTCAGCAACAAATTGTGCAGTACCTGAAGGACATGTTTGACCACGACAAGGTGCGCTTCACCTCCGCCCCGTGCCTGGCCCAGGACATCCTGAGCCTCTCCCACCGCCGCAGCGACATCCTGCTGGGGTACCTCGGCATCGACGGCCTCCAGGAGCTCAACGGAGCGCTGCCGGCCACAGACAGCTCCCCAGGGTCCTAGAGCCCGCCCGGTGGGGCCAGTGGACGCTGGGCCGCTACATGTACATAGGACTGAGGCTTTGAGAAGAAAAGAAAGAAATGGACAACAGGCTGCTGTTTGTACAACGTCGTTTTAATCCAAACTGATGCATCCGACTATAGACCAAACCCGTCCCTCGGGTTTGTTTACGGTCATACAATACTGTAATAAAAGAAAGACGTAAAAAAGGTTTTAAATAAGAAAACGATGAAGATGAGGAGCCTGGACGTGCTGCACGGTGTCCATGTTTCTCTACAAACTGTTTATCAACAAGGAAGTCCCAAAAATCGGTGTTTGATTGATTTAGATTGTATCTGAAACCTCTGATCCTCAGTGGTCACCCTACCCCACTGCCGGAGCACTATTTACATTGCATCAAGTGTATGCTGCATACCCCCCCCTGTGTCACAACTGGTGGCTTGTCCGTCACACCTCTAGTTTGATCAGCGACCTGAATGTTATTTACTATTTATTCCATTTCCCCTTGTGTTTAAGGGACACATTTGTCCGTGGAGAAGTTCTATATTTGTAATAAAGGCTTCGTCCTTGGTAAAAATGTTTTTGATAATTTCCAAGTCAATCAAACTTCAATCATTGATATTTCAACTGATTAACTGTTATAATATATTGCAGCAATGGAAAAACATAAACCAAGTTGTTAAGGGAAATATATGATTGAAATGTTGTGATGCATATTTTTTTTCCATAAAAGAATCACTCACTAACTGATTTTATTCCACCCATATGTCCTGCCTGCTTTTTCTGTGGCCTCTTAACTGTTGGTAAAACGGCCTGCACTGAGATTGCGGGGTAAAGAAACATTTTATTGTTACTGTCAGTGGATCAGGTGTTCAACTAGTACTTTTCTCAGACTTTCCAATGTTCTCTGTTCCAATATGTGCTTTGGCAGTAGCATTCCCCAAGTCCCGGCTTAACCTTTTCTTATAGAGAATGGTCATTCTCTTGGGGAGATGGAATTGGTCAGTTCTATAACTCATTTGTAAGTTATGATAATGACAATAGTTAAGTATTCTAGTTACTTTTTAAGTGAGTGGGTACATCATATCTCAGAAGTGCTTGTACATATGTATGTCGTAGTGTGATTCTATTGGTTTAGAAAATTTAAAGAATACTTAGAATTACTATTTTCCCACACAATGTATTGCTACTTCCAACGAAAAAATACTTGTTTACTACCTTGAACCGTTTAGGAGAAAGGTGGCAGATTACAAACGGCCATTTATCTTGGTAGAACTATCACGTCAGCTCGTCAGATGCACAGAACAGGGCATAATAGTGTGAACTAAAAAGACTGATTGGTACCAGAAATGTTATGATACTGAAGGAAAGGATTCCCTAACTGAAGAATACATTGTTGTATTTCGAAAATATCTGGTCAACTTCCCAACTTTTCAACTACATCTTCTTAATAGGTTCATTTAAATGATACTGCACTTGTAACCATGAGGAGATCTCTTGAAAACCATTCTTCGTTTCTTAGAGTAAGCTTATGGTGTCACCGCCCAATTGTTGATAACAAGTCATTTGTGATTGCAAGGTATCCACGCTTGAAACTGAACGGTAACTATGAGAACTTTATAATTATGTATTTGCTGAAAGACAATTCCTGAAAAACTCAAGAAATAATCTTGACTCATAAATCCCATAAACAGTTTCATGATTTTTACTTTTCACTTTTGTATTGTTTTCCTTGTATTCCCGCATTATTGTTATTGTATTTATAATACTGTAAGTATTTTAATGATCTTTGAAAAGTTCAATATGGGTACGTATCATACATAAAATGGTATTTTACATGATATACAAAATGGATTATGTTTGTGAGAAACTGCTTAAGTGATTGCGTAATCAAAAAGCCCAGAGCAGATGTTTCAAGAAAATTTAATTCAGCTTTGCATGTGTCCCTTGCATCATTTGGATTTTCATCTTTAGATAATAATCCATGTGTGTAAAAATAGAAAATAATCTTTTTGTCATATCTTGTACTAATTTGCCCCGTAATATAAAGATATTATTCAAAACAGAATAGTTGTGTTGGAACGTTCCCTACAACTCTCTTTAGGATTGTGACTTTCTATTTTGAAATAATGCACCCAAACATGGTACAATTTGTATTCTGTATGTTTAGCATTATTGTTTTTGTGTTCCAGTGATTATTGTCATTATTGTTCCAATTCATTTGTATCATAATCTATCAAATGAGCAATGTCAATGTTTTTACATCATCGATTTGAAATGTCTTATTTTGTCCCTAATTATGTATTTATTTGAATGTCGGCTAATACCATTCTATTATTTCTTCAAATAAATAATAATAATAATAATCATTAAATTTATTTAGCGCTTTTCTAGACACTCAAAGACGCCTACAGTGAAGGGGGGGGGGGGGGGGGGGGGGGGACCTCACTAACCACCACCAGTATGTAGCACCCATTTGGGTGATGCACGGCAGCCAATCGGCGCCAGAACGCTCACCACACACCAGCTTGAGGTGGAGAGTGAGGGATGAGGTGGAGAGAGAGGGAAAAGAACATTTAACACTACTATGGACCACATGTAAACCCTATCGACCACATTTAAACACTATCGACCATATTCAAACACTATCGACCACATTTAAACACTATCGAGCACATTCAAACACTATCGACCACATTTAAACACTATCGACCATAATTAAACACTATCGACCACATTCAAACACTATCGACCACATTTAAACACTATCGACCACATTTAAACACTATCGACCACATTCAAACACTATCGACCACATTTAAACACTATCGACCACATTAAAACATGTAAACCCTATCGACCACATTTAAGCATGTAAACCCTATCGACCACATTTAAACCCTGAATGTACTGAATGTATTAAAATGTACATCTCTACACCGGCAGTGTACAAGGTGAGCAGCTGACAAAGTTAAGACGCAGCTGTACATTTTGGAATCAGCTGTTGTTTACTTACATCTATTTCTCTCTGCTCTGCTAAGAGTTGACCCTGGCTTGAATTGAATAGGTCTAAGGTTAGGTGAGTCTCCCTCTTATGATTTTAGGTGAGGCTGCCTTATGATTTTGTCATGTTACTCTTTTCTGTCTCTCTCTCATGGTTTTATCTTCACTCCATCAAACATCATTCAATCTGTTTGGTATGTTAATATATGTTTTCTACGTGTGACATGCAAACCACTTCTAAAAAGTAGAGGCAATTTTGAAAATATATTATACTTTTTTAGTTAAATATGTAACTAATAATTTGCATACTTTGAACATAATCATAAACTAACATAGATGTTATACTCTGATTAGTTCGTAGTAATTCATAAAGAAAAAAAAACTGTTGCTTAGGATGGCCTATCTGGTAGTGGAGCAAAATGGCTGATTCTGTTTAATAAATAAATCAATATTAAATGTGTAATTAAAACAAAGGGTATCGTTAATTTCATAAATTACTATTATGGCATAAAACAGTGTTACATTTTCAATAGTGTAATGAATTGCGTTCATTATATCGATATTTTTATTCTTTTCTTGTTAACTTCAAGTCATACAATCATCCTCAAATAAAACATAGGCATACAATTCGAGAAACAACTGGAACCAACGATAGGGGTTCATTCCACTATTTGTTCATTCAGTAATTCTTGACTACGGGCAAAATGATCATTTTCAGTACCTTGCTCTGATTGGATAAAACCACTGCTTTCGTAAGGTGTTTGAAAACAGAAGGCGGCTCCCTATTGGTCGACGTGGTTCTCACGCGCGTCACAGTGATCCCCGGTCGTGTCCGGGTAAGATGGCGTCGGAAGAGCAGTGCTCGGCACCACCTCAATGGCGGTCAATATCTCTTACACATGTAGAGTTTCCAAAAGGTATGTTGACTCAATCTTTAATTTATTCATTATTTATTTTAATGTAAGTTCATTTTGTTAGTATCTTGGATAATTTACTAGCGTATGGACATTGTCGTCAGTACGTTGCCAAATAATGAGGCCGTTGAAAGCAATAGGTTGAACAGAGGATATAACCTAGGCTGCACAATTGTGAGCCAATGCCGCATGCGCACTTGATCATACATCCACAATGATGGCTATCAAGTTAGCTAGGTTAATTTGGACAGTTGGATTGGAATTGGTTGATGTAATAGTTGACTGGTAGACAAAGCAAATCATTCCGACCAGCTTGTGCTTTGACATACTTTGCTGTTTTATTAAAGTTGTATTGTGTAAAACTGGATGACAAATAACTGACAACACAGAGGATGCACAACTGGAGAAAAGTAATAACTTGCTCAAACCATGTTTTCTGCAACGACTACCAAGTTACGAATTCGTTGAAGAGTTCTTGGCATTAACTGGCTTGACTTGCAATTAGAATATATGGACTACATTTATTTTGTGTTTGTCGTTGTCCACGTATATGCTGTTCAATTGCTGTCATTTTGGCAAATGCGTGTTGGTCTTGATCTTCTTTTACCAAAAGGGTCCTTCACTCACTAAATATTGTGTCCATCCCTTTCAGACGACCTAACTGGACATGTGCTGGCCTACATTAGTCTGTTCCCCATCGCAGTTCTGGTGGGCTTTGTAACACTCATAATGTTCAAACGAGAGCTGCACACGGTAAGTTTGACTTAGAATTCATCAGAGATTTCACGGTAAAATTAGTCATTTTCCTGATGACTCTAGTTGTGAAGAGCCCGGGCTAATCAGGCCAGTTCTCTAGAGGGCAAGGTCGGAAAAGAAGGTAATTGTGTTCCATTATCCTTCTATAGATTTCGTTTTTCGGTGGACTCATCCTAAATGAAGTGGTGAACTGGCTACTGAAGCACATTATTAAGGAGCCACGCCCATGTGCAGGTAAATACTTTGGCCGAGTGGTGCATCCCCAGTACCACAGTCCATCTGGATGTCATCTCATACAAAATGTGTACTGTTTTATTTTTTACTTCTAGGGGCGCATACTACTCTGAACACGGACTATGGGATGCCTTCTAGTCACTCTCAGCTCATATGGTTCTTTGTTGTGTATTTCTTTCTCTTCCTTTATTTAAGGTGAGTTTCATCATTAGTTTATTTTATCATTGGAGCTGTGCTGGTTGCTCTGTTCACGCGGAAAGCTGATGGCATTGTGTCACAAAGTCCAAAGATTTGACTTAAACAATGCTTTGGTCAAAATGGATAACCTTGAAACTTTAATTAAACTATTTTGAGTCAAGCAATGCATGACATGAGTCAGGTTAGATTGAGGGTAGGGTTCAACGGGCTCTCTGCCAAAGGTTCAGTGTTTGATTCTTAATGTTTGATCTGTAGGCGTCCTTGTGCAAGATGCATGACTCATACCAGCTCCTAAGTGACGTGTATCTGAATTCCTGTAGCTTCTGATATAGCATCTGCTAAATTGTCTAATAGTTCAATGTACATACCTTCTATGTTCAATTTGTATTTCTTTATATTTGAGGTTATGTTGTTTCCATACTGTACTCTCATGCTCTTTGTTACTGCACTTCTGGTTTGCTTACTATCCTGTCGACACCGGAACTGGTTCAGTGGAACAGGAGTTGTTATGTTGGTGTCAAGTTTAGTTGTTTCTTGTCCCCAGAATGCATCAAACAAACAATGCTCGGTGTGTCGACCTTCTCTGGAGGCACATCCTGTCCATCGTCTTGTTGGGCGTGGCCTTATTAGTTTCCTACAGCAGGTATGGTTTCTCCCTTTCTTTTAACATTTCTTCAAATGGGATGATTTGGTCATTACAAGTCGTTTTAAATTGCATTAAATGGTATTAATTCTCCTTAGGCAGAAACGGTAATGTCTGTAAAGTAATGCTACTTCATCTTTAACAGATGAAATCAGATTGCGATCTGACTAAATACTTCCACTTCCTCAAGTACAAACCACGTGTTCAACTATAAAAGAAAAATAGTTGAAATGAATGAATGTGTAGGTTCCTCTAACATGTGTATGTGAGAGGGGTTTGTACAGTGGTCGACGGCTGCTATGGGTGTTTCCCTCTTTTACTTTCTGTTACTCGCCAAGATTTCACCGGACTCCTCTGACCACCATCATTTCTAAATGTTGTGGTACAAACTGGAGTCATCCTGTTTTAAATAGTTTTCCTATCCAGTTTAAATAGTTTTTCCTATCCACCAAACATTTGGCTTCTTCATACTCCTTCATAATGTGGATATGATTTGGTTAGAAACTGTCTCTAAAGCACATCCTCCACCTCCATATGTTCAGTATTTGGTACAAGCTGTGTGTTCTCTACAGAGTCTACCTGCTGTATCACACCTGGAGTCAGGTATTCTGGGGGGGCGTGGCTGGCAGTGCCATCGGCATCACTTGGTTCTTCTTCACACAAGAGGTCCTGACGCCAATATTCCCTAAAATAGCTGCTTGGTAAGATTGGACCCATAACCTGTTTTCCTTTCTTTTTCACTCGCTCCCATCCACACGCATACCTTTTTTCTGTTACATGTCTCTAATGAGAATAAATCGGTTGTAGAAGAATAAAATTGGCATATTTCTTCTCGCTGTGCGATCATTTAATAGTTCTTATTTTTTTTTAACTCGTAGGCCGATATCCGAGTACTTCCTGGTGCGAGACACAAGCCTTATCCCAAATATCTTATGGTTTGAGTACACAGTGACCAGATCAGAGGCCAGGTAAGATAAGTGGAATGCATGCACTTTGTCACACACTAAGGCCCAATCCCAATCATACCCCTTACCCCTCCCCCTTGTTTTGAAGGGGTAAGGGGTAGGCGTAAGCCCCTTCAAAACAAGGGGCTTACCCCTTCAAAACAAGGGGGAGTGGTAAGGGTAAGGGGTAGAAATGGGATTGGGCCTGAAGGAATCCCAATGCTGTTCTTCATGTGTTCTGGGTTTTAATTCCTTTTTTTTTTTTTTCTAAATCATTTGTCTAGGAACAGGCAACGAAAACTTGGAACAAAACTTCAGTGATCTCCAATGATCTCATTTTGAAACTGCAGTTAAGAGCACACACTCACACAATGACCCACACAGACACAGACCAGCGCTCAGTGGAGGAGCACATCGGGGCCCTCTCTGGGACTGAGGGGGTATTGAGGAGAGCCAAAGCGTTTCCAGGTGTGGGACTGGCCCCGGGACCTTGGGGCCCCCGAGCGTACTCATAGCCTCTCGTTCTCCCACAGCTTGCCTAGATGCTCTCTCATGCATGCAAGACTGTTTCCAAGAGGCATACTATTTAATGATAGATTAATATATATTTTAACTGTAAATGCACGCTGACAAGAAGCCTCGTACTGTAAGATGCAAGGCGCCCAAAAAGGTCTTTGGTCAAGACTCAAGCAAATTGGTGGGTGTCATTACAGCATGTAATTGTTGATCCATTTTGTTTTCTATTTAAGGTGGATAGCTGGGTATTTAATTTTAAATAATGGGTTAAATGTGCTTGGGGAGGGGGGTGGTTGATGTGGGTCTGATTTGGTCATGGCGAGGGTTGGTTTTGAGTGGTATTACCATGTCTTTTTCATTGTATAATAGAAACATAAATTTGGTTAAGATTTGAAGCAAAAATACCATTTGGGCTTTGACATTTCTACGTTCAGTCTACCACTAGTTAGAGGCCCCTCTTATACCTGTCTGTTTCTGGAACCGTCGGCCCTTTGTTCGGTTCCAAAGCTGATTTGCAAGCAATGTCCATTTAGTGTACACTTAAGTACTATTGTGTATTAGGTCTTTCTTGTTTCTTTTCCTTTTTATGCTTGAGGAAGGGACCATCTATAACAAACTCTCAGTGGTAATTTCCTTTACTCTACAAAATACGTTCTTTCTGTGTCTCGCCTTAAAGTAGCAGATGGGAAGCTGATATCCAGGAGTCCGTTTCTAATTGTTATGAGTTTTTTTAATATTTTCTGTTGTTGGAGTTCTTTTACTTTTTTAACTGAAGTTGAAGGTTGACATTCCGTATCATTTAGTGACAAGACCTTCAACTGTTGAGGGATTTTTTTTAATTCCCAAGTTTTTTGTAGCATGTTATGATTTGTTCCTCACAACAAGGGCAGCTAGTGTTCGCGGTTGTGGAGTGAGGGGGCGGGACCTGGAGCTTGTTTGTAAATGTCCATACCTCCACCGAGGAAAGATGTGTCACTCATATCAGGCTGAATAAAGAAATGTGTTTATGTACAAACAGAGCTGTTATTTTCTTGTATGTAGTACCGTTTTATCTATAGTCCTGTAGATTAGACAACTGAAGTTAAGCTAATGTGTAGATATCAGTAAAAACTACGCCCAGAAAGGAACCCTGGTGAACGGGACATCATATAGCGATGCCGAACTTCAACAGGCAAATATTTTGGCATTTTATTATTGAATAGGCTTAATATTGGACAAAAAAAAGTAATGCTGTTATAACAAATTATTAAAAATACAATTAGTACAATTCCATCAATTTGTTCAGGTTTTTCATTAAATATCCGTCTTACTTTACTAGCCCATAATGCATTGGAAACTAGAATAGAATACCTCACTGAAATCTGAGGGAAGTTAATGAGCTGCTTTATGTAAATAATGCTTCCGTAAAATAAGCCTTCTGGGTAAACCATAGCAGGTATATCATTTGCTCTGACTGCAACACCATATTCGGCAAGTCGTGTGTTTCAAAAGTATATATTTTTAAGTAGAGAATATGTTCATTCACTGTCTGCCTCTCATTGCTCATAGCTATCTTTTCCGATAGTCTTTGCAAGTGCTGATAAATTGATTAAGAGTTTGATTTAACAATAATTATATATATTTCACATTAACTGATTACAAGAATTTAGTTTTGCTTGGCTGCTGAATAGACTGAAAGCTGTCCGTTACTGTTTTGCACTTGGTTTAGTATTCAGACGTTCGAGAAACTGTTCATTTGATTGTTGGTATGCCTTATTGACTCAGGACTAGTGTTATTACTATAGTGCTATTGCCACATTCTCCCAATAGATGGCGCCTC
The DNA here is from genome assembly GCF_902167405.1 of Gadus morhua. Lineage (NCBI taxonomy): Eukaryota > Metazoa > Chordata > Actinopteri > Gadiformes > Gadidae > Gadus > Gadus morhua. The sequence continues at coordinate 2,647,149 of NC_044066.1, read as the reverse complement.
CTACTTACTGTATGTTTTATTCCAATCAAAAGGTAAGTAACCCTCCATCTGTAGTCTGTGCGGTATACACCTAGCAATCCATCCACCTGCAAACACCTTTAAATATTTCAGAATGTAAATTACATTATGACATTATGATTATTATCCAATTGTTTTATAAGAGCTTTGGATTTAGAGATCACATACATCGTAGACGCAATGCATGAAACTATAATCATCCCATGAGCTTGTGCCAAATATTATGTATAAAGTACTAAGCCGTCTCCGTTGTGCTGCTGCACGGCCTCATTCAGGAGATCAAACACCTACCTGCTGTCCCCCTCCTGCCTGACCTGTACCCCTTTACCTCCCCCCCCCCCCCATTACTGTTTGGTGTATTTTAGTAATCCAGTTACTTAAATATAACATGCAACCAGCTGAGATATTAATTGACCGCTATTTATACCACACACACACACACACACACACACGCGTGCGCGCGTTTGGTGCACACAGTTGCACGTAATGGAATAATGAGAATAATACAGCCCCTGGCAAAGGCTCGCAGGGGTCTACTTGTTAGAGAAAAAAATATTTCTGTCAGAATAGTTCTATATTTTTTACAGCTCTCTACTGCTGTGGAATCAATTTAGTTTGCTAAGTTTTTAATTGTTTTCTAAATATAGTCCTATTTAAAAATTCAAGAAATCTGTAATGTAATTCAGTAAATTGTTTTAAAACCTAATCACGGCTGATTTGATTTCAATATATTTCTAGCTGTTTTAGTGCCCCTGAATTTGAAACATAGAAATGATTAGAAACTTCACAATTCTTCTTTTCACAGATGAACAGACAAATAGGGTTTTCTGGGCTCCAAAACACTTGATATGGTCTGTTGGGAACATATTGAATGGAAAGTTTTTCTCTGTTTCCTGAAGATTAAAAAGACCCATGTGGTGGTGGTGTTATGGGTGGTTTGGAGTTGAAGAATGGCCTTGTCCAGACAGGCAGCACAGGCCAGTTATGAGCCATGTGGCTGCTGGTTTGGAGCTGATGGAAGCACTTGTGCTCCAATCTGAAGCCATTGGTCCTTTCTGCTGCTGGGACAACATTATTGTACAGCGTGAGGATTGTTTTTTCCTTGGCCTCTCAATCACTACCCTTGACATAATCCTTCACTCAGCTGATGTTGCAACTGCAGCTGGGATGCGGGTTGAGTTTGACATGATTTTAGGCATTGATATTTAAGATATTTGCTATTATTAATTTAAATACTATTTTAGTGAATGGGGAAATTTAATTAACGATATGTATTTTTACATGTGGTTACATGCACAAAACTATCAACGAACTATAGGCCTATGTTCATATTAATTGCTTTAAAGGCCCACTATGCAACTTTGGGCATTTCTTGGCTGTTTTCTTGGTTTTGGCACGCACATTTCTCTACACAGCGCCCCCTAAAGCTTCGTAGTAGATATTTCACAACACTGTCGTAACAACTCGTTGACGTCCCTTCCCCATGCTCTTCTACGCGAGCCATGTGCATTTGTTTTCAGAGAAGCCGGCGAATGCGCGGAGCCATGTCCGAAATAGATGTTCATAAAGTGTAGGCAAGGTTATACATTTTTAAAATGGTGTATTTGCATTGCAATAAACATAAATCCATAATTTTTTATAGTTGACGGGGAGAATTTATACCCTAGGTTATAATTATTTTATCTTAGGTTGAACAGAACAATCAGTGTAAGAGGTTTGGCCAACATAATAATCGAAATAAACAAGAACCTGGATTCGGGGATTCAGTCTGTATCTGGGGGACGAGACATACGAACAGCAAAACACCCATGGAAACAAAGGTGTTTATATGGTTGCAACCAAGCAAGCTAGAAACAAACAGGGCTCACAACAAAACGGTCGAGAAAACAATTTTTACAGGGCTCAAAAAAATGGTTGAGCAAACACATGTGTACAGAGACTATCAGAATCAAGAATATTACGCAGACAAAGTTCACCCAAGGGTACTTTCAATTTCAAAAGCAACGCGGCCGAGTCGGCGTCTGATTTGCAGTCTTCTTTTTCTTTCAGTTCACGCTATTCCTGAAAAGCTTGCCCAACGTTTACTCGTGTCTGGCCTCTCTGTCGGTCTGTCTCCCTTTTCTCTTCTTCTGTTCCTCCGACATTGGGTTTCTCTGTCTCTTTTTAGTCGGCTGATCTATGATGAATATAACCATCCATTAGTTACTTGTGTTTATATCGAGCCGGTTCCGTGTTTGTGGGTCTGTGCCGTAAAGCAATTCGTTACTGTAGTGACCATAGTAGTGACCCTTGCACAGAAGCATACGGCCGACATCTTTCTTTTTTCTGGGTGGAAATAGTAACATAGTTACGCAATTAAATGCGTTTATGGAAACATTTTTAGCGAGAAATGTGCATATTACTTTCAGAATGTTCGCTCGGTGAATGTGAAGGATGTTTGGTTTGATAGTTATGACGAAGAGTGAACGCTCCGTTCACTTGCATGGACAGAGTCTCTGGCTGCTAAGCAACCTCAACGTCTTGGCGGACTATTTCTCTGCTGATCAACACTACGAATGCTGGAAACACACCAGACACACCATGTGAAGTTATTTAACCCGATTATCGTTATTTATGAGTCCTTAGCCCAAGTGAAGGAGTTCAAGTACCTCGGGGTCTTGTTCGCGAGTGAGGGTACTATGGAGCGTGAGATTGGCCGGAGAATCAGAGCAGCGGGGGCGGTATTGCGTTCGCTTTACCGCACCGTTGTTACGAAAAGAGAGCTGAGCCGCAAGGCAAAGCTCTCGATCTACCGGTCGATCTTCGTTCCTATCCTCACCTATGGTCATGAGGGTTGGGTGATGACCGAAAGGATGAGATCGAGGGTAAAAGCGGCCGAGATGAGTTTTCTCAGAAGGGTGGCTGGCGTCTCGGGATAGGGCGAGAAGCTCAGTAATCCGTGAGGAACTCGGATTAGAGCCGCTGCTCCTTTACTTAGAAAGGAGTCAGCTGAGGTGGTTCGGGCATCTGGCAAGGATGCCTACTGGGCGCCTCCCTTTGGAGGTGTTTCAGGCACGTCCATTGGGGAGGAGACCTCGGGGAAGACCCAGGACTAGGTGGAGAGATTATATCTCAACACTGGCCTGGGAACGCCTCGGGATCCCCCCGTCAGAGCTGGTCAATGTGGCCCGGGAAAGGGAAGTCTGGAGCCCCCTGCTTGAGCTGCTCCCCCCGCGACCCGACCCCGGATAAACGGATGACGATGAGATGAGATCGTTATTTATATCCGAGATTATTTAATCTAACCCGATCTAAACTCTATCATGCACCCAAACACGGCGGCGTTTGGGTTTCCTACCTCGGACAACAATTGCCTCGCAACTGGCTGTTTATATCTAGCCGGTGCCATGTTTGGGGGTGTGTCTGTGCCGTAAAGCATTTTCGAAACTACAATCTGACTACATTTTCGAGGATACTTCCGCTGCGTCACATCCGGATTGTGTCGGTCCGAACAGATCAAGTTGCATATGCGCTTTTTCACTGGAGAGGCGACATGGGTAAATGACACACCCACCAATCAACCCAGAAATGGATGCAGAACCATCAGCATAACTCTCAACCTGCATACTTAATGTAATTTTGGCTAAAAAAGTTGCATAGTGGGCCTTTAAGAGTAACCGTCGTAGTCCTTATGCGTTGTCCACCTCTCTCCACTTGATGGCGCTATATACTGTATGGGGATACTGGCGGCTTAGCTTTGTAGAGGGAACTGGGAGCTGAGTTTCAGATAAGTGCAAACGAAGAAATTTGATATAAGATAAATGTTGACATTAAGTTAATTTTCAAATAGCAGGAAGTGTTTGCAGGGTTTAACGATTCTTAGAGAGAGGTCATTATTATCATCAGTTACCTCTCCTGGATCGGGGTCACCGGGCCCGCCCCCCAAGACCCTGACCTATAAAAAGAAACGCACACAGCCGGCCAATTTACACTCAAGGCTGGTCTGTCGTGTGGAGGCGCTGCTTCAGGGCGGATTCGTTGTACAGTCTCACTGACACATAATTGCATGATGGGATAGTTTGCTCAAGAACTAGTCTCCCACATTTTTTTTTTTACCAGCCAAATTCCTATTGACTTTAAATGCAACTGTTTTATTAAAAGCCACCGTTCTGTCATCAGTGTACAGTACAGCTAGACTCCAACTCTACTGCCAACTGGCATTTTGAAAGACAGTTTTAATATGGACCAGCCAGCAGGGAACTCCAGGACATTGAATGTTGTCCAAGCTTATCGTGTTCCCTATTTTCAGGCATTTTTTTGTTCAATTCCTGTTATTTTTTACTCAAAACACTCTATTAATGCTTTAGGTTTATTTTTATTTGTCAAATGATGCTATGCACTTGTTAAGTGACGTCATGACATGCACCCAACTGTGAGACAGGACCCCGTTCAGGGTTGTAGGCATAGATTTAGCAGTGTGTGGGTGTAATTGTGCTTATCAAATGAAACAGAACAAAGCCTGATTGTATAGTAGGCTACATGTGAGTTTAGTGTAGCCTACTTCATGCTAGAGAATAACATAGAACATGAATGATGTTGTTTTGATATTTATAGGTACTTTAGGTAATTTAAAAGCTTTTCGCTATGGCAGGTGCTAAACAGAGACCTTTGTTTTGGGATGTTGAGGGCCCCCTTAAGTCCCTTGCCTTGCTTTGTGGATCTATCCAAGTCTTTAATCAGCTCCAGCCCTGGTTGCTGTTCTGTAATGATCCAGGTGTCGGTGTCACTCACTGCCGCTCAATACAGTCACAGGACAAACCTGAAATAATTATTAATTTAATTTGAGGTGTGCCGGGGATTTTCTTGACTAATAAATCTAGCGTAATGTCGGACAACAGTATTGAAGTAATTATACTATCGAAGTTCAGTTCAAATGCAATCTTATATTCATGTTAAAGAGCATATACTGCACCCACATGAAATTGGAGTGATCTAAACAAACTTATAGCCCCTTGATATCCTTAGGCCGTCGTTAGCCGTGCAGCGGTTGGACAGGGTAGTGCAGTAGTAGAGCACATTATGACAACAATCCCGCCCACTTCCTGTCTGTCCACTAAGATGTGTGCCCTTTGGACGTCTGTATCATACGTCAGAATCCACAACAACATGTACTGTAACACACACACACACACACACACACAGACAAAAACACACACACACACACACACACACACACACACACACACACACACACACACACACACACACACACACACACACACACACACACACACACACACACACACACACACACACACACACAGCGTATGAGGTCAGGTAGGCCAGGTGTGTCTTGTTGTGCTAATTGGTTCCGTCTGGCCCTGTTGTCAGGGAGGGTTGCTGTGACATTAACATCTGCAGTTTATTTTTATTTGTGACTTATAACTCAAAAGGAAGAAGGTATAGGTCATTATATTCCTTCAAATGTCTCGTTTTTAGTTGTATTCATATTGATTTTTTCAGGGTATGAAAATTAAGGTTTTGGCATGTATAATTCAAACGACACAAATATTTATGTGATTTTACCTACCCAGGAAAAATCTGACACCTTAGTTTGTATTACAATCGCCAATATTAGCAATTATAATTAGCATTTCTAAACTGATATACAAAGAGCTGCTGTGAAACAGATTGTCATTATGTGTGTAATGAACGAATGTTCAAAGTGCTGTTTAACTATTTAAATCACTCACTCAGGTTTTTTGTTCTTATTTATTAATAGAGTGTTACTATGCAATAATCATGTGTGGTTTACTGGCAGCCTCACTTAAATACCAGAATTCATTCACTAGTTACTTGTTTTTCATCCAGTATAAGTTTTATGTTTGGGGGGATAGAAAGTGGAGTCCAGCAGTAGACAGATGGCCGTGGAGATACAAAACCCCCTACCTGTCTCTGTGACGTGTAGAGCTACAAACTCCCCTAGCAGTCTCTGTGATGTGTAGAGCTACAAACTCCCCTATCTCTCTCAGAAACTATACATTATTTAGTCATCTTTTTTACAAACGGTAAGGTGAAGATGACAGAGATATTAATTGATGCCGATTTTAATTGGCAACAAATGCTGCATAACGCTATAACTAAACTCAATGTGTGAATTCTAAAGATAAACATTTATGTTTTATATATTTGAAATATAGTTCTAGGATGAAAAATAAAAATCCCATTTTTTTTTTAATGAAAGGACGGTTGTGAACAGAATTGGGAAGTTGATGGACGTGTCTGTTAGGTTTTATGGATCTTATGTTAGGGACACTAACTGGTATCAGATATCACTGTCCCATATCCTGCATCGGTAACTTAAGAACATTCTCAATACAAGTCAAGTCATTATACTTCAGATATACTTCAGTATTACTATAGATGTGAATTTGAAGCCTATAACCATTTTAGATGTCTGTTATAGAATATCGTATTCAACAAGAGGAGAACAATAAACAAGAATTATTCTCAACTCAATCCAAACTATCACAATACCGATACTGTTCCGTATAAATCAAGTGGATTGGTTCCTGAATCAGTGCATCTCTTCTTCTGGTAGCAAATTAATTATAATTGAAAAATTAAATAAAGGATTCCAGATGACTAGATCATGTGAATAATGCGGGCTGAGTATAGAAGCCACTACCCTAGCTCCTGTAAAAGAGGGAAACCTTCCTTCAGCCATAAAAGTACCTTTTCAGTGGTGAAGTGCATAGCATGCTCCAATATCTTCAGCCGAATATCAAATAATACAATTATGAATAAAACAAATATGAATAAATAATTTCTACCCTTGATTAAAAATATGACTGAATAATTAACTACTTAATACAAATAGCATAGATAATATAACAATATATAAATGTAAATGGGTAGTAAAACAAATCAATGATAAATTGTAAAGGAGGTGCTCACTGTAAACTAGCTAGCCCTAATCCTCGCTCCCCCAGGGTCCTGATGCGTGGGTCGCCAGAGGTAAAGAGTGTATGAACCTCTGCACTCTAATCCTGGACCTGTACCTGCTGGGGGAGAAGCATCAGAACCACGCAGTCCCAAGATTAATCCTTCATCTTTTCATACCTTGTCCTGTTTTGTCTAGCTATTACTATCTCGCTATCTATTCCTGGGTATATTATCCAGCTATAACTATCTCACTATCTATTCCTGGGTATATTATCCAGCTATAACTATCTCGCTATCTATTCCTGGGTATATTATCCAGCTATAACTATCTCACTATCTATTCCAGGGTGTATTATCCAGCTATAACTATCTCACTATCTATTCCTGGGTATATTATCCAGCTATAACTATCTCACTATCTATTCCTGGGTATATTATCCAGCTATAACTATCTCACTATCTATTCCTATTGCTGTATTAGCTTGCCTGAGCCTTTGAGCACCACAGGACAGATTAAAGTTATCCGTACAGGTTCAAATAATTTATAAGGCAGTGTCCTATAGATGCAGACTGTGGCTGGCTGTTGCTTATGGAATATGTAGGGCTTCTTGTACCACTTAGTGATGGAAGTATTGATTAGGAATTAAGATAGTAATTATTTTCAGTTGATGTTGAATGTTTAAATAAAACAGGGGAATTGAAGATACAGCCATCAATTGCCAAACAAATTGATTGATTTGATTAGTTCGTCTGAATGTTGCACAGGATATACTGGAGGGAGTGGTTATCTTAATTTGCATTCTAACCCGAAAAAGCTGCATGTTTGCATTTACATTTAGGGCATTTAGATGCTTTTATCCAAAGCAATTTACAATAAGTGCATTTATCAGAAGAAGGAGAAACGACATATCACTGTCGGTACAGTATAGTAATGATGTTCATATAACCAAGTGCCAAACATCAACAATCGCTAAGTTAACCCATTCCCCTTACACAACAAGGCTAGCTAGGATAAGATGGTAAACAATGCTAAGTACTATTTTTAAGTGCCAGGACGTACAGAGTACAATAAGTGCTTACATTAAGTGCCAGGACGTACAGAGTACAATAAGTGCTTACATTAAGTGCCAGGACGTACAACATACAATAAGTGCGTAAGGGATTTGGGATGGGTAGGCTATGCAGAGTCTAGGTGAACTCTTAACGAGTGAGTATTGAGTCACTTGCAGTTTAGATTAACTCCAAACTGTATTTCCCTATGATGTGCGACTATCATCCGGAGGAATATTTCCATATTTTTGTGTCTTGACTGTCCTACTATTGATCTACTACAACGTCCATTGTATTAGACGTTGATCTGTCCGGACGTCAGGATGTTTTGGTTTCTTGTTCAGATGATTAGAAGAACTGCTTCCTGTCTGCCGTCTGACAGACAGAACAACACCGACGTTACCCCTCCTTGTCTCGGAGGGACTTCACCAGAACACATCCATCTTACCAGCTGAACAATAATATGCACAATTAACACAGACTCAGTGAGACTATGGCATAGAAACCAGTTAACACGTGGATGCAAACGCACAAAAACACACCCACACAAACCCAACCACTCACCCACACATACAAACACACACACACACACACACACACACACACACACACACACACACACACACACACACACACACACACACACACACACACACACACACACACACACACGTGTTCTACCATGCTCATACAAACACACAGATATCCACATACACAAATACACACTCCCTAAATCATTAATGCAATTCATCGGGACGCTTGTCATTTTTGAACATGGGTTTTAGCCTTTTTTGGTCAGGCGAGACCGGTAATCTGTGATTCAATCATTTAATATTTATTACACCCGCTGCCGAGCCGTGGACGGCAACCAACCCCCGCTCTACCTCCAAGGCACCGAGTCACTTGCACTTCTTTAGATTGATCCACAAAGTTTCCCCGCCGTGGAGGGGGGGGGGGGGGCTGGTGGTGAGCGTCCAGAGGGGACGTGGGCGGCCTGAGTTCACAGGTCTGGGAGAAGACGTGCTATCCTCAGATCATCTGCTCCTCATGTCAGTCACACGCACGGACGCGGCGGTGCTGGGGACAGAAGCCAGCAGCTAGAAGAAAAACAACTCTCTGCTCTACGTGGACTGTGATTATGAATATGTATGTGTGCAGAGATGCATCAGAGCTGTTAGACACGCGCCCGGTTTGTAGTTTGATGTTGGCTGAGAGACTGTCTGAAAAATAAATGCATCCCAAACATTTTATTACTTGCCAATGTGCATTGCAAAAGTTCGTGGTTACAGTATTTAGTACCATCTACTTATAATATGTCAAAGGCTTGAACATTAAGGCTTGAGCCCAGCCTTAATGTTCTTCTGTCCTGGAAGTCATATGATGGGTCATTTGATGAGAGGGGAATGAAGGCGTCAAAGCAAACGAGGGGGAGGAGCTTATACTAGGCGGTCACCTCCCCATCAGGCCCCGCCCATCGAGCACTTCTGTACTTAATGTACTGCTATGAGGTTCGGACCCCCGCCTGTTACTACCTGTCTGTTACTACCCGCCTGTTACGGACCCCTGCCTGTTACAAACCGCGTGTTACTGACCACCTGTTACTACTAGCCTGTTATGGACCCCCTCCCGTTACTACCTGTTACTAACCACCTCTTAC